>NC_086328.1:79036064-79347850 GCF_036172605.1 Pelobates fuscus
TGTCGATACATCCTCGCTCGTGGCGCCCCAACCCCAAAGGCTGGCGTCCGACTCCAGTACGAAATCTGGGGTTTCGCCGAAGATAGCTCGGCCGTTCCAGGCCTGCATGCTGTCCAGCCACCATTGAAGTTCCTCCCGGACTTCTGCCGTCACTGGTACGGGTTGATCGTAAGTGGGGTTCCGGCGGAGGAAGGATGCTTTGAGGCGTTGCATCGCCCTGTAGTGGAGCGGGCCCGGGAAGATGGCCTGGATGGATGCCGAGAGAAGGCCTACGATTCGAGCTAGGTTGCGTAGGGGAACTGATTGGCATCGGATCGTCTTGCGGATTTCCTTCCGAATCGCTGCGATCTTGGTTGTCGGTAGTCGGAGCGTGCTGGAGACCGAGTCGATTTCGAAACCCAGGAACTGTATGGTTTGGGACGGAGTTGTAGCGGATTTCTGATGGTTTATCGTAAACCCTAGGGATTCTAGGAGTTCCATGGCAAAACGTGTGTGTAGTCTGAGTCTTGACTTGACGGAGCAGAAGATTAGGAGGTCGTCCAGGTATATAATGCAGCGAATTCCTCTTGCGCGCAGATGAGTAACTACCGGCTTCAACAGTTTGGTGAAACACCATGGGGCCGAACTGAGGCCGAAAGGGAGGCAAGTGAATTGCCATGGTTGGTCGTTCCACAGGAAGCGGAGGAAGTATCTGCTGTCGATATGTACCGGTACTGACAGGTAGGCATCCTTGAGGTCCAATCTTGTGAACCAGTCGCCGTCTTGTAGGAGGTCCCGTAAAAGGTGGATTCCCTCCATTTTGAAGTGGCGGTAGACCACATGAGCGTTGAGTGTACGTAGGTTTATGACCGGTCTGAGGTCTCCTGTCTTCTTTTTCACTAAGAAAATGTTGCTGAAGAATCCTCCGGTGTCTGTGGCGGGTTCTATCGCCCCTTTGTTGTAGAGTTCCTGAAGTTCGGCTTGGATGAGCTTTGAGTCCTCTGTCGAACAGTTGATCGGTCGTGGTGGGGACTCTTGGTAAGGTGTACTGACGAAATCTATGATGTATCCCTGTACCGTCTGGAGTATCCAAGCGTCTGACGAAATGGTCGTCCAGTTCTGAAAGAAAAGAGAGAGACGACCTGCATGCAAAGTGGTCATAGGTAGATGATAGCTTACCTGGAGTGAATCGGGATCTGCCACGTCCTCGGGTACTGCGTCCTCTGTCTGAGCCTCTTGAGAAGGTGAAAGGCTGGCGGTATCCCGTTTCTGGGTAGAAGGGTTGCGGTCTTGAGGATCGGGGGCCTGATGGCCAGAAACGGCTGGCAGCACGGCCCCTGTGGCGGCCAGCCCGTCCAAAAACACCCCTAGTGGGGTATTGTCTGAAAACCCTCCTCATTGAGGTCTGGGCTTTACTCAACGAGGTGAAGACGTTGACGTGGCGATTCAATTCCTTTAGGAAAGGGTCTCCAAATAACTTGCCCTGTGCCAGAGGTCCGAGTTCCTTGGTGCCCAAATCCACCAACTTCCCGTCTATTCGGAGAAGTGCTGCCTTACGCCTCTCAGATGAGAGGGCCACATTTGCGTTTCCGAGGAAACAAAAACCGCGTTGAGCCCATTCGCGGATATCATGAGCCCATTCCCTGACCATGTCGGCATCGAATTGGTCTGCCCGTTGGAAAGCATCGTCTGCTAGGTACATGATGCGTGATAGGGGTCCGGAGGTATCTAAGAGTTTGTCTTGGACTCCTTTGAATCCCCTCTCCACCCCGCGGCGGGGGTTGTGACCGCCTCTACTCATGAAAGTAGTGATTACTTGGTCAAATTCAGGTGTCATGGCTACTTGATCTGGTAGGGAAGGGCGGGGGCATTCCGATCTCAGTCGGTTACGAACTACCTTGTCCATGGGTTTACGCATCCATAAGTGCATAAACTTAGCCAGGTGTTCTGGTGGTGTCCAGTCTGTCGAGCGGGGGTGTCTGATGTTACGTGGATCGAAGAGTGTCTGGCCCATGGGGTCCAGGATAGCTTCATCCTGAGGCAGGGTGTTGTCCCCTGTCCATTGCCATTCTGCAGCGAGAGAGTCTGAATCCCCTGCATGAAAGGGTTTAGATCTTGAGTCCCAGGCGTCGTCGTCAGAATGGGACGCGTTAGCCTGCCATTCATCCAAGATGGCCATAGTGCCATCGATATCTTCTTCCTCCTCTGAGGATAGAACTTGGGTAGGAGCAGGGGCGACAGATGTTGTCGTTTTGCTCCGCTTGGTTGGTCTTTTGCCTTTGTTCAATTTGGGGTCTTTTTCCCCTTTCCAATGGCGTTTACTACCCCGGGTGTCGTCTTTAGACTGGGTTTCAGAGTCTTCAGACTCAGTGTCTTGGCGTGTGTGGCGTGGTTTGGAGCGTTCTGATTGAGCGGCCATCACGTGTGATAGGGCCTTTTCCATAGACGCGGCCACTGCTGCATTAACCATGGATTGAAAATCCACTGGGGTAGTTTGTGAGTCTTCCATAATGTTAGGAAAGGACTTGGCACTGTTAAGAGGGCAGTAAGGCAGGGGTCAACGTTAGGAGAGTATCCTACGGTAGTTATGGTACCAAAAGTACCAGATATAATCCCAGCAGGGTAGTATTGGGTTTTTAGTCTGGGCAGCACCCAGTATACAGAGGTTGCAAGAGCAGAGCTCTGATAGGCAGTCTGGGCAGCACCCAGTATACAGAGATTACAACAGTAGAGCTCTGATAGGCAGCCTGGGCAGCACCCAGTATACAGAGGTTACAACAGTAGAGCTCTGATAGGCATTCACCTTTATGGGGTTTCACCCCAAGGAGCACAGGGTATTGAGCCCTATAGTGCACATATACCACAGGAGTAACAGAGACTGTCTGTGGGGACCCCTGCCTGGATGAGAGCAATGTGAGTTGATAGCAATCTGAAATAGTAATGGGATATGTATGAGCAACTGGATGTGACAACAGGCGGATTAACATAAACCTGAGCAGAAAAGGATATAAATATATATGCTTACCTTGGAGGATCCGAGTAGATGCAGGTCTCAGCAACCGAGTGTGTGTGAGGCTCCAAAATGGCGGCCGCGGGTCTCGCGATTCGCGAGATCCAAGATGGCCGCCGTCACACTGAAAGTGTGGGAAAGTAGATCCGGCCGCCGGCCGGAGCGTTAAAACGCGCGGTTAGGCGGCCGGGAGTGGCGAGGGCTGTGTAGCCACGGTTTCTAGTGAAAGGGGACTGAAAAAACGGCAAAAATGTCCGGAATAAAACGGAAAACCGGGAGGGATATCAGGGAGCCCAGAGTAAGAAGGGCAAAGGTAAATAAAAGAGCCCCAAGCAAATTTGGAAAAATTAGAAAAAGAGGCAATAAGATATAAGCAAAGTGAGGCAATAAGAAATAAGAGTGAAAACAGAAAATAACAAGGTTAACAAAGTCAAATAAAATCAATAATGAATAAATATGAGGAGCTCAATATTCTGACCTGTCTGCTGATGGAGCAGTAAAGAAAGAGGGGGAGGAGCCTGTTCACTGGGAATACTATACCTCCTACTGTTTTTTGATTGGTTCTTGTTATCACTTTCTTTACTGCTATGGAGTTTTAGTAAAGAGAGATATGCAAAATACGAAGCCTCCTGTCATGTAATAAAATTAAATGTAGGATAGTAAAAAGGGCAAGTCGGTTGTGGTGTGCCGGAACCGACGAGGAGGTAGGCCTGAGAAAGAAGATGGCAAAAATTAAGTAATCAAATTTATTACAGACAACCAAATACAGATACATTTATCAACCAGACATGTTTTTGAAAGCATCCCTTAATTCTTGTACTGGGTTCGGTATGTATCGTGAGTAAGCGGATGACTTCCAGCGCCCCAGTGTTTTTATAACATGAATTGGAATGTTGACACTGGAGGCTGTGGATGCTGCTCCTATGCGGAAGGAGTGCCCTGAGTAGTTAGCTGCGTTGAGGCCCAGTGGAGTGAGCAAGGACCTAACGTAGGTCATGAAGGTTGTAGTGGTGAGTACTGAACCTTGTAATAGTAGTAATGGTTGTGATGGTAGTAAATTATGATGCTGTATGTATGCATCAAGAACCCTGACGGGACACCACCTGTTGTGTGTGGGATAGTACGGAATGTTTACTGGTATGTGCTGACTGGTTTTGGAGTGAGGTAAAGTCAGGATATAATGATCCATGTGTTTTGTTAAGTGGGAATAGAGGAGAATAGGAGTAGATTGTGTTGTGGTGGTTGTAGTGAACTCTCTAGGTCTTAGAAATCCATAGAAAGCTATGTATATTGCTGCTTTGATGACAAAATTTGTATTGGTGTCAAAAGGTTTTAAATCAAGCAGGTTAGACAATGCTTTGAAGATATGGTTATCTATTTGGAGCGACCTTTGTTAATAATGTAACAGGTTGCTTGGTTGTCTGAGTAACACCTTACTGATGAACCTGTCCATAGATGTCCCCATGCCACGGCAGCCGCCACGATGGGATATATCTCAAACAGAGCTGAGGTAGAGGAAAAACGCTCCAGGTCCTGAACCTCTGAAGGCCAGCTGCCCCAAAGCCATTCGTTCCCAAATATCGCTGCAAAACCTGTGGTAGACGCCGCGTCTGACCAAACAGTAGGAGAGGTGTCAGACAATGGAGGGAGGAACATGCTTTTACCATTCCAGGTGGTTAAAAAGTTTCTCCACATGAGTAGGTCTGCCGTGGCTTGGGTATCTAGAGATAATCTGTGTGCATCATGTAGAAACAATGGGAACAAGCTGAGGAGACGTGAGATGAAAGCACGGCCTTGAGGTATAATACGCATGGCAAAATTGAGTGACCCCAGTAAAGATTGTAATTCTTTGCGGTTACAAGTGCGTAGTTGTATATAAAGATTGATGTTTGTCAGGATGTTTTCTACCTTAGTGCGTGGCAGGCTAGCTTGCATGTTGGCCGAGTCTAGCATGATGCCCAACTGGTTGAATAGGCTGACGGTTTCTTTGAGGCTACTGGGAGGGAAAGAATTCTCCTCGACCAGTAGGAAATCGTCCAGATAATGTATGACTGTAGGGCATCTGGATATATTGAGTAGTAACCAGCATAGGGTTTCGGCAAATGTGTCAAATATGGCTGGACTACTTTTAGAACCAAAAGTTAGGCGTGAGAAAAAGTAGTAGTTCCCTGCACATTTGATGCCATGTAGGTGCCACAGTGTGGGGTGGATTGGTAGTAGTTTGAAAGCATTCATAGAGGTGTGTGGTGCCGATAAATCGATAATAAGTCTCTGCTTGTTGGAAGATTTCCCTGTGACAACCCCGATAGGGTTTGTCCTCCATGTAGTGAAAGGAGGGGATTGAAAAGGTCCCAATAAGAAACCTTCTGTGACTTCTTTAGCTATGAGTGTGTCAACAGCTGTAGGGTTGTGTTGGGCGGATTGTAGATTTGGACATTCCAGGATTCCTGAAGGCATATGTATGATACCCGTGTGGAATCCTTCTGATAGACCAGAGATTATGAAATCTACTAAATGTGTAGATGGATGCTGTGACAGAAATGTCACAAGTAGGGATATGTTTATAGACGTCAGGTATTGTTTAGGATACATTTTATTGGGACTCATGATTTTAGCATGTGCCCTAAAACATTTTGAGCATATATGCAATAAACGACAACCGCTGTAATTACATGTTCCAACATTAAAGTTATTACATATCTGGGATTTGCCCAGAAACTTGATAGGCCTTCCCAGTTTGTCTTTAGATATTTTCTCCATAGGACCAGCGGAGCTAGGTACTTGCAAGTGGGTATGCTCGTTAGCAGTGGTGGGACAAAAATTTGCGGAATGAGACATGGAGGAGCAGTATGCACAAGCCGGCGTCCTTAGACCTGCAAAGTGTCTGCAGAAAATCACTGTGTCAATCTTGCTCCAGTTGGACCTTGTCCCGTACTGTGAGAAGGCGCCAGACACTTTCGCAGAAAAAGATCTATGGTAATCATAGAATGCCGATCCACCATATTTATTGCCCAGGTCCACCAGCCTGTGCATATACATGTCAAATTCCTCACGCCTGTGTGGGTAAACTGCACATATGACATCCCGGTAGATGCCAAAGGCCAACACAAATTCCGGGATGGTGAGTTTCCTATTTAGGCGTGCATCCCTGGACTTGACCACCACAGAAATATCCTCATACGCATAAGTTTTATGCTCCACTACATCCTGGGAGGCAATAAGTAGTGAAGCTAAGTTGACATCTTTACCTTCCAGGATGTCTTTCTTAAGGTGCTCAGGTATCATATGGGCAGGGTTAACCTCCTGCTCGTCAGAGGTGGTGGCTGGAGAAACTAGTGGCAACTCGACCACTGGCGGAGGGGTCGCGGTGGCTGACCCAGCCAAGGTAAGGGCTGTGGTGACCGATTCCAGTTTCTCCAGCCTGGAGTTGACCTTGCCCATGGATGACATGAGGGATGTTAGCATGCCGTGTATATCTGTCGGGTTAGATTGGCTAGTCCCTTCCCCTGCATCAGTGTTATCGGTTGAGGCGTGCAACAATTTGTACAGTTCTGCTTTCCTGGCCGTAGCGGGGAAAGGAATATGTCGCCTCCTGAGTTCGCTGGTTATGCGAGGGATTGTCCAGGACCTGAATGATGCAGGACTAGCCATGTCTTCTTCCGGTGATGGGGTGTTTGGTCTAGCCGGAGTGCTCGGGATGGAGAAATCCTCTACCCCTTCTTCAGACATGTACTGGCGGGCTAATTATGCCGTTTAAGGCGAAAAAATTAATCTTGTTCTTTGGTGACAGGTGAGGCCCTGCTAGTTGCCAAGTGGCTATGAGAGGCTCTATCTATGCGTTGGCGCGAGGGGATATTGAGGCCACCCATCGTAGTGGCAGGAATTCGTAGGCCTCACGGTGACAATAAAAGAAAAACAGGGGAATGCTGCACATTCGACAAATTTCTGTCCAGTTTCACCTGACATCACCCCCAGTATGGCAACCCAAAGCAACTCGAAGGTTGATAAACAGGGCAAAGATAACTTAGGCCTTCCGATTGTATACCTTGGGAAGTTTCAGATTTGTAATAATTTTAATGAAGGATCCTGTGGTTATAGTGCCTGTCGCCTGTTGTTTCAGGTCACATGCGAAACCCATGTGCCCTAATAAAATGCATTATAAACCTTACTTTACCACGGTTAATGTTGGTATGCTAGCTAGCCTACTGTCCACGCATCCTTCAAAACACCTAGTGGATTTCTTGATAACTGGTTTTACCCAGGGTTTTCACATAGGCCTTATCCACATGCCAACAGGGATATTGGAGTGTGACAATCTTCATTCAGCCATGGCCGACACCAAGGCAGTAGAGGTGCTATTACAGCTAGATGTTGAGCAAGGGTTCTTACTAGGGCCTTTCACAGAGCCTCCTTTTTCCAACTTGAGAACCAATCCCATTGGCCTAGACTCTGGGAAAAACTCGGGCAAACAGAGACTGATCTCTCAACACCACCTTCCTCAAGGGTCCCAAGTCTAAACTCACTGATCCCATCAAAAGAATTCTCTCTACAGTACCACGCCTTCAAGTTATTGCCCATTCACCCATCGTTATGGCACCTGCACTGCATTAAATGGAGAGGCCTATATTATTTTTTCACTAGGCTTATCTTCGGGTCAAAGAGTAGTCCTAGAATTTTTTATACTTTCGCTGAGACATTTTGTTGGCTCCTCCTGAATACGTGCTTGTGCCATACCGTCATCCACTTCTCTAGATGATTTTTTATTCATCGAAAGCAATTCTCCCCCCCCCTGTGCAGCTTGGATAAAGCAGTCACGTTATTCAATACACTGGGGGTACCAGTCTCACCAAAGAAAACAGAGGGTCCTGACCCCTTTATTATTTTCTTAGGGATACACCAATATCAACCATTACATGCTGACCGGCTCCTGTAACCGGAAAGAATTGCAGTCACTGTAAGGCTCCCTGTACTTCGCTATGAGTCATCCCACAGCTTTCACCTCCAGACTCCTGAGCCTACTTCCCACATTCCCTGATGACCTAAGCCGTATCTCCCTTAACATCCAAGCCACAGTGGACCTCCTCATGTGGAACACGTTTCTCTCAAACTGGAACGGGAGAAGCATGTATCTCCCGCAGGTTTCCGTACACTACCCTGTCATTTGGACAGGTGCAACAGCTACCATAGGCTTCGCAGCCATATTCGGTGACGAATGGCTCTGGGGTAGTTGGTCAGTGGAGGTACAAGAAATGGAGGGGTTCTACAAGAACTCAGCTCTTTTTTAGGTGTACGCTATCGTAGCTGCAGCAGTGGCTTGGGGCCAGGCAGGATTTGTGGTCAGACAGAAGAGTTCAGTGCTATTCGTCTTCATTGATGATTATGAGGTTCATTAGGAAACTGACTTGCTAGCAGCCTACAATCTTTTTTACTTTGTGTGCTGCCATGTCCGAGGAGTTTTAAACACTGCAGCTGATCGCTTGGCTCGCTTTCAATTTCAGGCTTTCCGAGAATCCCTACCCACAGCTTCACGTCTGGCCACAGCAGCCCCTCTATTCCAGGAACTAATCATAGACTAGATGAATTACTACAACATAGCCAGACCTTAACGAAACTGACCCTATATTCTAACACTCGTACTGTCTATGATAGGGCATTTTCCTTATACAGGAAATTCATGGCAGAACATCATCTGGGTAGCATGTTTGAAATGGCATCCCTGGTGGCGTTCGCCACTTTTTGCCACCTCAAGTTAAAGTTATCCCACAACACAATAAAATTACACCAGATTGGGGGGGCGGAGCTTGGCGGCGGAACGAGCTGGACGCCATTTCTGGCAGCTCTGTGCAAAATATACAGAATCCATTAAACATCACGAAAACGACATGCCATCCAAGCAAACACAGACCTGCATTGTACAGGGGAGACCATCAGGGTCGGACTGGGAATTAAAAGCAGCCCTGGAAAAAAAATATTTACCAGCCCCATAATGCGTTGCGCCAGCTTAGTGTGCAGATACAGAGTTAGAACAGATTACTTAAAATTCAAAATTATTACTCCAACGTAAAAAGAGCACTCATAGGCTTCAAAATAAACAAAAGGGCAGATTTATTTTAAGCAGATGTGCCTTTGCATGTTTTCAATGTTTCAGTCAAACTACCTTGGCATATTAAGGAAAGCTTGGTAATGGGACTGAAATGGTGAATGTATGTAGGGCACAACTGTAAAAAATGACATTATCTTGTTTATTTTAAAGTCCTGTGGGTGCGCTCTTCACTTTAAATATGTTATTGTGCTGGAGAATGCACCTAGCAACAAGACTGGGCTAATATCTGCTCATTACATATAGTACATATTAATGACATTTCTCTGTGTATTATGCATATATAAATGTACATTATTATATGTGTAAATGGAATAGGCATAATTATATATATATATATATATATATATATATATATATAACTAATACACACATTAATATACATGTCAAATATCAGTGGCGGATGCAGAGCCTGATCCCGGGAGGGGCACTTGTAGATTATTTAAAGAAATGTTCCATGCACAATAACCACTACTCCTCTGTGTAGTGGTTATGATGCCAGGAGTGCCTGGACCCCATCCCAGAGTAAGTAGTCAAACCGTTTAAGAACAGTTTGACAACTTACCTGGAGTCTGCTGGGATATGGGGCTGTAGTAGGGTATAGGAGCAGTGGAGCAATGTGTGAGGGGTGCAGTGTGTGTGAAAGGTTCAGTGTGTGGTTGTGGGGGATGTAGTGTGTGAATGTGTAGCGTGTGGGGCAATGTGTGTATGGGGGCAGTGTGTGAATGTGTATGGTGTGTGTGGTGGCAGTGTGTGAATGTGTGTTTGTGGGGGCAGTGTTTGTATGGGGCTAGAGTTCACTCTCACTACTGCGACCACCAGGAATCCCTGGTGGTCGCAGTGGTGAGAGTGAACTCTAGCCCGTAGCTCCAGGGCTAGAGTTTACCCTCGTGAGAGCCGGAGCGTTGCCCTCAGCATCAGTGACAGGAGTGCCGCCAGACCGGCGAGGCTGCTACCCGGCCCTGCGGCTTCAGACTAGAACATGGCTGGCCCCCTCTGAGTGTGCCACCGGACCGGCCACTCGGTGGCATCTATATGCGCAGCGCGGCCCCCAGATGCTGCGGCCCACCGGGAAATTTCCCAGTATCCCGGTGGGCCAGTCCGTCCCTGGAGACCATCCTGCACCGCCCGATGCCATTTCGGTACACTCCGAGGCAGGCAAAGCCCCAAAATAAAATGTGGGCCTACTACACGCCAACCTACTGCGGCCTGGAGTACTTTCGGGGTGGAGAGGGCCTGGGAGACCCAAGCGACGAACCTCTACAGGACCACTACCAATTCCAAGAGGGGATGGGGCGCAGATCACAAAGACCACACCAAGGTACTGCCACAGCACATCCTGACATAGGGGTACTACTACAGAAACAAACCCCAGTCAAAACGGCGGCCGACCAGGGCCCAGACCCCCCACAGGCAGCTACCCCTCCAGCACAAGCCACTCAAGGGGACACACTGAAAACCCCACAGCCCACACAGGCAACACTGACCAAACCCATACCCCTACAGGGAACAGCAGACTATGCTGCAGGATATACAACGCCTGCTAGCAGCAGACCTTCCAGCGCTCAAAACGAGCATGCAACAGATCACAGAACAAGTGACCACCACTGAAAACCAAGTCAAAACAATCCAAGGAGAAATCTCCACGCTCCAAGACTCACTCTACCAACTACAACACGACCATCAGCGCATGGAAATCATATTAGCAGCGCAGGAGGATAAAAACCGGCGCAACCACATCAAAATCAGAGACATCCCGGCCTCGGTGAGCAAAGAGGACCTACCGCACTACGTGAGGTGACTCACACAATCATTACTCCCTTCTGCAGTAACAAAGAAACTCACCTTCGCAGGGATTTATCGCCTACCTACGCTACCCAGAGCTGCCGCAACGCTAGCTGGAGATGTCATCATCCGCTACGTCCTACCCCAAGACAAGGGGTACATATTGAGCGCGATCAGGGGTAAGACCCCACTTGATCTTGAGGAGTCCCAATTGAATTTTTACCAGGATTTATCCAAGGCCACCCTCCAGTGGAGAAAGTTACTTACTGAACTCACCGGCCACCTGCGCACAGCGGGGATACCATATAGATGGGGAAACCCTCGCTCCTTACTTATCACCCACCAGGGGACCACTCATAAACTAACCTCGGGGACTGAGGCCCCTACACTCCTTACAAAACTGGGCCTACAAAACCTGCCCACCCAGGGCATACCTCACGTCTGGAACCCGGACGCCTCAGAAACATTTGTGCCGAGAGGGCAGAGAAAGGACACGCAAGCCGCTATAATTTACAAAAATTGTGCTAAAACTTATCAAATGCATTATTTACTCAACGTTGCAACCTGTTACCCTCTCGAATGATGCATATGTAGAAACATGTTTAACCCCTTAAGGACACATGACATGTGTGACATGTCATGATTCCCTTTTATTCCAGAAATTTGGTCCTTAGTCTTGTGCACGCAAAAATAAATAATAACAATAATAAAAAAAAAATTACACCAGAAGGTGGAGTACATATGATGCTGGATGCCTAACAACTCTAGTTTCCTCTCATCATACCTTATCAGGACCCTACTTAAGGGCATAACCAAGGATAATGGTCCTACACCTCATCAAAGGCTACCCATCAACAAACAGTTGTTCAAAGATTTGTCTGATCTAGTAGATTCAGTCCCTTTCGAGCCTCTCACTAAATCAGTCATTAAAGCCGCCATGTACCTGGCTATTTACGGCTTCCTGAGGCCACAGGAATTCACCATCAGTGGACAACATAACGCACAAATCTGCCTCCAGGTCTCCTACCTAATTAAACATCTAGATCACTACATACTTACTCTACCTGTGACCAAAACGAGATAACTGCGTCAACCTGTACACATACCATACTATCCCATGAACAGTAGCTGGTGCTCACCCTACCAAATCTCGCCTCTCTTCTGCTTTTGTCAATTTACTGGGCTATCCTCACTATGTCCAAATTCGTGTTATACGTACGCTTACTGTAAACAAGGCTCAGTTTAAACCCTAGCAATTATTCAGGATACTCATTTAGGATAGGGTCCGCCTTTACGGCATCGAGCCAGGACATTTCAGTCCACATCATTAAATCGCTAGGTCGCTGGAAGTCATCAGCGTATACAACATACATACCTCAACCGGTACAGGAAATGCGAAAGGCATTTGTTAAAATGTCTTCTTAATTGTACTTGCTTTGTATTATGTTCTTTCTCAATAAATGTATTTTGAGCATGTTAAGTTTTCCTTTTTGCCCACTTTAAATTACTGGCCTATAGCATACGTCGGTTTCGGCACACCAACGTCAAACATGAGTACCATAACAATGTCATGAAAATTAAGTTGTTATGGTGTCTGGAGGTCCCACGAATGTTTTAACCCCAAAGTTTGCTCTCCAGCACCAGAGTTACCTGTCCCCAGAGGCATTTTGTTACCCCAATTCAGTTTGAGGAAGCACTGAGGGCAGAACCAGAGCACTGCGGATTTGGCTTACAGTGGTCGTTTGATGCTCTTAGCCAATCATTAGTTCAATGTGTGTCAGTCTGCTTCAGTCAGTATGTTAGGTGTGTCTGCTTCAGTACCCCTCTCACACACAGCACCCCCCCCCACCCCCCACAAACAGCACCTCCCCCTCCCACATGCAGCACCCCTTTCACACACACACACACAGCACCCCCCTCTCACACAGCACTCCGCACCAGTACACACAAACCCATACACTGCACCCCTCAATGCTGTATGTGTGTGTTTCTGTGTTTGTGTGTTTGTGTGTATGTATTCAGCAGACTGTGTGTACTCAGCATTCTGTCTGTGTATGTGTGTCTGTGTATTCAGTAGTCTGTATTTATTCAACAGTCTAGGGGGCACTCGGGCTCAAAACTTTTGCCATCACTGTTATAGAATATAATATATGAATCAGCTTTGAATAAACAAATGTGCAGTAGCAGACCGGGCTGCAAGCTGTTGCATTCCTAAAACTAAAGTTCACTTATTGCAGCTTATAGAGCTCCTAATATATAAATGTGTAATAAGAGTCCTTCCTACCTCCACCCATCCTCTAAAACTTACAATGACTCACGTATTAATAACTGTTTAAAAAAAAAAAAAAAAAAAAAAAAAGGAAACCATGGAGATGCCGGGGATTGAACCCGGGGCCTCATACATGCAAAGCATGCGCTCTACCACTGAGCTACATCCCCATGTATACAACAATACTTGGTCACCTAATGATATATATATACACATATATTTGTTATTGGATTCAAATGTTAAGTTTTCCAAATATCTATGAATTTCTTATATTTTAAACTCTAACATTCAATTACAAAGTACCAATTTGTCATGAAAGCAAAGAAGGTCTGCTCTTTGTAATTTAAAATAATTGCATTCAAAGACACTACTACAATTACTGTATTGTTATAATTGTAAGAATCAGTGTGATTTATACTGAAAGAGTAAAAAAAGACTATGGCCCGTACGGGGATCGAACCCGCGACCTTGGCGTTATTAGCACCACGCTCTAACCAACTGAGCTAACCGGCCGTCATGAATCTGCAATCTTCAGTGGCACAGTTCATGGACACTGTTCACTAGTACTGTACATTAGTACTGTTCATTGACATTGTTTATTAAATCTATTATCCGCTTCAATGTGTATTTTACAGTGTGTATTTTTTTTGAGTTTTAATTGATGCATTGCACTTTCCCTTTTTGCATATATTTTGTATTTTAGGTATACTATTACATTGTTCTCTGACTGGTAGAGGTTTGTTAAGCATATATATTTAAATAACTTTTTTCTGCCAATTTATATTTTTGGTGTATTTTCTATTATATATTTTATATGAGAATATAATTTGCATTTATTTAATCTGATAAGAAATCACTATTCTTTCTGTAATTTGTCCGTTCCATTTTCTACATCTGCCTTAGATTTTTCATTGCCTCTAATTTCATTTTTTAAAGGACCACTATAGTGCCAGGAAAACATACTTGTTTTCCTGGCACAATAGTGCCCTGAGGGTGCCCCCACCCTCAGGGACCCCCTCCCGCCGGGCTGGATGGAGAGTAAAGGGTTAAAACTTACCTTTATTCCAGGGCGGGGAGCTCTCCTCCTCCTCTCCGCCTCCGATCCTCCCTTTCGGCTGAATGCGCACGCGCGGCAAGAGCTGCGCGCGCATTCAGCCGGTCTCACAGGAAAGCATTTACAATGCTTTCCTATGGACGCTTGCGTGCTCTCACTGTGATTTTCACAGTGAGAATCACGCAAGCGCCTCTAGCGGCTGTCAGTGAGACAGCCACTAGAGGATTTGGAGGCTGGATTAACCCTATTATAAACATAGCAGTTTCTCTGAAACTGCTATGTTTATAAAAAAAAAGGGTTAATCCTAGAGGGACCTGGCACCCAGACCACTTCATTAAGCTGAAGTGGTCTGGGTGCCTAGAGTGGTCCTTTAAGCATACTCTACTGCTTTGTTTATTTTCTGGAAATAAACTTATCTGTAATGCAGAATAAGGGTTGCATGGTGTAATGGTTAGCACTCTGTACTGAATTCAGTGATCAGAGTTCACATCTTGGTGGAACCTTACTTTCCAACCCCACACTCCATGCAATAATGCATTTTTTTTTCTTTAAACCCCTTAAAGCAGGCCTGTCCAACCTGCAGCCCCCCAGATGTTGCCAAACTACAACTCCCATGATTCTTTCAATGAAACAGATAGCCAGGGAATCATGCGAGTTGTAGTTCAGTCCACCCTCAGCGAATTAGGCTTCCGTGGACTCCAGTGTCCAACCATGATAGACACCACCTACTCACCTAACAGTCCAGGCCTTAGAAAAACTAACAATGAATTCAAGAAAGGGTAACTTTAACACAATGTTGTTAATGAAGTAATCACGTTGGATCTACCAGTTTAAAACCTTAACCTCAGATGGCCTCAATGAGGAATTTAATTTTACACCTTTCATTCACCGATAATCCAACAGTTACTGCATCCCTTGTTTTACAAGTACAGTTCTTACCTAATTAATCATTAAACTTTCATCTATTAGTATCATTAATATTACATAATTTTTCCTGTTATAGACTTGTATGGGGCAATAATACACCAAGTCCTTCTCTTTGATAGCAATTGTGTCTCTGTAGATCCTTCCTAGTTTCATTAGGAATACCCGTATATAGTTTATACCTTTACTACTATCTTAGCATTACTCATTAGCACTGAATCCAAGTACACGAGCATCTCTTTTTGCCATGTCCACTTCTTGTGATTGTTACAAAATATAGCAATAAGACACACAGGACACAATAACCATTATTTGGTTACTATTTTGATCCCTTGTATCCATGAAACGCCACCAGCTCTAGACAAACTGTAGCTTTCATAATAATTCCCTTAAAATTGATGTTGTCTTTCAACATAATAGGAAACGACTTCTTTCTTATCTCAGCTTATATTCAGTGAGTGGACTCTCTCCACACTGCACCCCAATATGGCATTGAATTATACGACATTATACTAGTCAGGGCATATAAGTATCCTTGACTCTATTAGACCTATTTGGACCTGAGATATTTGGGGGAGATTGGTTTGTCTCAGATATTCATCTATGTCTGTGTGGCTCGCTGTGTGTGTGGTGCCTAGCGATTGTAGATTGTATAGTTTGGAGTAGAATTCAGCGAATTCTTTGCTGATGTCTGCTGGCGTGTGATGTGGTTTGCCGTCTGCCCCTGTGATTCGTGCAAATTTTTGTGTTGGCATATCTGTCTCTTAGTCTATTGGCCAAGTGTTTACTGGCTTTACCTCCATTGTGGTAGACATTGGCTTTCAGTTTATAGAGTCAAGTTTTAGTTTTATCTGTGTTTAGTTCGTTTAGTCTCGTGTGCAGCTTTTGTAGTTGTGTCGCTAGTGCTGGTGAGGGTTGTTGTTTGTTTTGTTTGGATACTAGTGCCAATTGTTTTTGACAGTCTAGGAGAGTGGTTTGGTGGTGCCGTTTCAGGAAGGATGCCCTTCTAATGAATATTCCTCTCATGACTGCTTTGTGTGCTGCCCATACCATGGTGTCAGAGACCCCCTCTCCTACATTGGTAGCAAAATAATTCTGGAGTGCCTCCCTACTCTCCTGTACAAAGGTTGAGTTCAGCAGCAAGGAGTCATTCAGGCGCCATGTTCCCCTCCCCTTGAATTGGTAGGCATCGAGGAGGTCTAGGTACACCGGTCCATGGTCTGACCACGTTATTTATCCTATTGTACATTCTTTGAGTTGTGCCAGAAGTGGCCTATCTAGGAGGACCGTGTCTATGCGTGTGTATGTGTTATGAACCCTTGAATGGAAGGTGTAGTCCCTATCTCCGGGGTGTAGTGTCCTCCACGCATCGTACAAGTCATAACGTTTTTTTCAGCTTAGTGAAAAGTTTGCTGGTAGCGACCATCCTTTTTTTACTGTTACCCTTGAGGGTGGCTGTCGTATCTAGGGTGGGTGATTGGATGCAGTTAAAGTCCCCGCATAATATTACCCCGCCCTGCTTAACCTTGTCCATTTTGTTAAGCAACATTTGTAGGAACTGCCCCTGTTTTTCATTAGGGAAGTATGTGGCTACCAGCGTAAGTTGGACGCTGTCAAACTGGCCCACTAGTATGACATATCTGCCTTTCGGGTCCATACACTGTTGCTGTATGGTAGTTGATACATCTTTGTGGATAAGGACTGTCACCCCTCTTGATTTTGTGGCAGCTTGGGAGTGGAACTGAGTGGGGTACATCTTCATATATATTGCCGGGGTGTGGTCGTCCCTAAAGTGTGTTTCCTGGATACATGCTATATCAACCCGATGTTTCGTGAGGTCTTTAAGCAGTAGCCTCCGTTTACCAGGGGTGTTTAACCCTTTTACGTTGAACAAGACTAATTTCATAATGGTACAGTGGGTGGTCTCTGAATCTACCCGGGGTCATCTCTGTAGTGGGATTTAGTTTGCTTGCCTTTGGTTCGGTGTGGCTACGAGGCGGTGATTGGTGTCTTTTGATGCTATATGGGACATGGGGGGAGGGGACATCAGAAGGTGAGAAAAACTTAGGGGGTGTAGAACAAACGGTTAGGCAGTACGCCTTAAAGAACTTCTCCATAGGGAGCTGAGATGTGCCGGGGGGGTCCCGGTCACACTTGTTGGGGGGTGGGTGTATGAGTCCGGCCGTAATCCGGTGACTCATTCGTGGCTGCAGCAGCGGGGTCACAGCATTGCAGCGCTAAGGAGGTAAGGTAAGGCTGCAATGTTCAAGTGGTTGACCAGTCTCTTGTTACCCTGGGGGTTTTGTTATGGTGTTGTTTCGTCTCGTCCAGGACTTGTATACCCCAGTCCTTGAGCTTAGTGAGCCCCATTTCTGTGTTAAGTATCATGTGCATTTTCCCTTCACGGTGGATCAGTAGTTTGGCCGGGTACCCCCATCTGTAGGCGATGTTCTTCTCTCGCAGGGTGGCGGTGATCTGGGCCAGGCTTTTCCTGTACTGTAATGTTTCTGCTGATAAGTCGGCAAAAATTTTGATGTGTCCATACGGGTCCGGCATGTCTGCTGTTCTGCTCGCTCTCACGATCTGCTCCTTCACGTGGAAAAAGTTTATGCGTGCGATGACATCCCTTTCTGTGGAAGGCGGCAGGTGTTCTGGTCGTCTGAGGCGGTGCGCCCTATCCACCACCATCTGGTCTGGGTGTATTGCTGGGGCGAGCGCTTGGAACATATCCTGGAGGTAGTCTCCAAGGCCTGCCTGCAGCACTGTTTCAGGGATGCCTCTTATCCGGATGTTGATTCTCCGGGAGCGGTCTTCCAGGTCCAACACTTTTGCTTTAAGGTTATGCAGGTGTGTTTCGTATTCTTGCACTTTTTCAGCTAGGTAATTGTGAGCATCTGTGCAGTCATCCAGTTTCTGCTCTATTTGGGCTGTGCGCTGGCCTATGTCTGCAACATCTTTCCTTAACTCTGCTGCCACGCTTTGTAGTTTCTTTTTCATAGTAGCCTGGAAGTTGTCAGCTAGATCGGCCAGCATGAGCCTCATTGAGGTTGTGGTGAGGGGCTGCTCCTCTGTTAGGGAGGTGATGGATGTCGCAGGCGAGATGGATCCCTCGCGGGAGCGATCCGCACCGCCATCTTGGATGGGGCCGTCGGCTTCCCGCGTTTTTTTGCGGCAGATCTTGCCAGAAAGAAGGTTGCTCGTTTTGCTTTGTCAGCTTTCTGTCTCTGTCTTGGGTCCAGGGTGGGTGAAGGACGGCGAGACCCCGGTGCAGCTGCATCGCTGGATTGGTGGGGTCTGCCGTGCTTATGGTGTCTGGTGGAGTGCTTGGAGTCCTCAGCAAGCACTAGGAGCATCGATTGGCGGTGGTCCTTCACACCCACTCACTACTCAGGCCTTAAAGGAGGAGCCTCCACATTAAACCCGGACATGTTACTACTGAACCAACACGCTTTACTTACCTTAATCCAATCAGAATCCTCCTCCTCCTTTTTAAACCTGGTGCTGTATACCGACCGGTTTCCATCTGACGAGCCAGGTCGGGCAAAACGCACGCATCAGGGGTCCATGTGATGCTGTCTCTGACCATTCTAGACAGCACCATGCTGGAACTATAATGTTCTACCACTAGATTTCTGGCATCTAACTTATTTTGGAACTAGGTATCTTGGACAGTATAGCTGCTATGGGAAGAGCTTGAGGTGCCCACAAAGGCACGGGGGGAGGTAGTATTCAGCATCGTATTGCAGAGGTTCTCCTAGCTACAGGGGCTATTAGCTAACGGGTTATGCAGTCTCCTCTACCGATCAATAAAAAGGGTCTATATCGACAATCCTCCATTCAGCTAATTTTAGCATTTAGCTCCGTGCTACTACTTTCCTCCCCCTTATCTCGGGCACCACCCAAGCCTTTGATACTACCGTACAGCCAGCCACCCGTCGCTATCTAGTGCTACTATCTCAGTTCAACAGGTCTAGCAGTCCCAATTTAGAAAATTGTTGGGGTATACGGTATTCATATGCTACCACAATCATTTTATACCACATTCTCAGTAGTGCCATATAAGGTTTTACAGCATTGCAGTTATTATTACTGATACAACAAGTTAGCAGGAACATTTGAATTACAACCGTGTGCATTATTGCACTACAGATTGCACATACTGTGTCTATTTATAGCTTGGAGGGTGTAATTGTTCTCTTGGGCATTACATACTTTATCTTTATTTTTGCTGCTACCATTTTAGCCATAGCTTGATGATTTCCAATCCGAATCCAGCATTACCAAATTTCTATAACAGACTATAGTCTTTAGGATCGGGTACATGGGATTCAAATGCTTGTTAGCCATTCCAGACCATACCTATAGGAATTCCACATGTAACCTCACAGCACTGCAGGCATCATTACTGACTTTCTAGTGAGGATTAGCTATTTAGCTATTACCCTATCAATCCACACTCTCATATTGTTCCTGTTTATAGTAAGCATTTCCTATCTTGATGGCGTGGATGGCGCTTTAGCCTTCCAGTCTATATATATTGTCATACCTCTCTTACTATTTAGCGCGCAGACGTGCGCTTATCTGCACATTTGGATAACGATATTGAGTACGTTAGACTCCATTTGACATATCGACTTACTAGTTATTGATTTATCATATATTTGTTTTACGCTGTCACATACATACATACGCTGTCACATACATACATATTTACACAGATACAGATACACAGACATACATATTTACATAGCCATACATACATATTGACCCACAGATACACACATAGATAAACACTAACACATACATAGATACACAATGACACATACAGACATACACAGATAGACACATACACACTCATACACTGACATATGCTTACACAGACATATTGACACTCAGAAGCACTGACGCATATACACACTCAGATACGCACATATGCACATACAAATACTGACACAACTAGATAAACACACTGACACACACACACATAAACACACTAACATATACTTACACTAAAACACACCCACCCATATAAACACACACATACACACACAAATACACATGTAAATACACTGACAAACACACCCACATACATACACACATATAAACAAACACACATACACACATATAAACACACTGACACACACACACATTCACAGTGGCGGCTCTCTAATTAGGCGATTTACGCGTCCGCCTAAGGCCTCGAGCTGGCTGGGGCCTCCTGGCCACCTAAATCACCTTGGTGCAGAGTAACTTGTCGTTTCCGTGACAGAGGCCCCGACATCGGGTGGCGTCCCGGCGGCTTGCTCTGTGTGCCGCCGGGTGCGAGGCCCCTCTAATCTGCCCAGAGAGCCGGTGCCTCCAGTCTGCAGCTCTGCCAGGTGTGAGCTGCAGACTAAAGTGTCTCACGATCCCCAGCCAATCAGGACATTGCCACGGTTTACCAGGGCAATGCTCTGGCTTCTGGAGATCGTGATACTCTATTACGTGGTCTGCAGCTCACACCCAGCAGAGCTGCAGACCAGATAGGGAGCCCACCAGACCACCAGGGAGAGTGACAGACCACCAGGGAGCCAGGACACTGGACCACCAGGGAAAAAAAGGTATTTCTCTCCCCCACACTGCCATCTGACACACTCTGCCACCTGTCACCCACCAACTCTGCCACCTGTCATCCCCCCTAACTTTGCCACCTGTCACCTCCCTAACTCTGCCACCTGTCAGCCTTTCCCACACTCTACCCCATCACCTCCTCCCACACTCTACCCCATCACCTCCTCCCACACTCTGTTACCTGTCACCCCCTCACTCTACCCCATGTCACTCCTTCCCACACTCTGCCTACTGTCACCTCCCTAACTCTGCCACATGTCACCCCCGTAACACTGCCCCCTGTCATCCCCTCCTACACTCTGCCACCCCCTCTCACACTCTGCCACCGGCCCCCTTCTAACTCTGCCCCTGTCATTCCTCCCACACTCTTCCAACAGTCATATTCTCCTTCCCCCACTCTACCTGCTGTCATCTCCTCCTTCCCTCACTCTGCCAGCTGTAACCCCTACACTCTGCTCCCTGTCACCCCCTCACACCTCAACTCAAGTGCTTTCCCTTTGAGGCCGCTGTTCGTATAACCAAATGCACATGTTCATCCAACTTCCCGAACAGTTAGGAGAACGGCATTCGGGGGGCAGAAACTACCGAACAGGGGGAGCATTCATATACTTACTGCCAGGGGATGGATTCATCAGTGTTCGTGCGAGAACCCCCAAAAGATCACCTGTCCTTGCTTTGTTTTCTTTGGGCATCACCTTGTGACCGACCGCTCAAAACTTCATTCAAAGTTCCCAAATTACCGAAGGGATTTGAGTGATATTTTGGCAAAGTGTACCGTCAGATCCAAGCTATTCAGTGATATGACTTTGGTGGGATTCTGAAGTTATCCAAATAAATTTTGGGGATGTTTTAAAATATTGTAGATTTTTCTGTACCTGAGAGATAATTCAGTTATAACTTTTTCTCACGCAATTATCTCTCCGGCACAGAGGATCTTGGGAAGAATCCTTAAACCATGTCACACTTGCCCTCCACCATTCTGTCACCCCCCAACCCTGTCTCATTCACCCCCTCACTCTGTCACACTCATCGTGCCACAGTACCCCTTTCTTACCCTGTCACGATCACCCCTGAAGACAATCATTATACATACAAAATCATAAAACATAACTTTACCAGAACTACCCCACACATATACACATGCTCACAGAAACATACATTCACATACAAGGATACTCACTGTCAAACACATATACAGGTAAACAATGCCAGACACACTGAGAAATACACACAGCCAGATAAAAAACCCATTGTGACTGTATGTCTGCATTAGGCAATATTTGTGTCTCTGTGCATCAGTGTGTTTGTGTGTGTTTGTGTGTGTTTGCATGTATCAGTGTGTATGTGTATTAGTGTGTACATGTGTGCATGTATTAGTGTGTGTCTGTCTGAAATGTGAGAGTAGTATAGTATGGGCAATGCAAAGGTAAAGTTGCAAGCAACATTTATATTAAATGCATACTGTGAGAGAAAATGTGGAATGGTTGTTGAGGGAATATATATTAGGCCTGATTTACTAAACAAAAAAATGTACCGACATGGTAGATCGGGCATCAGCTAAGCACAGGCCCGCGACTACTAACAAGGCCTCGGACCTACCAAGCCACAGGCCCCTGGAGCATAAACCAACTTAAGAACTCTAGACCAACCAGGGTGACAAGCTACTACTATAATACTCGTAGAATATAATTTCTTGCTAACGTGTCTATACCTCGATCCTTTAAGTATAATATATTGTTTAACATGTATATAAGCATGCCTTCACTCACTTAACTCACTCGTGTACCCATACTCAGATAGACATGTAATCTTGTATAGGATAAAAGTCAATCTCTATACAGCAGAGAATGGTTTGTCTAGCATACACAGTAGGGTCTATGGTCCTACCACAAGATGAATATAGCCTGTGAACCCTCAGATTTACCTAATCCATAGAGCAGTAGGTGTCCTAACTCTTAGATCCAAGCGTGCAACAATCTGAACACGTACACTAGCAATTTGTATAACCACTCTGTTATTTTTCTCAAAAATGTGCCGTACATTCATGCCATGACATTGTTTGACATTGTACGCCTGTACTCGCTGTTGTGGCTCTACAGGACTTTATGTTATGTAATATTAAGCACACAAAAATAAAGAATTACAAAAAAAAAATAAAAAAAAATAAACCCAGTCTGAAGCGCTTCCAATTTTGCAACAAACTAGGAAATTATCCCTTCTTGACCCCAAAATAGCAGTCAGATGTCTCCTTGGATTAAACAGCTATTACCCCACTAATTAGAAATTATATCCCTGTATGTTATGTTTTTGCAAGTAGTTATCCAATTGCAGTTTAAACATCTGTATGGACCACATCTTTAGGCAGAGAATTCCATATCCTTATTGCTCTTACTGTAAAAAAAACCCCTTTTCTTTGCCTTAGATGAAATCTAATTTCTTCCAGACTAAATGTGTGACCTTGTGTCCTATGTATAGCCCTGTTTATGAATAGATTTTCAGATAATGGTTTGTACTGGCCCCGAATATATTTGTATAATGTTATCATATCCCCTCTGAGGCGTGTTTTTTCCAAACTAAAGAGATTTAAATTTTTTCAATAACATTGGCCGGCTTAAAAAATGGGACAGGAATGCATGATTTCCAGCTGTGAAAATTACAAGTTGGAAAACTGGAATGCACACCCTCCAAATAAGGTCTTCTAGCCCCCAGAGAACCCGACACACCTATACATGGGTGGTATCACTGTACTCAGGAGATGTTGATGAACACATATTGGGGTGTTCTTTGGCAGTAACCCTTAAAGTTCTCAGTACATGTATTCTTAAATTGCTATGTGTGTCAAATAAATCACCATTTTTTTTACTTTTTATTTGTCATAAATTGGTGGTAAAATGGTTGCAGGAAAAGAGTAAAAAATACCCCAGGTTTAATACCTTAGGTTGTCTTCTTTTAAAAAAATATATACATGTTAAGGGTTATTCAGGGATTCCTGACAGATATCAGTGCTACAATGTAACTTGCGTTCATTTTGAAAAAAAATATTTTGGAAATTGCATAGTGTTACTTGTACTTAGAGCCCTATAACTTTCCAAAAAAAGCTAAGAACATGTTAACATTGGGTATTTCTAAACTCTAAATTTAGGAACTATTTAGCATGGGTGTTTTTTTTGGCGGTTGTAGATGCAGATTTTGGGGGTCAAAGTTAGAAAAAGTGTGTTTTTAAAATTGTTTCATCATATTTTATAATTATTTTGAAAATAATGGGATCTTTAGACAGACCATTTAATGGCGAGAAGAATATGTGTGGGTACAGTAAATAAGTAAGAGGAAAATTACAGTTAAACACAAACACCACAGAAATGTAAAAACAGCCCTGATCCCAAATGGTAAGAAAATTGAAAAGCGGTGTGGTCATTAAGGGGTTAAAGGGTCTACAGAGAACACTATGTGTCTATTTTTATGTCCCTTTTAAATTCAAAGACATCTTGCAACACAAGAGACCGATATATATGGTCAGCTATTATTCACTTCTAAGAAGATTTTGTACCTATATTTAACTCTTTGCCAATGTAGTGTCAGGATTACTAGTTGATCCAGCACGCAGAACTGAATCACACCTAGGACTAATAGCAACATCTTACCGGGCCTTAGAATAGCCAGACTTAACGCACCAAAGAATAGTCAGAATACTTGCCGAGGTCGGGGACACAGAATGACACACAACGATGAGGGAAAGCCAAAAGTCAAGGATACTAGAATACAGGGAAGTCAAAACGAAGCCAAAGTCAAAACCAGGAAATAAACACTCAGGAACACACTCTCGGACAGCCACTAAGGGAAACCATGACAGGGCACTAAGCAGAAGGAATATGTGAGTTTAAATAGCCCTCTTGTGAATCCGATTGGCCGTAACCGGCCTTTGACCCCAGAACGTGCGGGTGCGTTCTTTGCGTGATGTCACACGCACGTCGACGTTGGTAGCTGATACATACTTGTTACATTTTTTGCTCTATTGACTCTTATTGACTTTGATCAACACCACAGACTGTTATTGATATTTCTTGATACTTATATCTGTTGATATTTTTATCTGCTTTGATTTCATTAATAATTTTTTATTATTATTTTTTTTCATATTCAACATTTAGTTGATTTAGTTGATTGTGGACCCCCCTTTTTTGGGGGCAGCCTTTTTCCTGTCCATTTCCACACCATCATTTTTTATTTTTACTTTTTCTATGTCATTTGTTTCCCACTCCACTTCTCCTGGTACACTTTATCCTTGAGGTCTATAACTATTACCCTGCTCAAAGAAACACTATAGGGTCAGGAACACAAACATGTATTCCTGACCCTATAGTGCTAAACCCACCATTTAGGTGGTTTGTCACCCCCCCCCCTTAGGCCCCTTAAAAGGAATTAAAACTCACCTTATTTCCACCGCTGCTAGCTCCGCCCCCGGTGACATCATCAGAATTGCCGATATTTAGGGGAAAGCATTGGATTGGATAAAATCGGCAATTGCTGTTTTGGCCAATCAGCACCTCCTCATAGAGGAGCAGCACTGAGCCTGGAAGCACCTCCAGTGGCCATCTGAGCAGTGGCCACTTGGAGGTGTCCCTAGGGGCAATGTAAACACTACCTTTCCTCTGAAAAGGCAGTGTTTGCATAAAAATGCTTGCAAATAATGATTATACTCACCAAAACAACTACATTAAGCTGTAGTTGTTCTGGGGACTATAGTCTTTAATCTTCATGAAAGTTTCCCCGCCACTTCTCTTTCACCCTCTTAAAAGACGTGATCAATTTGGAATACTTATGTACCAAGGGTTCATCATTTTCCCACAAAGGGTTAATCCATGCAAGTGCCTTATCGGTCAGAAGGTTCATGATAAATGCAATCTTAGCCCTGTCTGAAGAAAACATTCTGGGTGACAACTCAAAATGAACCCCTACCTGATTAAGAAAACCCCTGCAACGTGCTGGGTCACCCCAATATCTAGGAAGAGGTGTGAGATGTATAGAAGGGCCAGGTCCTGCTGCTTGAGCAGATTTGGGAGGAGTCTGGTTACTAGTGGAACCAGTTTGTAGTTCCTGCTGGAAACATGCTATCCTAGTCAGTATGGTTTGCAACGCTTATGCAAATTTGCCCATCCTATGGTCCATTTATTCGATACGTGCTTCATTATTGGCTTACTGCTGTCCTAACCCTGTAGAGTCCATGGCCATGTCGTAATGTCAGGATTAGGGTACCCCCTACACACAGGGAGAAGGATATAAGCTAAAATAGAAGAAAGAACAGGATACCTATACCGGATCTTAGAGTGGTTGTACTTAACGTATGTCTGAAAAGGCAAGACATCGTAGTAATAAAGGATGCCTAGGTCAAGGAATACAGAGGTACACAAGAATGAGAAAACAAGCCAAGGTTAAAGGGATACAGAGTGTCAGAATAGTTAAAATACGAAAACAGGTCCGCAACAGGAAAAGCAGAATAATAATAAACACACTCTCAGGCTAACAAGAACCACGACAGGGCAATGATCCCCAGGAAGGGGTACCCCTATGTTTAGGGGTACATCCAGAAACTCAGGGAATGTGTGTCCTGTATAATGGGATTATGTGTCACACTAAGGGGCAACTCGTGGATGATTGGCTACTGTGATAATTATTGCAAACCCCTCCCTTGCATGGGAGAATGCTTTATAAGGAAGTTGTGTGAATTAAAAGCCAGTTCTGCTCCTGATGCTGTGTGTCGTCCAGTCATTGGGATTGATGTTGGGATATTGTTGGATTGTTTTACCTGCTGGAATTATTGCTGTATGGATTTATAATACTTGTTCCTGAGCCTTACTGTGCCCATTTGCCCAGTGCCACCACTCATATCTGGTGTGACTATAGCGTGCCTTGAAAAACATAAAAAGGGTTTCACTCTATAGCGTGCATTTAAAACCCAAAAACTGTTTTCACAGTAATAGATTGAAGAGCAGTTAGTTGCCTGCCAGCTTCTGTGTCAGGCTCAGTGGATACTGTGCCCATTTACCCAGTGCCACCACTCACTCACTGCTGGTGTCACAATAGCTTAAGCTTGCATTTAAAACCAAAAAAAGTTTTTCACTGTAATAGATTGAAGAAGAGCAGTTAGTTGCCTGCCAGCTTCTGTGTCAGGCTCAGTGGATACTGTGCCCATTTGCCCAGTGCCACCACTCATATCTGGTGTGACTATAGCGTGCCTTTAAAAACAATAAAAGGGTTTCACTGTAAGCTAATAGCAGTTAGTTGTCTGCAAGCGTCTGGGTGTCAAGGCCTTCAGCGTGTGCTCTGCCATCCTCAACAAGTGTAATTTGCCACTCATATCTGGTGTCTCTATAGCGTGCATTTAAAACCCAAAAACTTTTTTCACTGTAATAAATTGAAGAGCAGTTAGTTGCCTGCCAGCTTCTGTGTCAGGCTCAGTGGATACTGTGCCCATTTGCCCAGTGCCACCACTCATATCTGCTGTGACTATAGCGTGCCTTTAAAAACAAAAAAAGGGTTTCACTGTAAGCTAATAGCAGTTAGTTGTCTGCAAGCGTCTGGGTGACAAGGCCTTCAGCGTGTGCTCTGCCAACCTCCGCAAGTGTAATTTGCCACTCATATCTGGTGTCTCTATAGCGTGCATTTAAAACCCAAACACTGTTTTCACTGTAAAAGATTGAAGAGCAGTTAGTTGCCTGTTAGTTGCCTGCCACGTTACTGGACGCTCATGCGCAATGCCTGTAGGCTCATGCATCCTTTTGAGGAGGTGACAAACCTAGTCAGTCGCACCGAAGGCACCATCAGCGACATCATACCATTTGTTTTCTTCCTGGAGCGTGCCCTGCGAAGAGTGCTGGATCAGGCCGTAGATGAGCGTGAAGAGGAAGAGGAAGAGTTGTGGTCACCATCACCACCAGAGACAGCCTTATCAGCAACGCTTGCTGGACCTGCGGCAACGCTGGAAGAGGATTGTGAGGAAGAGGAGTCAGAGGAGGAATGTGGCTTTGAGGAGGAGGAGGAAGACCAACCACAACAGGCATCCCAGGGTGCTCATTGTCACCTATCTGGTACCCGTGGTGTTGTACGTGGCTGGGGGGAAGAACATACCTTCATTGACATCAGTGAGGAGGAGGAACGGGAAATGAGTAGCTCGGCATCCAACCTTGTGCAAATGGGGTCTTTCATGCTGTCGTGCCTGTTGAGGGACCCTCGTATAAAAAGGCTGAAGGAGAACGACCTGTACTGGGTGTCCACGCTACTAGACCCCCAGTATAAGCAGAAAGTGGCAGAAATGTTACCGAATAACAAGTCGGAAAGGATGCAGCATTTGCAAAATAAATTAAAAAGTATGCTTTACACAGCGTATAAGGGTGATGTCACAGCACAACGGGAATCTAACAGGGGGAGAGGTGGAAGTCATCCTCCTCCTCCCACGATGGCAAGGACAGGACGCTTTAAAGACGTGTTGTTGATGGAGGTCATGCGGACCTTTTTAAGTCCTACGCATCGCCACAGCCCTTCGGGATCCACCCTCAGAGAACAACTCGACCGACAGGTAGCAGACTACCTCGCCTTAACTGCAGATATCGACACTCTGAGGAGCGATGAACCCCTTGACTACTTAGTGTGCAGGCTTGACCTGTGGCCTGAGCTATCCCAATTTGTGATAGAACTTCTGGCCTGCACCGCTTCAAGTGTCCTGTCAGAAAGGACCTTCAGTGCAGCAGGAGGTATTGTCACTGAGAAGAGAAGTCACCTAGGTCAAAAAAGTCTAGATTACCTCACCTTTACTAAGATGAATGAGGGATGGATCCCGAAGGGACTGACACTGGGCGATACATTCGATTAAAAAAGACCTGATGAGATGAGCTGCCTTGGGCTAAAAATGTATTTTAGCTCTGAATGCCGGTTGACTAGTGTAACGGATCGACTGGCACCCCGACTTGGTACCTCCGTTAATGGATGCTCCTAGCGTTTCCTGAGGACTCCAAGCACTCTGGCAGACACCACAATCACCGAATCTGAGAAGCATATGAATGCTCTCAAGCCTCTGAATGCTGTAGACCGTTGAATAGGAACCATACGAATAGGCTTACACTCCTAGCAGTCAACTGGAACAGCATGCAATAAATCCTCCCCCAATAATGAGACGATACTTCACTTTGAGGGTAAAACAGGAACTCTGGACTGGCTCATCCAGCCTGGCTTTTATTTCCAACTCACACATACAGGCCACACCCAGGGGGAGGCATAAAAGAACCAATGACATAGATGTTACCTCCCACACATCCCCTCCCCTTAGTGTGACACATAATCCCATTATTCATACAGTTTAAAATATACTTTTTACACAATATTTATAACTTCAAAACCATACATCACATTCACACAAAATTACATATCCACAATCAATCCATTCAGGGGAACAACATATTCAAAAATGGCATGGATCAGACCAGGGGTTCAAAAGTTACTAAAAGTATCTTTTAAAACCCCTAGCTTTCCAGGGCCTTCTCTGTGCTGGAGAAGTAATCAAATTATCTCCCAGCACAGAGACAGACTCCATTAAGCACATGGGGACACAAAGACAGTAAAACACTTTAAAATACATAAATTCACCTTTTACACATAACACACAGACATTTCACCTATCCCCAGATAGCTGGGATCTGCGCGCACAAAACTACCGAATAGCGCGCAGATCCTACTCACACAGTACAATTGTGGTATATAACATGGTATAGCTATCTGGGGTATCACATTCCCATAAAGTCTGGTCCATAGTCCAAAGGCAAGAGGCGGGCAATCGGCCCCCTCCAAGGACACGTGGCGAGGTCGGTTTCGCCACAATCCCAAAAAGTCCCAATATGTCCATCGATGATTTTAAAAGGGCCAGTTGCAGCAATATAAAGTACAATATGCCCCAAATAACCCAGGGGCCATAGTCAGCAGGTAGGAGGCTAGCAAACAGGCTTCTCCAGGGCCCAGTGGCGAGGTTGGTTTCGCCACATTTCTCCCCTTTTCCAAACAGACTAACAGGGTACCTGACCTCTTGCCGGTCAGTGCCCTTGTTAGTCCAGCAGCCCACCCACAAGACAGAAACAGCAGTACAGCCCACCGGCAATAAATGGTTACTACACCTGGGTAAGGGAGAATCTTGTCCAGGTGCCTTACCACGGCTGTGTGGGGGACTGGTAGGCTGCCTTGGTGGGTTGCTGAGGGGGCAGAGACCAGCGGTACTCTGTCCTGGTGCCAGCACTACCACGGGAGAAGTCTGGTTGGAGCCTGGTTGCTGGAGACCGACTGTCTCCTCTTTAGCTGCACAGCTCTGCTGCTGGATACCGACTGTCTCCCCTTTGGATACATAGCTCCGCTGTTGGAGGGGGAGACCGACTGTCTCCCCTTTGGCTAAGCAGCCTTGTTGCTGGGGGACAGGACTGACTGTCCTTACCCCCTGTGCTGTAGGTGCAGAGACCACAGTCCCATCTGCACAGTTGTGGGGCTTACAGTCTCCCCCTGGTACATTAAGCTGCCGCTGGGGAGAGGTGGTAACCAGCTCCTCTCCCATTAGAACACTCTGCCGCTGGGGAGAGGTGGTAACAATCTCCTCTCCCATGCATACTTTCAGTCTTTGTGGAGGGAGACCGACTGTCTCTCCTCCCAATGCAGTGTCCTGCTGCTGGGGAAAGGAGACTGGGCTCTCTATTCCCTGCTGGACACTCTGCCGCTGGGGAAAGGAGACTGGGCTCCCAATTCCCAACAAATCACACTGCCGCTGGGGAGGGAGGACGGCCCCTTCAGCTCCCTGTAACTTGGGCGCAGAGACCACGGTCCCATCTGCGCTGGTGTGGGGCTTACTGTCTCCCCTTGGTGCGCTAAGCTGCCGCTGGGGAGAGGGGGTAACAAACTCCTCTCCCTTACACACCTTCAGCCGCTGGGGAGAGGGGATAACAGGCTCCTCTCCCTGCACTGTAGACTGCCGCTGGGGAGCAAGAACGGCACCTTCAGCTCCCTGTAACGCACACTGCCGCTGGGGATCTGGGCCGACTGCCCAGCATCCCTGTAGGGCCGGTAGAGAGACCGCAGTCCCATCTCCACCTGCCATCTGTGGGTCTTCCCAGGACCAATCCGTGAGGCCCCTCAACATTTGTGAGTAAGGGCCACCTGCTTCCCCACCTGGCAACTCTGGCTGCTGCTGGGGATCTGGGCCGGCTGCCCAGCATCCCGGTGGGCCTAGTGGAGAGACCTTGGTCCCATCTCTACCTGCCTGTTGTGGTTCCTCACAGGACCAGTCTATGAGGACCCCCACTTCGGGTTCCTCCCGCCGCCTCAGGGAAAGACGGCTAACCTCCTCGGATGCAGCCTCTACTCGGCTGCTGTAACGCTCCTGCTGCTGAGCATACTTCCTCTCTTTTGCCAACCGGAATTCTCGGTCCAGCCTTGTGTTTCGCTCAGCCATGACCTGGTTCCAGATCACCCGGCGTGTCTCCATGGGTATATCATCCCCATACTCGGCCACTCGCTGCCTCACCTCGGCCAGCCAATCATCTCCAGAGCCAGAACCTTCCATACTTGTCTGCTCCCAGGGGCGCTGCACGACTGCTAGCGTTGCCCTCAATTTGTAAATCCAAACAGTGTCTCTGAGCTGCTTTACCTCGCACTAGGACGCCATCCCACCGCTTGCCACCAATGTAACGGATCGACTGGCACCCCGACTTGGTACCTCCGTTAATGGATGCTCCTAGCGTTTCCTGAGGACTCCAAGCACTCTGGCAGACACCACAATCACCGAATCTGAGAAGCATATGAATGCTCTCAAGCCTCTGAATGCTGTAGACCGTTGAATAGGAACCATACGAATAGGCTTACACTCCTAGCAGTCAACTGGAACAGCATGCAATAAATCCTCCCCCAATAATGAGATGACACTTCACTTTGAGGGTAAAACAGGAACTCTGGACTGGCTCATCCAGCCTGGCTTTTATTTCCAACTCACACATACAGGCCACACCCAGGGGGAGGCATAAAAGAACCAATGACATAGATGTTACCTCCCACACATCCCCTCCCCTTAGTGTGACACATAATCCCATTATTCATACAGTTTAAAATATACTTTTTACACAATATTTATAACTTCAAAACCATACATCACATTCACACAAAATTACATATCCACAATCAATCCATTCAGGGGAACAACATATTCAAAAATGGCATGGATCAGACCAGGGGTTCAAAAGTTACTAAAAGTATCTTTTAAAACCCCTAGCTTTCCAGGGCCTTCTCTGTGCTGGAGAAGTAATCAAATTATCTCCCAGCACAGAGACAGACTCCATTAAGCACATGGGGACACAAAGACAGTAAAACACTTTAAAATACATAAATTCACCTTTTACACATAACACACAGACATTTCACCTATCCCCAGATAGCTGGGATCTGCGCGCACAAAACTACCGAATAGCGCGCAGATCCTACTCACACAGTACAATTGCCATGGAGCTAAAGTCTTTCCCATAGTCTTTCATTATGAATAGGCTCCATGGTATAGCTATCTGGGGTATCACATTCCCATAAAGTCTGGTCCATAGTCCAAAGGCAAGAGGCGGGCAATCGGCCTCCTCCAAGGACACGTGGCGAGGTCGGTTTCGCCACAATCCCAAAAAGTCCCAATATGTCCATCGATGATTTTAACCCCTTAAGGACACAAGACGTGTGTGACATGTCATGATTCCCTTTTATTCCAGAAGTTTGGTCCTTAAGGGGTTAAAGGGCCAGTTGCAGCAATATAAAGTACAATATGCCCCAAATAACCCAGGGGCCATAGTCAGCAGGTAGGAGGCTAGCAAACAGCCTTCTCCAGGGCTGGTTTCGCCACAACTAGCGTGACTTATCCGCCACCAACTAGGGTTCAAGCCGCCATATTTTATGGCACTTTCTGCCTGTGAAACAAACATCAATTTTTCTGGCCGCTGCTACAGCAGCGGCTGCAACAATACCAAATTTTTCAGGCATGTGTACATGCCTAATTTTTAGGCCCTCTGGTGCTGCACTGTGGCTTCAAAAATCAAACCAAAAAAAAGGCACATAGTGACCCTATGTAGGGGGAACAGTCCCTATTCTGCTCTGTGTCAGTGTGTATCAGGGATTTGACTATCTTTATTCAGATTCAAAAATTACAATTCCAGGAAAAATGTAACAAACATTTACAAGAACATGTTATGCACATCATAGAAACAACGTGAATGCTGCTCTTTGTCAGTGTGTATCAGGGGCTTTGAGGACGGGGAACAGTCTCTATTCTGCTCTTTGTCAGTGTGTATCAGGGACTTTGAGGACGGGGAACAGTCTCTATTCTGCTCTGTGTCAGTGTGTATCAGGGATTTGACTATCTTTATTCAGATTCCAAAATTACAATTCCAGGAAAAATTTAACAAACATTTACAAGAACATGTTATGCACATCATAGAAACAACGTGAATTCTGCTCTTTGTCAGTGTGTATCAGGGGCTTTGAGGATGCGGAACAGTCTCTATTCTGCTCTTGCATTTCTATTTCTTCTTAGATAACAAAAAAATTCTGAGACGACGTTGGCAGGGCTATTCACTTGTGTGATCTGTCATGAATTGTCATTTGAATGTTAATTTGAACTGTGGGGCACAAGAACTTGAATCTGACAAATTTTATTTTATCAGAGAACTTGTTCGGGATACAGAAAGGAAAAAAGGGAGGGTAAGCGGTTAAGGTACATCGATCTTATTCACATCTTATACATTCAAGAGCAAACTGGTTATTCATTCTCGTGGGAGTTTTTCCGCTGCCCTTGTGCCTTTGGTCTAGTACCATGTCATGGTTGTCTTTCTCTCCTAAACCTGGGTTTGGTCCGGGGTATGGGAAGGGGGAAACCTGGGGACAGGCTATGGTAGGGGAAGAAGAACGGGGGAAATAGACGTCGGAAGCCCCTCATCTCCCTTTGTCTCCTTCTTAGTTAGCACCCTGTGTGCGGTCACCGGGTCTATTCCCTTATCTAACTACTTAACTATGTACAATGTGGGTGTTTGTTCCGTAGATTGTTTAACCTCATCTTGGTATACCTCAATGTTGGCTGTTGTACCATGGTGTTTAAAGTCGTTGTCTCTCTGCGTCAGAGCAGTTAGGTCTTAGGAGTGGTACTATTCATCCTTCGTGTATATATATATATATATATGTGATATGTTATTGTTCTAACACGACCCCCTCCTCCTCCTTCCTCAGATACGCCTCCCATATGTTCCTGGCTTCCATTATGTGGTGTGTGGGGTGTAGCCGCTGGCAGGTTTTTGTTTCATATGCTAGGTCTAGGGAGATCTGTTGGAGAAGGCTAGATCTCTCCGGTGGCTGTTGTTGTTTCCACCCTCTGGCTATTAATAAGTTGGCAGCAATCAAAATATGATATGTTAGGTCGGCATGTGCTTTTGGGAATGGGTCAATCGAGATGAAGAGTAGGGCATTTTCTGGTCTCAGGTTGGTTCTCGTGACCAGTGCCCCTTGTATCACCCCCTCAAATGTTGTAGCCTGTTGAACGAGGTGACCTTGCTCGGATCCCAGGTGTGCAGTTCCTAAAATCGCTGCCATATACACGTCCACTGATAGGAGACGCAACAGGTATTAAACTGCTAAGAATAGTACTAAACACACCACTCCTATCTGGTGGCACATTAGATTGCATGCGCAGTGCCCCAAATTTGAAGTAGGAGGACCGACCAAGCATCTTCTTCCATCTCGCTGTTCCAAAAATCGCTGCCATATACACGTCCACTGAGAGGAGTTTGGTCTGTCACTGTGAAGCGGGCGTAACCCTTACACTACCTGATCGATACAACATCATACAGTAGGTCCCCCCCTCATTATTTTTATGGCCCCCACCCACCGCTCTCGGGTGGGGGGGGAGGACAGTAGGTCCCCCCCATTGTGATTTATGCCCCCCATCCACCGCGCAGGGGTGGGGGCCGGGGGGGAGGACAGTAGGTCCCCCACCTTATCCTTATTTATTGAATATTATATTTTTTTGTGTGCCCACACGAAGCTAGTGAGAGTCCTTTGTAGACGTCGCAAGTACGCATTGGGAAATGGGATCTGTAGCGTTCTAGTCAGGTATTGGAATTTTCGGCAGCAGCCGTTTCCACTTTTTTTTTAAGAATTTGCCAGTAATCTTTTTATGAAGTTGTTCCCCTCCTCTTGACACGATCAATGACCTGAGAGTCTCCGTAAGCAGAGTTGACCTGTTAGTCCCGTTTTCCATTCAAGTTGTGCATGATGTCCAGGCTAGGTTTACAGGGACAAATGTTGTAGCCTGTTGAACGAGGTGACCTTGCTCGGGTCCCAGGTGTGCGGTTCCTAAAATCGCTGCCATATACACGTCCACTGATAGGAGACGCAACAGGTATTAAACTGATAAGAATAATACTAAACACACCACTCCTATCTGGTGGCACATTAGATTGCACGCGCAGTGCCCCAAATTTGAAGTAGGAGGACCGACCTGTTAGTCCCGTTTTCCATTCAAGTTGTGCATGATGTCCAGGCTAGGTTTCCAGGGACAAATGTTGTAGCCTGTTGAACGAGGTGACCTTGCTCGGGTCCCAGGTGTGCGGTTCCTAAAATCGCTGCCATATACACGTCCACTGATAGGAGACGCAACAGGTATTAAACTGATAAGAATAGTACTAAACACACCACTCCTATTTGGTGGCACATTAGATTGCACGCGCAGTGCCCCAAATTTGAAGAAGGAGGACCGACCAAGCATCTTCTTCCATCTCCCTGTTACAAAAATCGCTGCCATATACACGTCCACTGATAGGAGGTGGAAGACCAAACACAGCAGGCGTCCCAGGGGGCATGTTGTCATCTTTCGGGGACCCTTGGTGTTGTATGTGGCTGGGTGGAGGAAGAGACCTTCAATGACATCAGTGAGGACAAGGAACGGGACATGGCTAGCTTGGTATCCAACCTTGTGCAAATGGACTGTTTGCGGTTGTTTGCGGTGCGTTAAACGGGGAGTTTGGTCTGTCACTGTGAAGCGGGCGTAACCCTTACACTACCTGATCGATACAACATCATACAGTAGGTCCCCCCCTCATTATTTTTATGGCCCCCACCCACCGCTCTCGGGTGGGGGCGGGGGGGAGGACAGTAGGTCCCCCCATTGTGATTTATGCCCCCCACCAACCGCGCAGGGGTGGGGGCCAGGGGGGAGGACAGTAGGTCCCCCACCTTATCCTTATTTACTGAATATTCCCCTGTATAACAATGTTTGGCATTTAGTGAATATTCCCCATTCTGCTCTGTGTCAGTGTGTATCAGGGTCTCTAAGGACAGGTGTCAATCCAGATCTGCCAAGTGACCCTATGTAGGGGGAACAGTCCATATTCTGCTCTGTGTCAGTGTGTATCAGGGGCTTTGAGGATGGGGAACAGTCTCTATTCTGCTCTTTGTCAGTGTGTATCATGGTCTCTGAGGACGGGGAACAGTCTCTATTCCGCTCTTTGTCAGTGTGTATCAGGGGCTTTGAGGACGGGGAACAGTCTCTATTCTGCTCTTTGTCAGTGTGTATCATGGTCTCTGAGGACGGGGAACAGTTTCTATTCTACTCTGTGTGAGGAGGAGGAACGGGAAATGAGTAGCTCGGCATCCAACCTTGTGCAAATGTGGTCTTTCATGCTATCGTGCCTGTTGAGGGACCCTCGTATAAAAAGGCTGAAGGAGAACGACCTGTGCTGGGTGTCCACGCTACTAGACCCCCGGTCTCTATTCTGCTCTTTGTCAGTGTGTATCATGGTCTCTGAGGACGGGGAACAGTCTCTATTCTGCTCTGTGTCAGTGTGTATCAGGGGCTTTGAGGACCGGTGTCAATCCATACCTACCAAGTGACCCTATGTAAGGGGAACAGTCCCTATTCTGCTCTGTGACCGTGTGCATCAGGGTCTCTGAGGACAGGTGTCAATCCATATGTCAAGGTGTCAATATGTCATATGTCAGGTGTCAATCCATATTCATTGCGATTTAGGAATGTTAGGTGATTTCTGCCCTTTATGGATTAAAACCAGAATCTGCATCAACTGTGTAATTTTCCATGGGAGTTTTGCCATGGATCCCCCTCCGGCATGCAACAGTCAAGGTGTTAGTCCCCTTGAAACAACTTTTCCATCACTTTTGTGGCCAGAAAGAGTCCCTGTGGGTTTTAAAATTCGCCTGCCCGTTGAAGTCAATGGCGGTTCGCCCGGTTCGGCGGTTCGCGAACGTTTGTGGAAGTTCACGTTCGCCGTTCGCGAACCGAAAATTCCGGGGTTGCGACATCACTAGAAATCAGTTCTCACCTATTGAGAAGTCAAGAAAACTACAAATGTGAAGTCAAGAAAACGTCCAGAAACTCTAGAATTTAAGTAGGGTAAGCAATGTACACTATTAAAAACCCACTTCACAGAAACAGGTAACTTTACTCTATTTTCTTTGGGAATGAGGACATCTAATGCCGACTTTGTCCTCAGATGGAATCCAGGCATAACCTTTTAAGACAGGAGAGGATGGGAACCTAAAGAAATCTCTTTGGATTAATTCATTCATGTTCAAAATTGTAGTGAAACTAAAAGCATATGGTAACGTTTACACTTATTGAGAGAAGCTGTGCCTAAAGCTGCATTTGAGAAGTCCTTGTAAACCTCACTTTTGCCTTAATATTTCACTTGATATGCCCTCCCATTTATTGCTTTAATGTTAAAGCCTTGAAAATCTTCAGTAAGTATATCATCTTTTGGGACAAATCTGTTTATTGTTTCGTAGTCCTATGACTATGTCTCCTAACTCAAAATCTATCATGACACCAGATGACCATAATGGTCCCATTGAAAGCTTGAATAGTTGCAAAAATAAAATATGTAGTGATATACCGAACTGTCCGCCGGCGAACAGTTCCCGGCGAACTTAGCGTGTTCGCGTTCGCCGCCGCGGGCGAACACATGGGCGGTTCGATCCGCCCCCTATTCGTCATCATTGGGCAAACTTTGACCCTGTGCCTCTCGGTCAGCAGACACATTCCAGCCAATTAGCAGCACTCACTCCCTTCCACACCCTCCAACCTCCCTCCCAGCATCCATTTTCGATGTATTCTGAAGCTGCATGCTTAGTGAGAGGAGGGAAAGTTTAGCTGCTGCTGATTAGATAGGGAACTTGATAGCTAGGCTAGGGTATTCAGTGTCCACTACAATCCTGAAGGACTCATCTGATCTCTGCTGTAAGGACAGCACCCCAAAAAGCCCTTTTTAGGGCTAGAACTTCAGTCTGCTTTTTTTTTTTTCTGTGTAATGTAATTGCAGGTGCCTGCCTGCCAGCTTCTGTGTGAGGTTCACAGTGGATACTGTGCCCACTTGCCCAGTGCCACCACTCATATCTGTTTTTACAATAGCTTAAGCTTTAGATTTTAAAAAAAGAATTTTTTTTCACTGTAATAGAAGAGCAGTTGCCTGCCTGCCAGCTTCTGTGTGAGGTTCACAGTGGATACTGTGCCCACTTGCCCAGTGCCACCACTCATATCTGTTTTTAAAATAGCTTAAGCTTTAGATTTAAAAAGAAAATTTCACTGTAATAGAAGAGCAGTTGCCTGCCTGCCAGCATCTGTGTGAGGTTCACAGTGGATACTGTGCCCACTTGCCCAGTGCCACCACTCATATCTGTTTTTACAATAGCTTAAGCTTTAGATTTAAAAAAAATATATTTTTTTCACTGTAATAGAAGAACAGTTGCCTGCCTGACAGCTTCTGTGTGAGGTTCACAGTGGATACTGTGCCCACTTGCCCAGTGCCACCACTCATATCTGTTTTTACAATAGCTTAAGCTTTAGATTTAAAAAAATATATTTTTTTTCACTGTAATAGAAGAGCAGTTGCCTGCCTGCCAGCTTCTGTGTGAGGTTCACAGTGGATACTGTGCCCACTTGCCCAGTGCCACCACTCATATCTGTTTTTACAATAGCTTAAGCTTTAGATTTAAAAGAAAATAATTTTTTTCACTGTAATAGAAGAGCAGTTGCCTGCCTGCCAGCTTCTGTGTGAGGTTCACAGTGGATACTGTGCCCACTTGCCCAGTGCCACCACTCATATCTGTTTTACAATAGCTTAAGCTTTAGATTAAAAAAAACAAAAACAATTTTCACTGTAATAGAAGAGCAGTTGCCTGCCTGCCAGCTTCTGTGTGAGGTTCACAGTGGATACTGTGCCCACTTGCCCAGTGCCACCACTCATATCTGTTTTTACAATAGCTTAAGCTCTAGATTTAAAAAAAAAATCACTGTAATAGAATAGCAGTTGCCTGCCTGCCAGCTTCTGTGTGAGGTTCACAGTGGATACTGTGCTCACTTGCCCAGTGCAACCACTCATATCTGTTTTTACAATAGCTTAAGCTTTAGATTTCAAAAAAAATATTTTTTTTCACTGTAATAGAAGAGCAGTTGCCTGCCTGCCATCTTCTGTGTCAGGCTGGATGCTGTGCCCATTTGCACAGTCAGTGCCACCACTCATATCTGTTGTGACAATAGCTTAAGCTTTAGATTTAAAAAAATATATTTTTTTTTCACTGTAATAGAAGAGCAGTTAGTTGTCTGCAAGCGTCTGGGTGTCAGGCCTACTTTGACAGTTGCCACTCATATCTGGTGTCTCTGTAGCGTGCTTTTACAAAGAAAAAAGGTTTCCAGTGTAAGCTAATAGCAGCCAGTCAGTGTCCTTCAAGCGGCTCTGTCAGGCCTACAGTGTGTGCTCTCCAGAACTGTTACAGTGCACATTGCCAATCATATCTGGTGTCTCTATAGCGTGCTTTTACAAAGAAAAAAGGTTTCCATTGTAAGCTAATAGCAGCCAGTCAGTGTCCTTCAAGCGGCTCTGTCAGTCCTTCCTTCAGCGTGTGCTCTCCAGAACTGTTACAGTGCACATTGCCAATCATATCTGGTGTCTCTATAGCGTGCTTTTACAAAGAAAAAAGGTTTCCATTGTAAGCTAATAGCAGCCAGTCAGTGTCCTTCAAGCGGCTCTGTCTGGCCTACAGTGTGTGCTCTCCAGAACTGTTACAGTGCACATTGCCAATCATATCTGGTGTCTCTATAGCGTGCTTTTACAAAGAAAAAAGATTTCTATTGTAAGCTAATAGCAGCCAGTCAGTGTCCTTCAAGCGGCTCTGTCAGGCCTACAGTGTGTGCTCTCCAGAACTGTTACAGTGCACATTGCCAATCATATCTGGTGTCTCTATAGCGTGCTTTTACAAAGAAAAAAGGTTTCCATTGTAAGCTAATAGCAGCCAGTCAGTGTCCTTCAAGCGGCTCTGTCAGGCCTACAGTGTGTGCTCTCCAGAACTGTTACAGTGCACATTGCCAATCATATCTGGTGTCTCTATAGCGTGCTTTTACAAAGAAAAAAGGTTTCCATTGTAAGCTAATAGCAGCCAGTCAGTGTCCTTCAAGCGGCTCTGTCAGTCCTTCCTTCAGCGTGTGCTCTCCAGAACTGTTACAGTGCACATTTCCAATCATATCTGGTGTCTCTATAGCGTGCTTTTACAAAGAAAAAAGGTTTCCATTGTAAGCTAATAGCAGCCAGTCAGTGTCCTTCAAGCGGCTCTGTCAGGCCTACAGTGTGTGCTCTCCAGAACTGTTACAGTGCACATTTCCAATCATATCTGGTGTCTCTATAGCGTGCTTTTACAAAGAAAAAAGGTTTCCATTGTAAGCTAATAGCAGCCAGTCAGTGGCCTTCAAGCGGCTCTGTCAGTCCTTCCTTCAGCGTGTGCTCTCCAGAACTGTTACAGTGCACATTGCCAATCATATCTGGTGTCTTTATAGCGTGCTTTTAAAACCAAAATTTTTTTTTCACTGTTATAGATTGAATAGCAGTTACTTGTCTTCAAGCGGTTGTGTCAGGCCTACAGTGTGTGCTCCGCAGAACTGTTACAGTGCACATTGCCAATCATATCTGGTGTCTCTATAGCGTGCTTTTACAAAGAAAAAAGGTTTCTATTGTAAGCTAATAGCAGCCAGTCAGTGTCCTTCAAGCGGCTCTGTCAGGCCTACAGTGTGTGCTCTCCAGAACTGTTACAGTGCACATTGCCAATCATATCTGGTGTCTCTATAGTGTGCTTTTACAAAGAAAAAAGGTTTCCATTGTAAGCTAATAGCAGCCAGTCAGTGTCCTTCAAGCGGCTCTGTCAGGCCTACAGTGTATGCTCTCCAGAACTGTTACAGTGCACATTGCCAATCATATCTGGTGTCTCTATAGCGTGCTTTTACAAAGAAAAAAGGTTTCTATTGTAAGCTAATGGCAGCCAGTCAGTGTCCTTCAAGCGGCTCTGTCAGGCATACAGTGTGTGCTCTCCAGAACTGTTACAGTGCACATTGCCAATCATATCTGGTGTCTCTATAGCGTGCTTTTACAAAGAAAAAAGGTTTATATTGTAAGCTAATAGCAGCCAGTCAGTGTCCTTCAAGCGGCTCTGTCAGGCCTACAGTGTGTGCTCTCCAGAACTGTTACAGTGCACATTGCCAATCATATCTGGTGTCTCTATAGCGTGCTTTTACAAAGAAAAAAGGTTTCCATTGTAAGCTAATAGCAGCCAGTCAGTGTCCTTCAAGCGGCTCTGTCAGTCCTTCCTTCAGCGTGTGCTCTCCAGAACTGTTACAGTGCACATTGCCAATCATATCTGGTGTCTCTATAGCGTGCTTTTAAAACCCAATTTTTTTTTTCACTGTTATAGATTGAATAGCAGTTACTTGTCTTCAAGCGGGTGTGTCAGGCCTACAGTGTGTGCTCTGCAGAACTGTTACAGTGCACATTGCCAATCATATCTGGTGTCTCTATAGCGTGCTTTTACAAAGTAAAAAGGTTTCTATTGTAAGCTAATAGCAGCCAGTCAGTGTCCTTCAAGCGGCTCTGTCAGTCCTTCCTTCAGCGTGTGCTCTCCAGAACTGTTACAGTGCACATTGCCAATCATATCTGGTGTCTCTATAGCGTGCTTTTAAAACCAAATTTTTTTTTCACTGTTATAGATTGAATAGCAGTTACTTGTCTTCAAGTGGTTGTGTCAGGCCTACAGTGTGTGCTCTGCAGAACTGTTACAGTGCACATTGCCAATCATATCTGGTCTCACAGTATCTTGCACGCATAGTACCACTAATCCCCAAAAAAATGACAGGCAGAGGCAGGCCACCCCGCAGGGGCCGTCGTGGTCGTGGTGCTGTGATTCCCTTTTGCCCTAGAATAATGCCCAGTTTTCAGAAGCCACGTACCCTGAACTTGAAAAGTTCTGAGGACATAGTTGACTGGCTAACACAGGACACCCAATCTTCTACAGCCTCCGCTCGAAACCTTGACGCACTATCCTCCTCCAGCTTAGCTTCAGGCACCTCTCAAGATACCACTCACCCGCCTGCCGCCACCACCAAAACTAGCACCACAGACGCTTTACTTGGTATGTCAGAGGAGTTATTCACACACCCGTTTGAAGAAATGAGTGATGCACAACCATTATTGCTAGAGGATTTAGATAACAGGGATATGTCTCAGGCAGGCAGCATTAAACACATGGAGGTACAGTGTGATGATGATGATGTTGTGCCCGCTGCTGCTTCCTTTTCTGAGTTGTCAGATACAAGCGAAGCGGTTGATGATGACGATGCGTCCATGGATGTCACGTGGGTGCCCGCTCGGCAAGAAGAAGAACAGGGCAAAAGTTCAGATGGGGAGACCGAGAGGAGGAGGAGACGAGTTGGAAGCAGGGGGGGGTCATCGCAAGGAGCTAGTGGCACAGTCAGACAGCATGCATCGGCACCCGGGGTCAGCCCGACAGCACGCCAATCAACGCATGCTGTGTCCACCACCAGAATGCCGTCATTGCAGAGCTCAGCAGTGTGGAATTTTTTTGTGTGTCTGCCTCTGACAACAGCGATGCCATTTCAACCTGTGCCAAAGGAAACTGAGTCGTGGGAGGTCCAACACCCACCTAGGTACAACTGCTTTGCGTAGGCACATGATCTCACATCACAAACACCTATGGGATCAACACATGAGTACAAGCAGCACGCCTACTCTAAGCCGCCATCCTCCTCCTGGTCCAGCATCTTCAGCCACGTCAACCACTGCTGTCCTCCTTGCCCCCTCTCAACCATCCTCCACTCCGTCTCCCGCCTTGAGCAGTTCCCGCTCATCTGCCCACAGTCATGTGTCTGTCAAGGACATGTTTGAGCGTAAGAAGCCAAGAAGCCAATGTCACCAAGTCACCCCCTTGCCCAGCGTCTGACAGCTGGCTTGTCCGAACTATTAGCCCGCCAGCTTTTACCATACAATCTGGTTGAGTCTGAGGCGTTCAAAAAATTTGTAGCTATTGGGACACCGCAGTGGAAGGTACCCGGCCGGAATTTCTTTTCACAAAAGGCAATCCCCAACTTGTACTCGATTGTGCAAAAGGAAGTCATGGCATGTCTGGCACACAGTGTTGGGGCAAGGGTCCATCTGACCACTGATACCTGGTCTGCAAAGCATGGTCAGGGCAGGTATATCACCTACACTGCGCATTGGGTAAACCTGCTGACGGCTGACAAGCATGGAATGCGTGGCATTGCAGAGGAGTTGGTGACACCACCACGACTTGCAGGCAGTCCTGCTGCCACCTCCTCTACTCCTCCTACTCCATCCTCTTCCATAACCTCCTCGGCTGAGTCCTCTTGTGCTGCCGCGTCTTGCTCCACATCAACGGCACCCCCCCAGCTCCCCAGGTACTATTCCACATCCCGGATACGGCAGTGTCACGCCGTCTTGGGTTTGACTTGCTTGAAAGCAGAGAGTCACACCGGACAAGCACTCCTGTCCACCCTGAACGCACAGGTGGAAAAGTGGCTGACTCCGCAGCAACTGGATATCGGCAAAGTGGTGTGTGACAACGGAACAAATTTGATAGCGGCATTGAAGTTGGGCAAGTTGACACATGTGCCGTGCATGGCACATGTGTGTAATCTGATCGTACAACGCTTTGTGCATAAGTACACAGGCTTACAGGACGTCCTGAAGCAGGCCAGGAAGGTGTGTGGCCATTTCAGGCGTTCCTACACGGCCATGGCTCACTTTGCCGATATCCAGCGGCGAAACAACATGCCAGTGAGGCGCTTGATTTGCGACAGCCCTACACGTTGGAATTCAACACTCCTAATGTTCGACCGCCTGCTCCAACAAGAAAAAGCTGTTAATGAATATTTTTGTATGACCGGGGTGCTAGGACAGCCTCTGGGGAGCTGGGAATGTTTTTGCCAAGTTACTGGACGCTCATGCGCAATGCCTGTAGGCTCATGCGTCCTTTTGAGGAGGTGACAAACCTAGTCAGTCGCACCGAAGGCACCATCAGCGACATCATACCATTTGTTTTCTTCCTGGAGCGTGCCCTGCGAAGAGTGCTGTATCAGGCCGTAGATGAGCGTGAAGAGGAAGAGGAAGAGTTGTGGTCACCATCACCACCAGAAACAGCCTTATCAGCATCGCTTGCTGGACCTGCGGCCAGGGCCGTCTTTAACGCGGGGCAAACGGGGCAGCTGCCCCGGGCCCTGTCCCTGCTGGGGGGGCCCAAGACAGCTGCTCCGTTTGCCCCGGCCCGCAAACTATGGGGGCCCATCGGGTGGCCCATGCACTTAGGGACACCCGGTGGGCCTGTGTCAGCAGGGGCCCGGTCGGGCGCGGTGGCGCTTTAACAGCGTGACCGTTCCCTTGCTTTTCGGCAGCCGTCTGGGAGGAAGTGACCGCCGCGCGTCACTTCCTCCCACAGAAACCGGAACCGCGCAGGAGGAAGGAGGACCAGCTGCTCAGAAGGGGGCCAGGCCCGGGAGAGAGCGAGAGCTTAACTCCCAGCCACCCCAGCCAGCCCACTGCACCCCAGGGAATCCACCCTCCAGGAAAAGGTAATAAACTGGAGGGTGGTTATCAAATTTTGCATGATTGTCTGAGTGTGAGTGTGTGTGTGTCAGTATATATGTATGTCTATCTGTGTGTATGTGTGTTTCAGTATGTCTGTCTGTGTGTATGTGTGCCAGAATAATTTTACAGGAATTAACTCCAAAAATGTACACCATTGAGTTAAAAATTCAAAACAATATAAACGTAATATATTTAGAATCCTGGGGAGTTATAGTCTTTCTTTAAATATACTCTACACTCGCGTTGGTGTTTTGGAGTCTGCAGTTCCCATACAATGATGGCCTCAATTCAATATTTTTGGATACAATTTTCAAATGATTTAATATTTCTGGATCAACTTTCAGAATAGATTAATATATTAAAATATATTTCAAAATATTAAATCATATTAGAAGTTTAACCCCCAAAATAAATCAATTCAGAAGCGTATTCAACAATATTACAATGAAGCCAACAACTGTCTATTGTGGAGATATGCCTCACTGCAGCTTTACTGTAGTTTAGTTTGTGATCGTTCCCCATAATTCTCAGTTTAGTGAATAATCCCCAATATGTTACATTGCTTTTCACACGTAGAAACACAAAAACACTTAGTGCTGGTGATACAGGATACAGGGGGCCAGGCCGGGAGAGAGCAAGAGCTTAACTCCCAGCCACCCCAGCCAGCCCACTGGACCCCAGGGAATCCACCCTCCAGGAAAAGGTAATAAACTGGAGGGTGGTTATCAAATTTTGCATGAATGTCTGAGTGTGAGTGTGTGTGTCAGTATATATGTATGTCTATCTGTGTGTATGTGTGTTTCAGTATGTCTGTCTGTGTGTATGTGTGCCAGAATGTCTGTCAGTGTGTCAGTATGTCTGTGTGTGCATGAGTCTGTCAGTGTCCCTGTGGTTCTGTATGTCTGTGTGTTTCAGTATGGCTGTCTGTGAGTGTCAAAATGTCTATGTGTGTATATCTGTCAGTGTCTGTGTGTATGTGTGTTTCAGTACGTCTGTCTGTCTGTGTGTATATGTGCCAGTATGTCTGTCAGTGTATCTGTATGTCTGTGTGGTTCAGTATGTCTTTGTGTATGTGTGTTTCAGTATGGCTGTCTGTGTCAGTACGTCTGTCAGAATGTGTCTCTGTATCTGTATGTTGTCCATTTGCGTTTGTGTGTGTATCTGTATGTGTCAGTGTTTGTATCTGTATATCTGCATGTGTGTCTGAATGTGTGTCAGTGTGTGTGTACCTTTTGTATCTGCATGTATGTCAGTGTTTGTATCTGTGTGTGTCTATGTGTGTGTCAGTGTCTGTGTGTATCTGTATGTTCTTGTGTGTATCTATATGCGGTCAGTGTGTATCTGCATGTGTGTCAGGTAGTGTATTTGTGTGTATCTATATGTAGTCAGGGGGGCCCAAGTAAATGCTTGCCCAGGGTCCAATCAAAATTAAAGACGGCCCTGCCTGCGGCAACGCTGGAAGAGGATTGTGAGGAAGAGGAGTCAGAGGAGGAATGTGGCTTTGAGGAGGAGGAGGAGCAAGACCAAACACAACAGGCATGCCAGGGTGCTCGTTGTCACCTATCTGGTACCCGTGGTGTTGTACGTGGCTGGGGGGAAGAACATACCTTCAATGACATCAGTGAGGAGGAGGAACGGGAAATGAGTAGCTCGGCATCCAACCTTGTGCAAATGGGGTCTTTCATGCTGTCCTGCCTGTTGAGGGACCCTCGTATAAAAAGGCTGAAGGAGAACGACCTGTACTGGGTGTCCACGCTACTAGACCCCTGGTATAAGCAGAAAGTGGCGGAAATTTTACCGAATTACAACAAGTCAGAAAGGATGCAGCATTTGCAAAATAAATTAAAAAGTATGCTTTACACAGCGTATAAGGGTGATGTCACAGCACAACGGGAATCTAACAGAGGGAGAGGTGGAAGTCATCCTCCTCCTCCCACGACCACGCCGGCAAGGACAGGGCGCTTTAAAGACATGTTGTTGATGGAGGTCATGCGGACCTTTTTAAGTCCTACGCATCGCCACTGCCCTTCGGCATCCACCCTCAGAGAGCGACTCGACCGACAGGTAGCAGACTACCTCGCTTTAACTGCAGATATCGACACTCTGAGGAGCGATGAACCCCTTAACTACTGGGTGTGCAGGCTTGACCTGTGGCCTGAGCTATCCCAATTTGCGATAGAACTTCTGGCCTGCCCCGCTTCAAGTGTCCTGTCAGAAAGGACCTTCAGTGCAGCAGGAGGTATTGTCACTGAGAAGAGAAGTCGCCTAGGTCAAAAAAGTCTAGATTACCTCACCTTTATTAAGATGAATGAGGGATGGATCCCGAAGGGACTGACACTGGGCGATACATTCGATTAAAAAAGGCCTGATGAGATGAGCTGCCTTGGGCTAAAAATGGTCCACACGCTGCTGTATTTTAGCTCTGAATGACGTTTGACTTGCGTGACTTATCCGCCACCAACTAGGGTTCAAGCCGCCATGTTTTAGGGCGCTTTCTGCCTGTGAAACAAACATCAATACATCAATTACAGCAGCGGCTGCAACAATACCAAATTTTTCAGGCATGTGTACATGCCTAATTTTTAGGCCCACTGGTGCAGCACTGTGGCTTCAAAAACCAAACCAAAAAAAAATCCTCCAAGATGGCACCAATATACCAGTGGTCTAAGCATCTTGCAACCTTGGCCTAAAAAGGGGAGGTGATTCCACAAGTAAAAATCGCTGCCATATACACGTCCACTGATAGGAGACGCGGAAGGTATTAAACTGATCAGAACAATACTAAACTCACCACTCCTATCGGGTGGCACATTAGCTTGCCCGCGCAGTGCCCCAAATTTCAAGTAAGAGGATCGACCAAGCATCTTCTTCCATCTCCCTGTTACATAAATCACTGCCATATCCATAGAAATTGTACATACAGGGCCAAATCTTGTCGCCTGTTGAAAGAGGTGACCTTGCTCGGGTCCCAGGTGTGCGGTTCCTAAAATGGCTGCCATATACACGTCCACTGATAGGAGACGCGGAAGGTATTAAACTGATATGAACATTTACTAAACTCACCACTCCGAGTGCTGTTATTTATTTAAATTTTTTGTGGTGAGGCTTTACAGGACAGAGTGCTTCTCCACGGGACATGTTAACTCGCGGGCAGCTGGCTCATCAAGGAACCAGAGCAGCTTTAACGAGCAGCTTGAATGGTGTCCCAATAGCTTGCATTTAAAAACCTGTTAAATGTTATAATAACGTCAGATTGCTTTGCAGCAGGATATCCTTCCAGAAGAGATGTATTTGACAAAATGTTGTAATACCTTTAGTAAAAATGAGTGAAAAAAATAAATCACAAGCAGGGTACAAATGGCTAATTAAAGCTAAGGATTTCGGGATTAACCATGTTTTAGAGAAGGAGATCCGACAAAAAAAAAAAAAAAAAATACCTTGTTCGATTCTAGAAACCTGGTGTGTATGGTAATCTGTCCCAAGTCAATGAGGCAAAACTGCAGATGGAGGAAACATGCGAACTCACAGGTTACATTAGCACCACCACTCAAAAAACACTGAATAAACAGACGCAGAACTGTAGCCGTGTCTATATTTTAAAGTAAATTAAGTCATACAATTCACCACCCTCATTTTCTAAAAGGGGAAAAATTACTATGGGTCACTTTACCACCAGTGAAGTTCAGCCCACCCCCGGCTCCAACCAAGTGACTGAAATCCTCCAAGATGGCACCAATATACCAGTGGTCTAAGCATCTTCCCACCTTGGCCTAAAAAGGGGAGATGATTCCACAATTAAAAATCGCTGCCATATACACGTCCACTGATAGGATTATTATTATTTATTATTATTATTGCAATTTATATAGCGCCAACAGATTCCGTAGCGCTTTACAATATTATGAGAGGGGATTTAACTATAAATAGTACAATTACAAATAAACTTACAGGAACAATAGGTTGAAGAGGACCCTGCTCGATCGAGCTTACATTCTATAGGAGGTGGGGTGTAAAACACATTAGGACAGGAATTTTCAATCAAATAAGGTGGATTGCCCTTTAGGAGAGGGCAAGAGACAGGTATGTGAGGTATTGGTTAGTCTTGGAGGCCATAAGCTTTCCTAAAGAGATGGGTTTTAAGGCACTTCTTAAAAGATGCAAGACTAGGGGAGAGTCTGATGGCGGTAGGCAGGCTATTCCATAGGAAGGGAGCCGCCCGCGAGAAGTCCTGCAAGCGCGAGTTGGCCGTACGAGTGCGGACAACGGACAGGAGGTGGTCACGGGCAGAGCGGAGAGACCGAGAAGGGACATACCTATGGATCTGTGAGGAGATATAAGAGGGGCTAGAGTTGTTCAGTGCTTTATAGGTGTGAGTTAGTACCTTGAATTGACTCCTATAGCATACAGGAAGCCAATGTAAGGACTGGCAGAGGGGTGAGGTGTGAGAGAAACGACTAGAGAGGAAAATCAGTCTAGCAGCAGCGTTCATTAGGACTGTAGGGGTGCAGTACGGCTTTTGGGAAGACCAATCAGGAGAGGGTTACAGTAATCCATGCGGGAAATTACTAGAGCATGGACAAGCTCCTTGGTGGTATCTGGTGCAAGAAAGGGGCGGATGCGGGCTATGGTTTTAAGATGGAATCTACAGGATTTGGCAACATGCTGGATGTGAGGCTCAAAGGTGAGACCAGAGTCAAGTATGACACCAAGACAGCGCGCTTGCAAGGATGGACTGATGTTGGTACCACAAACTTGAAGGGAGAGCGAAAGAGGAGGATTAGTATTAGGAGGAGGAAGACAAGGAGCTCAGTTTTTGAGAGATTGAGTTTCAGAAAGCGGGAGGACATCCAGTCAGAGATGGAAGAAAGGCAAGCAGTGACACGTTGCAGGACGGCAGGGGAGAGGTCCGGGGAGGAGAGATATAGCTGGGTGTCATCAGCGTACAGGTGGTAGTGGAATCCAAAAGAGGTAATAAGTTTGCCAAGAGAGGCAGTATAAAGAGAAAATAGAAGGGGACCAAGGACGGAGCCTTGGGGGACTCCAACCGAGACAGGGCGAGGGGAGGAGGTATCATTAGAAAAGGAGACACTGAATGAGCGTTGGGAGAGATAAGAGGAAAACCACGAGAGGACAGAGTCACAGAGACCAAGCGATTGAAGAGTTTGAAGAAGGAGAGCATGATCAACGGTGTCAAAGGCCGCTGAGAGGTCAAGAAGAATTAGTATGGAGTAGTGGCCTTTGGATTTAGCTGTGATTAGGTCGTTAGTGACTTTGATAAGTGCAGTCTCTGTAGAGTGGAGAGGGCGGAATCCAGATTGAAGGGGGTCAAGGAGAGAGTTGGAATTGAGGAAATGAGACACACGTGTAAAGACAAGTCTTTCCAGAAGCTTTGAGGAAAAAGGGAGCAGGGATATGGGACGGTAGTTAGAGAGGGTGGATGGGTCGAGGGATGGTTTTTTTAGTATAGGTACTACAGTGGCATGTTTGAGGTCAGCAGGGACGATGCCAGAAGAGAGCGAGAAGTTGAAGATGTGTGTTAGAGAAGGCATGAGACAAGTGGAGAGAGATCTGATAAGGTGAGATGACACAGGATCGAGCGGGCAAGTGGTGGGGCAAGTGGAGGAGAAAAGAAGAGCAGCCACCTCTTGGTCAGTAGCTGGGGAGAATGTCTGAAGGGTAGGAAAGGCATGATCTATGTGTGATTGAGAAACAGAAAGGCAAGGAGGGGAGAATTCTTTCCTTAGCTGTTCAATCTTGTCAGTGAAGTAACATGCAAAGTTATCAGAAGTAAGGTTAGTTTTGGGGGTGGCCACAGCAGGGCGAAGAAGAGAATTAAAGGTGTCAAAGAGATGCCTGGGGTTGCGGGAACATGAACTAATGAGAGAGGAAAAATAGGACTGTTTGGCAAGGGCAAGGGCTGCACTGTATGAACACAATATGAATCTATAATGGAGAAAGTCTGATTGGGTACGAGACTTCCTCCAGGAGCGTTCAGCACAACGGGAGCATCTTTGCAGGTAGCGCGTTGATTTAGTATGCCATGGTTGGGGGCGGGTCCTCCTTGAGGTGCTTGTTAGGAGACGCGGAAGGAATTAAACTGATCAGAACAATACTAAACTCACCACTACTATCTGGTGGCACATTAGCTTGCCCGCGCAGTGCCCCAAATTTCAAGTAAGAGGACCGACCAAGCATCTTCTTCCATCTCCCTGTTACAGAAATCACTGCCATATCCATAGAAATTGTACATTATATCCAGGAGAGTTTTACAGGGCCAAATCTTGTCGCCTGTTGAAAGAGGTGACCTTGCTCGGGTCCCAGGTGTGCGGTTCCTAAAATGGCTGCCATATACACGTCCACTGATAGGAGACGCGGAAGGTATTAAACTGATATGAACATTTACTAAATTCACCACTCCGAGTGCTGTTATTTATTTAAATTTTTTGTGGTGAGGCTTTACAGGACAGAGTGCTTCTCCACGGGACATGTTAACTCACGGGCAGGTGGCTCATCAAGGAACCAGAGCAGCTTGAACGAGGTGACCTTGCTCGGGTCCCAGGTGTGCGGTTCCTAAAATGGCTGCCATATACACGTCCACTGATAGGAGACGCGGAAGGTATTAAACTGATATGAACAATACTCCACTCCTATCAGTAGGTCCCCGCCATTGTGATTTATGCCCCCCACCCACCGCACAGGGGTGGGGGCCGGGGGGGGAGGAAAGTAGGTCCCCCCCATTGTGATTTATGGCCCCTACCCAACTCGCAAGGGTGGGGGCTGGGGGGGAGGACAGTAGGTCCCCCCATTGTGATTTATGGCCCCCACCCACTGCGCAGGGGTGGGGGCCGAGGGGGGGAGGACAGTAGGTCCCCCCATTGTGATTTATGGCCCCCACCCACCGCGCAGGGGTGGGGGAGGACAGTAGCTCCCCCCAGTGTGTATCAGGGTCCCTGAGGACAGGTGTTAATCCATACCTGCCAAGTGACCCTATGTAGGGGGAACAGTCTCTATTCTGCTCTGTGTCAGTGTGTATCATGGTCTCTGTGGACGGGGAACAGTCTCTATTCGTTCCTTTTAGTCACATCACTAGTGACTTACCAGGTGCCTGGGGGAGTGGTCCATTACAGCGTTCACCGCGGTCTTTTTCGAAGATCCCGACCGCGGTGCATCTCACCGTTTCTCGACGGACCCCCCTTGTTTGAAGTGCAACAGATACCGGCGGCACAGAATTCTCTTCAATACCCTTTCCTTGTTTCTGGTTTTTTTTCTCTCCATCACCTCGGTGGGGGGCCCACACCGAGGCAGGTACTCTTCATTTCTGTTTATGTATTTAGTTTTTTGTTGTGTATATATATTTTTTTGTTGTATATTCTTTTTAGATTAGTTTTTTATTTTTATGATTTATTTTGCAGCTGCTTCTGATACCGTATGTGATACTTTGTACTCTTTACACAGAGTCAAGTGACAGATTAGCGTCTGCACTACACTTTGTTTTGTGTTATATAGAGTAAGTTAATTGATACAACGTTCACCAAAGTGGATCCATGCACACATAGTACTGTGTGATATTTATTTACACACATTGTGACTTTTTATTTGACTCAATATTCTGTTTGATTTTTAAATAAATACATACATTTTTTGTACAAGTGCTAAATCATAGTATATGCATTAGTCCTTTATTGATATATTTATTTCTGAGCGCACATACTTTTTTACCCTTTTGAGCTACCACTCATTTATAGACGCTTGTGTATGTATGTAGTTGCCAATCCCTAATATTTGTTATTCAATACACCTGATATCTCTATTTTTTCTATTGTCTATAAGGTTATACAAGCGCATTCATAGGTGTTCAGTTAGACTATTTTTTACTTACTTTTTATTTTTTATTTTTTATTTTCCAGTTGTTACCCTTTATATTTTCTGGTGTTCTTCGGGTTTAGGTGGTTTAATCCCGATTGCCCTAGGAATTGTGTATCAATATGGGTCTCAATAGTGTTGCCAACAGGCTAGATAGGAGAACAAATTTATTCAACGAAAAAATTTCGGGTAAAGTGGAAACTATTCCTAGTCCAGAAACTAACATACACAAACTGTTTTTCGAGTTGGAAAAAACCCTCAAGGCAGAAATGAGAGATTGGTGGGATAGTGCCCTCCTGAAAAAATATGTTGACAATAAATTTATCCCCAGAGGTCTTAGATTTGACAAACAGCCCTTCTTCAATGATAATATTTCGTTAGAAAAAGAATGGCTAGGGGCCCTAGATTCTTGCTCTTTTATATTAATGGATATTCTGGTTAGGTATAGAGAATCGAGACTCCTGGTTACTGAGAAGAAGATTGAAGATCTCCAGCAACAAATTGGCCAGATGCCTTCACAATCGACTGTCACTTCCAAATTAGATGAGTCTGTCAATCAAAGGCTGATTAAGTTTGAGACAGATCTAATAGCCCATAAAAATAATAAATTTCAAAGGGACAAATCAGACTATCAAAGTGAGCAGATTAGGAGTTGGCAAAGGAAACGTAGTTTCAAGTTTGGTATCAGTAATAAGAGCGCAACTTCAAAGCCTTTGAAGGAGACTAACCCCAATCAATATCGACTCCAGCATACTTATAGGCCCCACACTGAGTGGGCCAATCATACCAACACTAAACAACAGGGGAGAGGGTCCCCATCGATCCCCTATAAGGCACAACTTGTTCTTGGAAAGAAAAATAGATCCCCAACGTTTCGTGATAGAAGACAACAGCACAATTCCATATATACTTCTGTGGGGAACTACTCACACAATACCACCAGAAGGGAGGAGAGTATTGGTGGGACCGATAAAGCTAGAGAACTAGGGGCCAAGCCGAAACAGATATCCCCTAAGAAGATTAAGTTTGCCAGTACTACATCTGAGGATTTTTTGGAGTTAGCCCCCCTACGAAGTACGGAAGAAAGAAATTTTCCCCTCTTCCGAAATCTGACCAGCAAAAGGAGGGGGGTACCCACAGAGGAACAAGAGGAGGTGGAAAACAGTCCGGCCAAACTGAGATGTCTCCAATGAGAGGTCTATTTAATCTATCACCCCATACCTTGGATGAAGGAGAAATCTCCCTACTAAATAAGGGATTAAAATATGCTCCTGATAGACTACCTAACATAATCGATTTATTTAAAGACCTCAATTATTTTGTCAGGAAACTCACGGTGGTACGATCCTTTAACCTGAAGGGATCAAAAGGTTTTGAAGATTGTCCTAAATTCCTAAATACTCCACAAGACAAAATTATCTTCTACAATTTGATCTCCCTTCTGGAGGAACAAGATTTCCCAGATCCCAAGGAAGATGTGCTGAGCATTCTAGATTCGAATATTTCGTCTGGATTAAAACCACCTTCTGTGTTCTACCCCCAAGCTGATAAAGGCCCTTATATTCAAATGTTCTATGAGTTGGTTCTAAAAGAACTGAGAGCCCTCTGTAACGTTCTCAAAAAGAAAAAAGCAAAGGTCTGTAACAACTTAGAAAAAATTGAGCTTACAGCAATGTCCTCCTTGAAAAACAACGATAATTTGATCATCAAAGGAGCAGACAAAGGAGGGGGTATCGTCCTGCTGGACAAAGTGGACTATCTTGAGGAAGCACACCGAATTTTGGATAATGTGGATTACTATAAGGTTCTTACCGGGGATCCTACTTCATCTTACAAAAAAGAGTTGAGAGAACTCATAGAACAGGCTCATCTGAATGGAGCGATTGATAAAAGAGAGAGAAGTTTTTTCATCTCAGCCAAGGGGGAGATTCCTATTTTTTACTACCTCCCGAAGGTGCATAAATCCCTCACTAATCCACCAGGGCGCCCCATAATATCGGGTTTGGGCTCATTGATATCACCCATATCCAAATGGGTAGATTTTCATTTACAAAGATATGTACCACATCTGCCCTCATACTTAAAGGACACAGGACATGTGCTTACGATTGTCAAGGATATTATATGGCGAGAACACTATTGTTGGCTGACCATTGATGTGGCAGCTCTCTATTCGAACATCGACCACACCTTGGGTTTAGAAGCCATTTCATCATATCTAAGATCTGACCCTCTACTTCCAACCAACCAGTCCCATTATATTGTCAAGTTTACCGAGTTTATGTTAACTCACAATTATTTTGAATTTGATGACAAGTTTTTTGTGCAAACCAGAGGTACCGCGATGGGGGCGAGTTTCGCTCCATCCTATGCCAACTTATTTATGGGTCACTGGGAGCAGTCGATGATACTCAGTGATCTATATTGGATGGAGCGACTCGCCCTTTATCGTAGGTTTATTGACGATATTCTCATTGTCTGGAGGGGTGAGTGGAATGAGGTGGAAGAGTTCATGTCCTATATCAACAACAATCACTGGGGTCTCTCCTTTACATATAAGAAACATAAGTCGACTATAGATTTTTTGGACCTATCCCTCACGGGGTCAGAAGGGCGGATTACCACCAAAACATACCTGAAAAATGTAGACGTGAATGGTTATCTGCATGCAAATAGCGGCCATCATCCAACATGGATCCAAAATATTCCCATGGGGCAATTTACCAGAATCAAACGCAATTGCACACTAAAGTCGGATTATGAGATGGAGTCGCTAAAACTTTGCCAGCGGTTTATAGAAAAATCCTATCCACCAAAGAAGATTCTGAAGGCTTATATGAGAGGACTTAGTTCCAATCAGATATTGGAGCCTGGGTCTCAAGGTCTGAGCCCTTCTGAACAGGGAAATCATACAAATGAGCACTATATTATTCTGGATTTACTTGAGCACACTCAAGTCCCTAAGCTAAAAAGAGCAAAATATAATATCAGCACCAAAGAGGTTGGTAAAAGTTCCACACCAATATTCACCACCACGTTCAATAAAGGCTTTGACGAGATCATTAACATTTTTTATACATACTGGCCCATTCTAACCAAGGACCCATGGTTATCATTTTGTATCTCAGAAACCCCAAAAGTTACTTTTAGAAAGGCCCCAAATCTAAAAAACATTTTGGCACCCTCTAAATTGCATCACTCTAATGAAAAGAGCAAAGAAATAACAACTCGCAAAGAGGGGATATCGAACAAAAGTTGTGGCCGCAATATATGCCTTACATGCAACTTTATCTGTGTTCAGAGCTCCACCTTTAGTCCATTCAATAACTCGGATGTTATTTTTCCAGTTCTATCAGAAATAACATGTAACACTTCATTTGTAGTGTATCTAATAACTTGCCCATGTGGGCGGCAATATGTGGGTCAAACCACAAGACCTCTCAAATGTAGATTCCGGGAGCATAGAACAGCCATCATCCGCAATGACACCAGGTCTGCGGTAGCCCGTCATTTTTCTATTTTTCATGACAAAAATCCATCAGGAATACAACTTATGGGGATAGCCCAGATCCCCCCTTATCAAGATGAGGCAAGGAGGAGAAGAGAACTGATCAAGTTAGAGTCAGTCTGGATCTTTAAGCTCAATACCATGACACCCAATGGTTTAAATGAAGAGTTAGAACTCTTCTGATTTGTTCAGTTTTCCCATCTCTGCTGTGCTTTTAGGGGCATCTGTAGTGATATCTAGAGGGGGAGGGGGGTACGATATGTTGAGTTCTGCTCGGGGCATGTCACATCCCCATTTATTGTTTCATTTTATTATATGGATTTGGGCTACTGATAGCACTGTTCAATCTATTTGGTTTATTATGGATTTTGTTTATATTAGGCACACTACTTTCCTTGACCTATACCCATACTTAGGTCTTGAGTATTCATACACTTTTCTTATTTTAAAAAGCCCAAGGGTTTTATCCTTAAATCATATATACCGTTTGAAGAATATCTGCTTTAGTTGGAATCTGTTATACATTAACACTAAATCTGCCCCTTTAAGTACAGATATAAATCTAAATAGTGATTTGTCTGACTATCATGTCTCTTTCACATCTTAAGGGGGATCTATATTGGTATCGGGTGGAGACTGGTGTGGTCTGGGGAATTCTGTTTAGGGCCTTCTACAATCCCACCTATTGGTTTATTATATAAATATGTCGGTTGGTACGGATAGTTATAGTTTATAATGATTTGGTTCAGTGTATTCTCTGTATTTACTTTGTTATTATCATTTATTATATATATATATATTTTTTATGAAGATCAGGCATAATATTTTGCCTGATTTATATTTAGGTCCATGTCTGGAGGATGGAATTACTTCCCTATCTATTATGCTCAGGTGCCCCCTTTTTTTAGACCACACGCATATAAAACTGTTCCTGTTTGAAACTATAATCTGTAAAAATTAAATCTGCCCCTTTAAATAGGGATGTGTTGTATTATGTGTGCAATGGATATATATATATATATCGAGTTTTTAGTCTAACTGTTATTTATTTATTTATGTTTGAGTAATGTATAAGTTTATCTCTCATTCAGATTCATTCATAGTATTTTGTGTTAATTATTTAATTGATTTAGAACTAATCGTTTGAGTGCTTCAAATAAAGGGGTGGATTTTTTCCCCCACCTGTTTAATCACTCCAGTATTTTTGAGGTATTTAAACCCAATTATCCTGCAGCTTCTTTAGTCTTGAGAAAGTCCCGTGGACGGGACGAAACGCGTAGACGTGAGTGTATGTGTGGCTGGTTCCACCGGATCCTTGTCGGCTGCCTTTATTTATTTATTTATTTTTTCATTATTTTTATTTTTATTTTTATTTATCTTATTTTATCCAGATTTTTTGGTTAAATTATTTTTCCCTCCCACCTACCAATTTTGTTAAGGAGAGTCCGGACACAGTGAAGCCGGGGACTTTATATTCTAGGCTGCTTCATTTCAACCATACCGCGGTCTTTTGAGAAGATCCCGACCGCGGTATATTCGTTCCTTTTAGTCACATCACTAGTGACTTACCAGGTGCCTGGGGGAGTGGTCCATTACAGCGTTCACCGCGGTCTTTTTCGAAGATCCCGACCGCGGTGCATCTCACCGTTTCTCGACGGACCCCCCTTGTTTGAAGTGCAACAGATACCGGCGGCACAGAATTCTCTTCAATACCCTTTCCTTGTTTCTGGTTTTTTTTCTCTCCATCACCTCGGTGGGGGGCCCACACCGAGGCAGGTACTCTTCATTTCTGTTTATGTATTTAGTTTTTTGTTGTGTATATATATTTTTTTGTTGTATATTCTTTTTAGATTAGTTTTTTATTTTTATGATTTATTTTGCAGCTGCTTCTGATACCGTATGTGATACTTTGTACTCTTTACACAGAGTCAAGTGACAGATTAGCGTCTGCACTACACTTTGTTTTGTGTTATATAGAGTAAGTTAATTGATACAACGTTCACCAAAGTGGATCCATGCACACATAGTACTGTGTGATATTTATTTACACACATTGTGACTTTTTATTTGACTCAATATTCTGTTTGATTTTTAAATAAATACATACATTTTTTGTACAAGTGCTAAATCATAGTATATGCATTAGTCCTTTATTGATATATTTATTTCTGAGCGCACATACTTTTTTACCCTTTTGAGCTACCACTCATTTATAGACGCTTGTGTATGTATGTAGTTGCCAATCCCTAATATTTGTTATTCAATACACCTGATATCTCTATTTTTTCTACAGTCTCTATTCTGCTCTGTGTCAGTGTGTATCATGGGCTTTGAGGACAGGTGTCAATCCATACCTGCCAAGTGACCCTATGTAGGGGTAACAGTCTCTATTCTGCTCTGTGTCAGTGTGTATCATGGTCTCTGTGGACGGGGACCAGTCTCTATTCTGCTCTGTGTCAGTGTGTATCATGGGCTTTGAGGACAGGTGTCAATCCATACATGCCAAGTGACCCTATGTAGGGGGAACAGTCTCTATTCTGCTCTGTGTCAGTGTGTATCATGGTCTCTGTGGACGGGGAACAGTCTCTATTCTGCTCTGTGTCAGTGTGTATCATGGTCTCTGTGGATGGGGAACAGTCTCTATTCTGCTCTGTGTCAGTGTGTATCAGGGGTTTTGAGGACAGGTGTCAATCCATATCTGCCAAGTGACCCTATGTAGGGGGGACAGTCTCTATTCTGCTCTGTGTCAGTGTGTATCATGGGCTTTGAGGACAGGTGTCAATCCATACCTGCCAAGTGACCCTATGTAGGGGTAACAGTCTCTATTCTGCTCTGTGTCAGTGTGTATCATGGTCTCTGTGGACGGGGAACAGTCTCTATTCTGCTCTGTGTCAGTGTGTATCATGGTCTCTGTGGACGGGGAACAGTCTCTATTCTGCTCTGTGTCAGTGTGTATCATGGTCTCTGTGGATGGGGAACAGTCTCTATTCTGCTCTGTGTCAGTGTGTATCAGGGGTTTTGAGGACAGGTGTCAATCCATATCTGCCAAGTGACCCTATGTAGGGGGGACAGTCTCTATTCTGCTCTGTGTCAGTGTGTATCATGGGCTTTGAGGACAGGTGTCAATCCATACCTGCCAAGTGACCCTATGTAGGGGTAACAGTCTCTATTCTGCTCTGTGTCAGTGTGTATCATGGTCTCTGTGGACGGGGAACAGTCTCTATTCTGCTCTGTGTCAGTGTGTATCATGGTCTCTGTGGACGGGGAACAGTCTCTATTCTGCTCTGTGTCAGTGTGTATCATGGTCTCTGTGGATGGGGAACAGTCTCTATTCTGCTCTGTGTCAGTGTGTATCAGGGGTTTTGAGGACAGGTGTCAATCCATATCTGCCAAGTGACCCTATGTAGGGGGGACAGTCTCTATTCTGCTCTGTGTCAGTGTGTATCATGGTCTCTGTGGACGGGGAACAGTCTCTATTCTGCTCTGTGTCAGTGTGTATCATGGTCTCTGTGGATGGGGAACAGTCTCTATTCTGCTCTGTGTCAGTGTGTATCAGGGGTTTTGAGGACAGGTGTCAATCCATATCTGCCAAGTGACCCTATGTAGGGGGGACAGTCTCTATTCTGCTCTGTGTCAGTGTGTATCATGGGCTTTGAGGACAGGTGTCAATCCATACCTGCCAAGTGACCCTATGTAGGGGTAACAGTCTCTATTCTGCTCTGTGTCAGTGTGTATCATGGTCTCTGTGGACGGGGAACAGTCTCTATTCTGCTCTGTGTCAATGTGTATCATGGGCTTTGAGGACAGGTGTCAATCCATACCTGCCAAGTGACCCTATGTAGGGGGAACAGTCTCTATTCTGCTCTGTGTGAGGAGGAGGAACGGGAAATGAGTAGCTCGGCATCCAACCTTGTGCAAATGGGGTCTTTCATGCTGTCGTGCCTGTTGAGGGACCCTCGTATATTAAGGCTGAAGGAGAATGACCTGTTCTGGGTGTCCACGCTACTAGACCCCCGGTATAAGCAGACAGTGGCGGAAATGTTACCGAATTACAAGTCGGAAAGGATGCAGCATTTGCAAAATAAATTAAAAAGTATGGTTTACACAGCTTATAAGGGTGATGTCACAGCACAACGGGAATCTAACAGGGGAAGAGGTGAAAGTGATCCTCCTCCTCCTCCCACGACCACGCCATATCTGCCAAGTGACCCTATGTAGGGGGAACAGTCCCTATTCTGCTCTGTGTCCGTGTGCATCAGGGTCTCTGAGGACAGGTGTCAATCCATATGTCAAGGTGTCAATATGTCATATGTCAGGTGTAATCCATATCCATTGTGATTTAGGAATGTTAGGTGATTTCTGCCCTTTATGGATTAAAAGCAGACTCTGCATCAACTGTGTAAATTTCCATGGGAGTTTTGCCATGGATCCCACTCCGCAATGCCACAGTCCAGGTGTTAGTCCCCTTGAAAAAACTTTTGCATCACTTTTGTGGCCAGAAAGAGTCCCTGTTGGTTTTAAAATTCGCCTGCCCATTGAAGTCAATAGCAGGTTTGCGCGGTTCGCCGGTTCGCGAACATTTGAGGAAGTTCGCGTTCGCCGTTCGCGAACCGAAAATTTCGGGTTCGCGACAACACAAAAAATATGTTAATTTGAGTGGCAAATGTAGAGTAGCGAAAACTGCCTGTCGATTCAAAACGCTATCTACACTAATACACTTTGGTGAAAAACAGATGGATGTCCTCAGATGGATTTCAGGATCAACATTTTTAGACAAGAGAGGATGGGAGCTTAAAGATGTTTCCTTGCATCTTGATTCAATTTATCTTCTGTTGAATAAATCCCTCAGTGGAACTATATGAAAAAATATCAATACCACACCATTAAAAAGAAAAATGTGCAACACTGGAGATCCCAGGGCCTCATACATGCGAAGCATGCGCTCTACCACTGAGCTACATCCCCAACACATGGCACAAACTCTAGCATTTGAGAAAAAGGCTAGAGCCTTGGTTTGTTAAAAACTAATTGTATTTTATTTAGAAAAATGTCCATCTGGTGACTCTTGTTTGCTCAATAGTTTAATGCTAAAGACTTATATTAACAGAGGGAATAATTTGTAACATTTAGGCAAAGTATTATTTGGAACTCCTACAAGTATGTGTGATAACTTAATGTCTATTGTTATATCAGATGGCTAAAATGCCCTCCCATTTATAGCTTTAATGGTCAAGCCATGAAGTTCTTTACTAAGAAGAATTTAAGCCAAATCTGTTCATTGCTCAATATTCTTATGGTCATGTCTTGTAACTTAATATCTATCATGACAACAGATGACCATAATTGACCAATATATGAATTGTTAAGAAAAACAAAATGTTCTATTTTGAGTGGCAAAAGTAGAGTCATTAAAACTGCTTGACGATTCAAAACTAAGCTCCAGAATCGAATATAGAGAGAAAACTCTACTGCAGGTAATTATCATTGTTTGGGGGAGGGGGGATGAAGATTTAAAATTGATGGACTGGCATTTCATGGACACCAGGCACAAAATCTTTTGAGACCACAGAGAACAAGATCTTAGCAGACGTTTCATCGAGTTGGTTCACTAAACTCTGAATTTTTCAGGATCAAAATCTGAATTGCATTTTTTTAGGTAGAAAGGGCCAAGCTGTAGAAGTAGCTGTGTTGGACTCTTTTCTAAAACATAAGTAGCTGGGTTGGACTCTTTTCTGAAACATCAGTTCTTGAAACAATTTATATAACGCTACAGTGGCCAAAGAAATCAGTTCTCACCTATTGAGAAGTCAAGAAAACTACAAATGTGAAGTCAAGAAAACGTCCAGAAACTCTAGAATTTAAGTAGGGTAAGCAATGTACACTATTAAAAACCCACTTCAGAGAAACAGGTAACTTTACTCTATTTTCTTTGGGAATGAGGACATCTAATGCCGACTTTGTCCTCAGATGGAATCCAGGCATAACCTTTTAAGACAGGAGAGGATGGGAACCTAAAGAAATCTCTTTGGATTAATTCATTAATGTTCAAAATTGTAGTGAAACTAAAAGCATATGGTAACGTTTAAACTTATTGAGAGAAGCTGTGCCTAAAGCTGCATTTGAGAAGTCCTTGAAAACCTCATTTTTGCCTTAATATTTCACTTGATATGCCCTCCCATTTATTGCTTTGATGTTAAAGCCTTGAAAATCTTCACTAAGTATATCATCTTTTGGGACAAATCTGTTTATTGTTTAGTAGTCCTATGACTAAGTCTCCTAACTCAAAATCTATCATGACACCAGATGACCATAATGGTCCCATTGAAAGCTTGAATAGTTGCAAAAATAAAATATGTTAATTTGAGTGGCAAATGTAGAGTCGCTAAAACTGCCTGTCGATTCAAAACGTTATCTCTACTAATACACTTTGGCGAAAAACAGACAAAGCTATTCTATTTTCTTTGGGAATGAGGAAATCTAATGCAGACTTTGTCCTCAGATGGATTTCAGGATCAACATTTGTAGACAAGAGAGGATGGGAGCTTAAAGATGTTTCCTTGGAGTTTCACTTGATTCAATTTATCTTCTGTTGAATAAATCCCTCAGTGGAACTATATGAAGAAATGTCAATACCACACCATTATAAAGAAAAATGTGCAACACTGGAGATGCCGGGGATTGAACCCGGGGCCTCATACATGCGAAGCATGCGCTCTACCACTCTACCACACATGGAGCAAGTTCTATAGCATTTGAGAAAAAGGCTAGAGCCTTGGTTTGTTAAAAACTAATTGTATTTTATTTTGAAAAATGTCCATCTGGTGACTCTTGTTTGCTCAATAGTTTAATGCTAAAGACATATATTAACAGAGGGAATCATTTGTAACATTTAGGCAAAGTATTATTTGGAACTCCTACAACTATGTTTGATAACTTAATGTCTATTGTTATATCAGATGGCTTAAATGCCCTCCCATTTATAGCTTTAACGGTCAAGCCATGAAGTTCTTTACTAAGAAGAATTTAAGCCAAATCTGTTCATTGCTCAATATTCTTATGGTCATGTCTTGTAACTTAATATCTATCATGACAACAGATGACCATAATTGACCAATATATAGCTTGAATTGTTAAAAAAACCAAAATGTTCTATTTGGAGTGGCAAAAGTAGAGTCATTAAAACTGCTTGACGATTCAAAACTAAGCTCCAGAATCGAATATAGAGAGAAAACTCTCTGCAGGTAATTATCATTGTTTGGGGGAGGGGGGATGAAGATTTAAAATTGATGGACTGGCATTTCATGGACACCAGGCACAAAATCTTTTGAGACCACAGAGAACAAGATCTTAGCAGAGGTTTCATCGAGTTGGTTCAATAAACTCTGAATTTTTCAGGATCAAAATCTGAATTGCATTTTTTTAGGTTGAAAGGGCCAAGCTGTAGAAGTAGCTGTGTTGGACTCTTTTCTAAAACATAAGTAGCTGGGTTGGACTCTTTTCTGAAACATCAGTTCTTGAAACAATTTATATAACGCTACAGTGGCCAAAGAAATCAGTTCTCACCTATTGAGAAGTCAAGAAAACTACAAATGTGAAGTCAAGAAAACGTCCAGAAACTCTAGAATTTAAGTAGGGTAAGCAATGTACACTATTCAAAACCCACTTCAGAGAAACAGGTAACTTTACTCTATTTTCTTTGGGAATGAGGACATCTAATGCCGACTTTGTCCTCAGATGGAATCCAGGCATAACCTTTTAAGACAAGAGAGGATGGGAACCTAAAGAAATCGCTTTGGATTAATTCATTAATGTTCAATATTGTAGTAAAACTAAAAGCATATGGTAACGTTTACACTTATTGAGAGAAGCTGTGCCTAAAGCTGCATTTGAGAAGCCCTTGTAAACCTCACTTTTGCCTTAATATTTCACTTGATATGCCCTCCCATTTATTGCTTTGATGTTAAAGCCTTGACAATCTTCACTAAGTATATCATCTATTGGGACAAATCTGTTTATTGTTTAGTAGTCCTACGACTATGTCTCCTAACTCAAAATCTATCATGACACCAGATGACCATAATGGTCCCATTGAAAGCTTGAATAGTTGCAAAAATAAAATATGTTAATTTGAGTGGCAAATGTTGATTCGCTAAAACTGCCTGTCGATTCAAAACGCTATCTACACTAATACACTTTGGCAAAAAACAGACAACGCTATTCTATTTTCTTTGGGAATGAGGAAATCTAATGCAGACTTTGTCCTCAGATGGATTTCAGGATCAACATTTTTAGACAAGAGAGGATGGGAGCTTAAAGATGTTTCCTTGGAGTTTCACTTGATTCAATTTATCTTCTGTTGAATAAATCCCTCAGTGGAACTATATGAAGAAATGTCAATACCACACCATTATAAAGAAAAATGTGCAACACTGGAGATGCCGGGGATTGAACCCGGGGCCTCATACATGCGAAGCATGCGCTCTACCACTGAGCTACATCCCCAACACATGGAGCAAGTTCTATAGCATTTGAGAAAAAGGCTAGAGCCTTGGTTTGTTAAAAACTAATTGTATTTTATTTTGAAAAATGTCCATCTGTTGACTCTTGTTTGCTCAATAGTTTAATGCTAAAGACATATATTAACAGAGGGAATCATTTGTAACATTTAGGCAAAGTATTATTTGGAACTCCTACAACTATGTTTGATAACTTAATGTCTATTGTTATATCAGATGGCTTAAATGCCCTCCCATTTATAGCTTTAACGGTCAAGCCATGAAGTTCTTTACTAAGAAGAATTTAAGCCAAATCTGTTCATTGCTCAATATTCTTATGGTCATGTCTTGTAACTTAATATCTATCATGACAACAGATGACCATAATTGACTAATATATAGCTTGAATTGTTAAAAAAAACACAAAATGTTCTATTTTGAGTGGCAAAAGTAGAGTCATTAAAACTGCTTGACGATTCAAAACTAAGCTCCAGAATCGAATATAGAGAGAAAACTCTACTGCAGGTAATTATCATTGTTTGGGGGAGGGGGGATGAAAAATTAAAATTGATGGACTGGCATTTCATGGACACCAGGCACAAAATCTTTTGAGACCACAGAGAACAAGATCTTAGCAGACGTTTCATCGAGTTGGTTCACTAAACTCTGAATTTTTCAGGATCAAAATCTGAATTGCATTTTTTTAGGTTGAAAGGGCCAAGCTGTAGAAGTAGCTGTGTTGGACTCTTTTCAAAAACAGAAGTAGCTGGGTTGGACTCTTTTCTGAAACATCAGTTCTTGAAACAATTTATATAACGCTACAGTGGCCAAAGAAATCAGTTCTCACCTATTGAGAAGTCAAGAAAACTACAAATGTGAAGTCAAGAAAACGTCCAGAAACTCTAGAATTTAAGTAGGGTAAGCAATGTACACTATTCAAAACCCACTTCAGAGAAACAGGTAACTTTACTCTATTTTCTTTGGGAATGAGGACATCTAATGCCGACTTTGTCCTCAGATGGAACCCAGGCATAACCTTTTAAGACAGGAGAGGATGGGAACCTAAAGAAATCTCTTTGGATTAATTCATTAATGTTCAATATTGTAGTAAAACTAAAAGCATATGGTAACGTTTACACTTATTGAGAGAAGCTGTGCCTAAAGCTGCATTTGAGAAGCCCTTGTAAACCTCACTTTTGCCTTAATATTTCACTTGATATGCCCTCCCATTTATTGCTTTGATGTTAAAGCCTTGACAATCTTCACTAAGTATATCATCTATTGGGACAAATCTGTTTATTGTTTAGTAGTCCTATGACTATGTCTCCTAACTCAAAATCTATCATGACACCAGATGACCATAATGGTCCCATTGAAAGCTTGAATAGTTGCAAAAATAAAATATGTTATAAAACTGCCTGTCGATTCAAAACGCTATCTACACTAATACACTTTGGCGAAAAACAGACAACGCTATTCTATTTTCTTTGGGAATGAGGAAATCTAATGCAGACTTTGTCCTCAGATGGATTTCAGGATCAACATTTTTAGACAAGAGAGGATGGGAGCTTAAAGATGTTTCCTTGGAGTTTCACTTGATTCAATGTATCTTCTGTTGAATAAATCCCTCAGTGGAACTATATCAATACCACACCATTAAAAAGAAAAATATGCAACTCTGGAGATGCCGGGGATTGAACACAGGGCCTCATACATGCAAAGCATGCGCTCTTCCACTGAGCTACATCCCCAACACATGGAACAAACTCTATAGCATTTGAGAAAAAAGCTAGAACCTTGGTTTGTTAAAAACTAATTGTATTTTATTTTGAAAAATGTCCATCTGGGGACTCTTGTTTGCTCAATAGTTTAATGCTAAAGACATATATTAACAGAGGGAATCATTTGGAACATTTAGGCAAAGTATTATTTGGAACTCCTACAACTATGTGTGATAACTTAATGTCTATTGTTATATCAGATGGCTTAAATGCCCTCCCATTTATAGCTTTAACGGTCAAGCCATGAAGTTCTTTACTAAGAAGAATTTAAGCCAAATCTGTTCATTGCTCAATATTCTTATGGTCATGTCTTGTAACTTAATATCTATCATGACAACAGATGACCATAATTGACCAATATATAGCTTGAATTGTTAAAAAAAACAAAATGTTCTATTTGGAGTGGCAAAAGTAGAGTCATTAAAACTGCTTGACGATTCAAAACTAAGCTCCAGAATCGAATATAAAGAGAAAACTCTACTGCAGGTAATTATCATTGTTTGGGGGAGGGGGGGATGAAGATTTAAAATTGATGGACTGGCATTTCATGGACACCAGGCACAAAATCTTTTGAGACCACAGAGAACAAGATCTTAGCAGAGGTTTCATCGAGTTAGTTCAATAAACTCTGAATTTTTCAGGATCAAAATCTGAATTGCATTTTTTTAGGTTGAAAGGGCCAAGCTGTAGAAGTAGCTGTGTTGGACTATTTTCTAAAACATAAGTAGCTGGGTTGGACTCTTTTCTGAAACATCAGTTCTTGAAACAATTTATATAACGCTACAGTGGCCAAAGAAATCAGTTCTCACCTATTGAGAAGTAGAGAAAACTACAAATGTGAAGTCAAGAAAACGTCCAGAAACTCTAGAATTTAAGTAGGGTAAGCAATGTACACTATTCAAAACCCACTTCAGAGAAACAGGTAACTTTACTCTATTTTCTTTGGGAATGAGGACATCTAATGCCGACTTTGTCCTCAGATGGAATCCAGGCATAACCTTTTAAGACAAGAGAGGATGGGAACCTAAAGAAATCGCTTTGGATTAATTCATTAATGTTCAATATTGTAGTAAAACTAAAAGCATATGGTAACGTTTACACTTATTGAGAGAAGCTGTGCCTAAAGCTGCATTTGAGAAGCCCTTGTAAACCTCACTTTTGCCTTAATATTTCACTTGATATGCCCTCCCATTTATTGCTTTGATGTTAAAGCCTTGACAATCTTCACTAAGTATATCATCTATTGGGACAAATCTGTTTATTGTTTAGTAGTCCTATGACTATGTCTCCTAACTCAAAATCTATCATGACACCAGATGACCATAATGGTCCCATTGAAAGCTTGAATAGTTGCAAAAATAAAATATGTTAATTTGAGTGGCAAATGTTGATTCGCTAAAACTGCCTGTCGATTCAAAACGCTATCTACACTAATACACTTTGGCAAAAAACAGACAACGCTATTCTATTTTCTTTGGGAATGAGGAAATCTAATGCAGACTTTGTCCTCAGATGGATTTCAGGATCAACATTTTTAGACAAGAGAGGATGGGAGCTTAAAGATGTTTCCTTGGAGTTTCACTTGATTCAATTTATCTTCTGTTGAATAAATCCCTCAGTGAAACTATATGAAGAAATGTCAATACCACACCATTATAAAGAAAAAGGTGCAACACTGGAGATGCCGGGGAATGAACCCGGGGACTCATACATGCGAAGCATGCGCTCTACCACTGAGCTACATCCCCAACACATGGAGCAAGTTCTATAGCATTTGAGAAAAAGGCTAGAGCCTTGGTTTGTTAAAAACTAATTGTATTTTATTTTGAAAAATGTCCATCTGTTGACTCTTGTTTGCTCAATAGTTTAATGCTAAAGACATATATTAACAGAGGGAATCATTTGTAACATTTAGGCAAAGTATTATTTGGAACTCCTACAACTATGTTTGATAACTTAATGTCTATTGTTATATCAGATGGCTTAAATGCCCTCCCATTTATAGCTTTAACGGTCAAGCCATGAAGTTCTTTACTAAGAAGAATTTAAGCCAAATCTGTTCATTGCTCAATATTCTTATGGTCATGTCTTGTAACTTAATATCTATCATGACAACAGATGACCATAATTGACCAATATATAGCTTGAATTGTTAAAAAAAACACAAAATGTTCTATTTTGAGTGGCAAAAGTAGAGTCATTAAAACTGCTTGACGATTCAAAACTAAGCTCCAGAATCGAATATAGAGAGAAAACTCTACTGCAGGTAATTATCATTGTTTGGAGGAGGGGGGATGAAAAATTAAAATTGATGGACTGGCATTTCATGGACACCAGGCACAAAATCTTTTGAGACCACAGAGAACAAGATCTTAGCAGACGTTTCATCGAGTTGGTTCACTAAACTCTGAATTTTTCAGGATCAAAATCTGAATTGCATTTTTTTAGGTTGAAAGGGCCAAGCTGTAGAAGTAGCTGTGTTGGACTCTTTTCAAAAACAGAAGTAGCTGGGTTGGACTCTTTTCTGAAACATCAGTTCTTGAAACAATTTATATAATGCTACAGTGGCCAAAGAAATCAGTTCTCACCTATTGAGAAGTCAAGAAAACTACAAATGTGAAGTCAAGAAAACGTCCAGAAACTCTAGAATTTAAGTAGGGTAAGCAATGTACACTATTCAAAACCCACTTCAGAGAAACAGGTAACTTTACTCTATTTTCTTTGGGAATGAGGACATCTAATGCCGACATTGTCCTCAGATGGAATCCAGGCATAACCTTTTAAGACAGGAGAGGATGGGAACCTAAAGAAATCTCTTTGGATTAATTCATTAATGTTCAATATTGTAGTAAAACTAAAAGCATATAGTAACGTTTACACTTATTGAGAGAAGCTGTGCCTAAATCTGCATTTGAGAAGCCCTTGTAAACCTTACTTTTGCCTTAATATTTCACTTGATATGCCCTCCCATTTATTGCTTTAATGTTAAAGCCTTGAAAATCTTCACTAAGTATATCATCTATTGGGACAAATCTGTTTATTGTTTAGTAGTCCTACGACTATGTCTCCTAAATTGAAAATCTATCATGACACCAGATTACCATAATGGTCCCATTGAAAGCTTGAATAGTTGCAAAAATAAAATATGTTAATTTGAGTGGCAAATGTTGATTCGCTAAAACTGCCTGTCGATTCAAAACGCTATCTACACTAATACACTTTGGCGAAAAACAGACAACGCTATTCTATTTTCTTTGGGAATGAGGAAATCTAATGCAGACTTTGTCCTCAGATGGATTTCAGGATCAACATTTTTAGACAAGAGAGGATGGGAGCTTAAAGATGTTTCCTTGGAGTTTCACTTGATTCAATTTATCTTCTGTTGAATAAATCCCTCAGTGGAACTATATGAAGAAATATCTATACCACACCATTATAAAGAAAAATGTGCGACACTGGAGATGCCGGGGATTGAACCCGGGGCCTCATACATGCGAAGCATGCGCTCTACCACTGAGCTACAACCTTAAAAACATAGAGCAAGCTCTATAGCATTTGAGAAAAAAGCTAGAACCTTGGTTTGTTAAAAACTTATTGTATTTTATTTTGAAAAATGTCCATCTGTTGACTCTTGTTTGCTCAATAGTTTAATGCTAAAGACATATATTAACAGAGGGAATCATTTGTAACATTTAGGCAAAGTATTATTTGGAACTCCTACAACTATGTTTGATAACTTAATGTCTATTGTTATATCAGATGGCTTAAATGCCCTCCCATTTATAGCTTTAATGGTCAAGCCATGAAGTTCTTTACTAAGAAGAATTGAAGCCAAATCTGTTCATTGCTCAATATTCTTATGGTCATGTCTTGTAACTTAATATCTATCATGACAACAGATGACCATAATTGACCAATATATAGCTTGAATTGTTAAAAAAAAAAAAAAATGTTCTATTTTGAGTGGCAAAAGTAGAGTCATTAAAACTGCTTGACGATTCAAAACTAAGCTCCAGAATCGAATATAGAGAGAAAACTCTACTGCAGGTAATTATCATTGTTTGGGGGAGGGGGGATGAAGATTTAAAAATGATGGACTGGCATTTCATGGACACCAGACACAAAATCTTTTGAGACGTTTCATCGAGTTGGTTCACTAAACTCTGAATTTTTCAGGATCAAAATCTGAATTGCATTTTTTTAGGTTGAAAGGGCCAAGCTGTAGAAGTATCTGTGTTGGACTCTTTTCTAAAACATAAGTAGCTGGGTTGGACTTTTTTCTGAAACATCAGTTCTTGAAACAATTTATATAACGCTACAGTGGCCAAAGAAATCAGTTCTCACCTATTGAGAAGTCAAGAAACTACAAATGTGAAGTCAAGAAAACGTCCAGAAACTCTAGAATTTAAGTAGGGTAAGCAATGTACACTATTCAAAACCCACTTCAGAGAAACAGGTAACTTTACTCTATTTTCTTTGGGAATGAGGACATCTAATGCCGACTTTGTCCTCAGATGGAATCCAGGCATAACCTTTTAAGACAGGAGAGGATGGGAACCTAAAGAAATCTCTTTGGATTAATTCATTAATGTTCAATATTGTAGTAAAACTAAAAGCATATAGTAACGTTTACACTTATTGAGAGAAGCTGTGCCTAAAGCTGCATTTGAGAAGCCCTTGTAATCCTTACTTTTGCCTTAATATTTCACTTGATATGCCCTCCCATTTATTGCTTTAATGTTAAAGCCTTGAAAATCTTCACTAAGTATATCATCTATTGGGACAAATCTGTTTATTGTTTAGTAGTCCTACGACTATGTCTCCTAAATTGAAAATCTATCATGACACCAGATGACCATAATGGTCCCATTGAAAGCTTGAATAGTTGCAAAAATAAAATATGTTAATTTGAGTGGCAAATGTTGATTCGCTAAAACTGCCTGTCGATTCAAAACGCTATCTACACTAATACACTTTGGCGAAAAACAGACAACGCTATTCTATTTTCTTTGGGAATGAGGAAATCTAATGCAGACTTTGTCCTCAGATGGATTTCAGGATCAACATTTTTAGACAAGAGAGGATGGGAGCTTAAAGATGTTTCCTTGGAGTTTCACTTGATTCAATTTATCTTCTGTTGAATAAATCCCTCAGTGGAACTATATGAAGAAATATCTATACCACACCATTATAAAGGAAAATGTGCGACACTGGAGATGCCGGGGATTGAACCCGGGGCCTCATACATGCGAAGCATGCGCTCTACCACTGAGCTACATCCTCAAAACATAGAGCAAACTCTATAGCATTTGAGAAAAAAGCTAGAACCTTGGTTTGAAAAAACAGGTCGCAAGAGTATTCTGAGAACGGACAGCAACTGAAATAGCCTGCCCTTCGGTAGGTCCCCGCTCAGAACTCAAGCTGGTTTTAGCTCATCTTGTGCCATTACAGAGAGAACATATCTGAAGCATATCAGACTGGTCCCACCCATACGGGTAGTCCAGATCCGAAATGCCAGCAAGTTCTCTCTGCACGAGGGATACAGCAACCCCAGACGATCGTTTCAGCCTTGTTAGGCATCATCAGTGAGGCATAGCTAATATCTCTCTAGGCACCGTGAGAAAGGGGTCCACGTCTGGATTACCCTTTAAACTTATGGAGAGAAAAAACGGGTCGCAAGAGTATTCTGAGAACGGACAGCAACTGAAATAGCCTGCCCTTCGGTAGGTCCCTGCTCAGAACTCAAGCTGGTTTTAGCTCATCTTGTGCCATTACAGAGAGAACATATCTGAAGCATATCAGACTGGTCCCACCCATACGGGTAGTCCAGATCCGAAATGCCAGCAAGTTCTCTCTGCACGAGAGATACAGCAACCCCAGACGATCGTTTCAGCCTTGTTAGGCATCATCAGTGAGGCATAGCTAATATCTCTCTAGGCACCGTGAGCAAGGGGTCCACGTCTGGATTACCCTTTAAACTTATGGAGAGAAAAAACGGGTCGCAAGAGTATTCTGAGAACGGACAGCAACTGAAATAGCCTGCCCTTCGGTAGGTCCCCGCTCAGAACTCAAGCTGGTTTTAGCTCATCTTGTGCCATTACAGAGAGAACATATCTGAAGCATATCAGACTGGTCCCACCCATACGGGTAGTCCAGATCCGAAATGCCAGCAAGTTCTCTCTGCACGAGAGATACAGCAACCCCAGACGATCGTTTCAGCCTTGTTAGGCATCATCAGTGAGGCATAGCTAATATCTCTCTAGGCACCGTGAGCAAGGGGTCCACGTCTGGATTACCCTTTAAACTTATGGAGAGAAAAAACGGGTCGCAAGAGTATTCTGAGAACGGACAGCAACTGAAATAGCCTGCCCTTCGGTAGGTCCCCGCTCAGAACTCAAGCTGGTTTTAGCTCATCTTGTGCCATTACAGAGAGAACATATCTGAAGCATATCAGACTGGTCCCACCCATACGGGTAGTCCAGATCCGAAATGCCAGCAAGTTCTCTCTGCACGAGAGATACAGCAACCCCAGACGATCGTTTCAGCCTTGTTAGGCATCATCAGTGAGGCATAGCTAATATCTCTCTAGGCACCGTGAGCAAGGGGTCCACGTCTGGATTACCCTTTAAACTTATGGAGAGAAAAAACAGGTCGCAAGAGTATTCTGAGAACGGACAGCAACTGAAATAGCCTGCCCTTCGGTAGGTCCCCGCTCAGAACTCAAGCTGGTTTTAGCTCATCTTGTGCCATTACAGAGAGAACATATCTGAAGCATATCAGACTGGTCCCACCCATACAGGTAGTCCAGATCCGAAATGCCAGCAAGTTCTCTCTGCACGAGAGATACAGCAACCCCAGACGATCGTTTCAGCCTTGTTAGGCATCATCAGTGAGGCATAGCTAATATCTCTCTAGGCACCGTGAGCAAGGGGTCCACGTCTGGATTACCCTTTAAACTTATGGAGAGAAAAAACGGGTCGCAAGAGTATTCTGAGAACGGACAGCAACTGAAATAGCCTGCCCTTCGGTAGGTCCCCGCTCAGAACTCAAGCTGGTTTTAGCTCATCTTGTGCCATTACAGAGAGAACATATCTGAAGCATATCAGACTGGTCCCACCCATACGGGTAGTCCAGATCCGAAATGCCAGCAAGTTCTCTCTGCACGAGAGATACAGCAACCCCAGACGATCGTTTCAGCCTTGTTAGGCATCATCAGTGAGGCATAGCTAATATCTCTCTAGGCACCGTGAGCAAGGGGTCCACGTCTGGATTACCCTTTAAACTTATGGAGAGAAAAAACGGGTCGCAAGAGTATTCTGAGAACGGACAGCAACTGAAATAGCCTGCCCTTCGGTAGGTCCCCGCTCAGAACTCAAGCTGGTTTTAGCTCATCTTGTGCCATTACAGAGAGAACATATCTGAAGCATATCAGACTGGTCCCACCCATACGGGTAGTCCAGATCCGAAATGCCAGCAAGTTCTCTCTGCACGAGAGATACAGCAACCCCAGACGATCGTTTCAGCCTTGTTAGGCATCATCAGTGAGGCATAGCTAATATCTCTCTAGGCACCGTGAGCAAGGGGTCCACGTCTGGATTACCCTTTAAACTTATGGAGAGAAAAAACGGGTCGCAAGAGTATTCTGAGAACGGACAGCAACTGAAATAGCCTGCCCTTCGGTAGGTCCCCGCTCAGAACTCAAGCTGGTTTTAGCTCATCTTGTGCCATTACAGAGAGAACATATCTGAAGCATATCAGACTGGTCCCACCCATACGGGTAGTCCAGATCCGAAATGCCAGCAAGTTCTCTCTGCACGAGAGATACAGCAACCCCAGACGATCGTTTCAGCCTTGTTAGGCATCATCAGTGAGGCATAGCTAATATCTCTCTAGGCACCGTGAGCAAGGGGTCCACGTCTGGATTACCCTTTAAACTTATGGAGAGAAAAAACGGGTCGCAAGAGTATTCGGAGAACGGACAGCAACTGAAATAGCCTGCCCTTCGGTAGGTCCCCGCTCAGAACTCAAGCTGGTTTTAGCTCATCTTGTGCCATTACAGAGAGAACATATCTGAAGCATATCAGACTGGTCCCACCCATACGGGTAGTCCAGATCCGAAATGCCAGCAAGTTATCTCTGCACGAGAGATACAGCAACCCCAGACGATCGTTTCAGCCTTGTTAGGCATCATCAGTGAGGCATAGCTAATATCTCTCTAGGCACCGTGAGCAAGGGGTCCACGTCTGGATTACCCTTTAAACTTATGGAGAGAAAAAACGGGTCGCAAGAGTATTCTGAGAACGGACAGCAACTGAAATAGCCTGCCCTTCGGTAGGTCCCCGCTCAGAACTCAAGCTGGTTTTAGCTCATCTTGTGCCATTACAGAGAGAACATATCTGAAGCATATCAGACTGGTCCCACCCATACGGGTAGTCCAGATCCGAAATGCCAGCAAGTTCTCTCTGCACGAGAGATACAGCAACCCCAGACGATCGTTTCAGCCTTGTTAGGCATCATCAGTGAGGCATAGCTAATATCTCTCTAGGCACCGTGAGCAAGGGGTCCACGTCTGGATTACCCTTTAAACTTATGGAGAGAAAAAACGGGTCGCAAGAGTATTCGGAGAACGGACAGCAACTGAAATAGCCTGCCCTTCGGTAGGTCCCCGCTCAGAACTCAAGCTGGTTTTAGCTCATCTTGTGCCATTACAGAGAGAACATATCTGAAGCATATCAGACTGGTCCCACCCATACGGGTAGTCCAGATCCGAAATGCCAGCAAGTTCTCTCTGCACGAGAGATACAGCAACCCCAGACGATCGTTTCAGCCTTGTTAGGCATCATCAGTGAGGCATAGCTAATATCTCTCTAGGCACCGTGAGCAAGGGGTCCACGTCTGGATTACCCTTTAAACTTATGGAGAGAAAAAACGGGTCGCAAGAGTATTCGGAGAACGGACAGCAACTGAAATAGCCTGCCCTTCGGTAGGTCCCCGCTCAGAACTCAAGCTGGTTTTAGCTCATCTTGTGCCATTACAGAGAGAACATATCTGAAGCATATCAGACTGGTCCCACCCATACGGGTAGTCCAGATCCGAAATGCCAGCAAGTTCTCTCTGCACGCGAGATACAGCAACCCCAGACGATCGTTTCAGCCTTGTTAGGCATCATCAGTGAGGCATAGCTAATATCTCTCTAGGCACCGTGAGCAAGGGGTCCACGTCTGGATTACCCTTTAAACTTATGGAGAGAAAAAACGGGTCGCAAGAGTATTCTGAGAACGGACAGCAACTGAAATAGCCTGCCCTTCGGTAGGTCCCCGCTCAGAACTCAAGCTGGTTTTAGCTCATCTTGTGCCATTACAGAGAGAACATATCTGAAGCATATCAGACTGGTCCCACCCATACGGGTAGTCCAGATCCGAAATGCCAGCAAGTTCTCTCTGCACGAGAGATACAGCAACCCCAGACGATCGTTTCAGCCTTGTTAGGCATCATCAGTGAGGCATAGCTAATATCTCTCTAGGCACCGTGAGCAAGGGGTCCACGTCTGGATTACCCTTTAAACTTATGGAGAGAAAAAAACGGGTCGCAAGAGTATTCGGAGAACGGACAGCAACTGAAATAGCCTGCCCTTCGGTAGGTCCCCGCTCAGAACTCAAGCTGGTTTTAGCTCATCTTGTGCCATTACAGAGAGAACATATCTGAAGCATATCAGACTGGTCCCACCCATACGGGTAGTCCAGATCCGAAATGCCAGCAAGTTCTCTCTGCACGAGAGATACAGCAACCCCAGACGATCGTTTCAGCCTTGTTAGGCATCATCAGTGAGGCATAGCTAATATCTCTCTAGGCACCGTGAGCAAGGGGTCCACGTCTGGATTACCCTTTAAACTTATGGAGAGAAAAAACGGGTCGCAAGAGTATTCGGAGAACGGACAGCAACTGAAATAGCCTGCCCTTCGGTAGGTCCCCGCTCAGAACTCAAGCTGGTTTTAGCTCATCTTGTGCCATTACAGAGAGAACATATCTGAAGCATATCAGACTGGTCCCACCCATACGGGTAGTCCAGATCCGAAATGCCAGCAAGTTCTCTCTGCACGAGAGATACAGCAACCCCAGACGATCGTTTCAGCCTTGTTAGGCATCATCAGTGAGGCATAGCTAATATCTCTCTAGGCACCGTGAGCAAGGGGTCCACGTCTGGATTACCCTTTAAACTTATGGAGAGAAAAAACGGGTCGCAAGAGTATTCGGAGAACGGACAGCAACTGAAATAGCCTGCCCTTCGGTAGGTCCCCGCTCAGAACTCAAGCTGGTTTTAGCTCATCTTGTGCCATTACAGAGAGAACATATCTGAAGCATATCAGACTGGTCCCACCCATACGGGTAGTCCAGATCCGAAATGCCAGCAAGTTCTCTCTGCACGAGAGATACAGCAACCCCAGACGATCGTTTCAGCCTTGTTAGGCATCATCAGTGAGGCATAGCTAATATCTCTCTAGGCACCGTGAGCAAGGGGTCCACGTCTGGATTACCCTTTAAACTTATGGAGAAAAAAAACGGGTCGCAAGAGTATTCTGAGAACGGACAGCAACTGAAATAGCCTGCCCTTCGGTAGGTCCCCGCTCAGAACTCAAGCTGGTTTTAGCTCATCTTGTGCCATTACAGAGAGAACATATCTGAAGCATATCAGACTGGTCCCACCCATACGGGTAGTCCAGATCCGAAATGCCAGCAAGTTCTCTCTGCACGCGAGATACAGCAACCCCAGACGATCGTTTCAGCCTTGTTAGGCATCATCAGTGAGGCATAGCTAATATCTCTCTAGGCACCGTGAGCAAGGGGTCCACGTCTGGATTACCCTTTAAACTTATGGAGAGAAAAAACGGGTCGCAAGAGTATTCTGAGAACGGACAGCAACTGAAATAGCCTGCCCTTCGGTAGGTCCCCGCTCAGAACTCAAGCTGGTTTTAGCTCATCTTGTGCCATTACAGAGAGAACATATCTGAAGCATATCAGACTGGTCCCACCCATACAGGTAGTCCAGATCCGAAATGCCAGCAAGTTCTCTCTGCACGAGAGATACAGCAACCCCAGACGATCGTTTCAGCCTTGTTAGGCATCATCAGTGAGGCATAGCTAATATCTCTCTAGGCACCGTGAGCAAGGGGTCCACGTCTGGATTACCCTTTAAACTTATGGAGAGAAAAAACGGGTCGCAAGAGTATTCTGAGAACGGACAGCAACTGAAATAGCCTGCCCTTCGGTAGGTCCCCGCTCAGAACTCAAGCTGGTTTTAGCTCATCTTGTGCCATTACAGAGAGAACATATCTGAAGCATATCAGACTGGTCCCACCCATACGGGTAGTCCAGATCCGAAATGCCAGCAAGTTCTCTCTGCACGAGAGATACAGCAACCCCAGACGATCGTTTCAGCCTTGTTAGGCATCATCAGTGAGGCATAGCTAATATCTCTCTAGGCACCGTGAGCAAGGGGTCCACGTCTGGATTACCCTTTAAACTTATGGAGAGAAAAAACGGGTCGCAAGAGTATTCTGAGAACGGACAGCAACTGAAATAGCCTGCCCTTCGGTAGGTCCCCGCTCAGAACTCAAGCTGGTTTTAGCTCATCTTGTGCCATTACAGAGAGAACATATCTGAAGCATATCAGACTGGTCCCACCCATACGGGTAGTCCAGATCCGAAATGCCAGCAAGTTCTCTCTGCACGAGAGATACAGCAACCCCAGACGATCGTTTCAGCCTTGTTAGGCATCATCAGTGAGGCATAGCTAATATCTCTCTAGGCACCGTGAGCAAGGGGTCCACGTCTGGATTACCCTTTAAACTTATGGAGAGAAAAAACGGGTCGCAAGAGTATTCGGAGAACGGACAGCAACTGAAATAGCCTGCCCTTCGGTAGGTCCCCGCTCAGAACTCAAGCTGGTTTTAGCTCATCTTGTGCCATTACAGAGAGAACATATCTGAAGCATATCAGACTGGTCCCACCCATACGGGTAGTCCAGATCCGAAATGCCAGCAAGTTATCTCTGCACGAGAGATACAGCAACCCCAGACGATCGTTTCAGCCTTGTTAGGCATCATCAGTGAGGCATAGCTAATATCTCTCTAGGCACCGTGAGCAAGGGGTCCACGTCTGGATTACCCTTTAAACTTATGGAGAGAAAAAACGGGTCGCAAGAGTATTCTGAGAACGGACAGCAACTGAAATAGCCTGCCCTTCGGTAGGTCCCCGCTCAGAACTCAAGCTGGTTTTAGCTCATCTTGTGCCATTACAGAGAGAACATATCTGAAGCATATCAGACTGGTCCCACCCATACGGGTAGTCCAGATCCGAAATGCCAGCAAGTTCTCTCTGCACGAGAGATACAGCAACCCCAGACGATCGTTTCAGCCTTGTTAGGCATCATCAGTGAGGCATAGCTAATATCTCTCTAGGCACCGTGAGCAAGGGGTCCACGTCTGGATTACCCTTTAAACTTATGGAGAGAAAAAACGGGTCGCAAGAGTATTCGGAGAACGGACAGCAACTGAAATAGCCTGCCCTTCGGTAGGTCCCCGCTCAGAACTCAAGCTGGTTTTAGCTCATCTTGTGCCATTACAGAGAGAACATATCTGAAGCATATCAGACTGGTCCCACCCATACGGGTAGTCCAGATCCGAAATGCCAGCAAGTTCTCTCTGCACGAGAGATACAGCAACCCCAGACGATCGTTTCAGCCTTGTTAGGCATCATCAGTGAGGCATAGCTAATATCTCTCTAGGCACCGTGAGCAAGGGGTCCACGTCTGGATTACCCTTTAAACTTATGGAGAGAAAAAACGGGTCGCAAGAGTATTCGGAGAACGGACAGCAACTGAAATAGCCTGCCCTTCGGTAGGTCCCCGCTCAGAACTCAAGCTGGTTTTAGCTCATCTTGTGCCATTACAGAGAGAACATATCTGAAGCATATCAGACTGGTCCCACCCATACGGGTAGTCCAGATCCGAAATGCCAGCAAGTTCTCTCTGCACGCGAGATACAGCAACCCCAGACGATCGTTTCAGCCTTGTTAGGCATCATCAGTGAGGCATAGCTAATATCTCTCTAGGCACCGTGAGCAAGGGGTCCACGTCTGGATTACCCTTTAAACTTATGGAGAGAAAAAACGGGTCGCAAGAGTATTCTGAGAACGGACAGCAACTGAAATAGCCTGCCCTTCGGTAGGTCCCCGCTCAGAACTCAAGCTGGTTTTAGCTCATCTTGTGCCATTACAGAGAGAACATATCTGAAGCATATCAGACTGGTCCCACCCATACGGGTAGTCCAGATCCGAAATGCCAGCAAGTTCTCTCTGCACGAGAGATACAGCAACCCCAGACGATCGTTTCAGCCTTGTTAGGCATCATCAGTGAGGCATAGCTAATATCTCTCTAGGCACCGTGAGCAAGGGGTCCACGTCTGGATTACCCTTTAAACTTATGGAGAGAAAAAAACGGGTCGCAAGAGTATTCGGAGAACGGACAGCAACTGAAATAGCCTGCCCTTCGGTAGGTCCCCGCTCAGAACTCAAGCTGGTTTTAGCTCATCTTGTGCCATTACAGAGAGAACATATCTGAAGCATATCAGACTGGTCCCACCCATACGGGTAGTCCAGATCCGAAATGCCAGCAAGTTCTCTCTGCACGAGAGATACAGCAACCCCAGACGATCGTTTCAGCCTTGTTAGGCATCATCAGTGAGGCATAGCTAATATCTCTCTAGGCACCGTGAGCAAGGGGTCCACGTCTGGATTACCCTTTAAACTTATGGAGAGAAAAAACGGGTCGCAAGAGTATTCGGAGAACGGACAGCAACTGAAATAGCCTGCCCTTCGGTAGGTCCCCGCTCAGAACTCAAGCTGGTTTTAGCTCATCTTGTGCCATTACAGAGAGAACATATCTGAAGCATATCAGACTGGTCCCACCCATACGGGTAGTCCAGATCCGAAATGCCAGCAAGTTCTCTCTGCACGAGAGATACAGCAACCCCAGACGATCGTTTCAGCCTTGTTAGGCATCATCAGTGAGGCATAGCTAATATCTCTCTAGGCACCGTGAGCAAGGGGTCCACGTCTGGATTACCCTTTAAACTTATGGAGAGAAAAAACGGGTCGCAAGAGTATTCGGAGAACGGACAGCAACTGAAATAGCCTGCCCTTCGGTAGGTCCCCGCTCAGAACTCAAGCTGGTTTTAGCTCATCTTGTGCCATTACAGAGAGAACATATCTGAAGCATATCAGACTGGTCCCACCCATACGGGTAGTCCAGATCCGAAATGCCAGCAAGTTCTCTCTGCACGAGAGATACAGCAACCCCAGACGATCGTTTCAGCCTTGTTAGGCATCATCAGTGAGGCATAGCTAATATCTCTCTAGGCACCGTGAGCAAGGGGTCCACGTCTGGATTACCCTTTAAACTTATGGAGAAAAAAAACGGGTCGCAAGAGTATTCTGAGAACGGACAGCAACTGAAATAGCCTGCCCTTCGGTAGGTCCCCGCTCAGAACTCAAGCTGGTTTTAGCTCATCTTGTGCCATTACAGAGAGAACATATCTGAAGCATATCAGACTGGTCCCACCCATACGGGTAGTCCAGATCCGAAATGCCAGCAAGTTCTCTCTGCACGCGAGATACAGCAACCCCAGACGATCGTTTCAGCCTTGTTAGGCATCATCAGTGAGGCATAGCTAATATCTCTCTAGGCACCGTGAGCAAGGGGTCCACGTCTGGATTACCCTTTAAACTTATGGAGAGAAAAAACGGGTCGCAAGAGTATTCTGAGAACGGACAGCAACTGAAATAGCCTGCCCTTCGGTAGGTCCCCGCTCAGAACTCAAGCTGGTTTTAGCTCATCTTGTGCCATTACAGAGAGAACATATCTGAAGCATATCAGACTGGTCCCACCCATACAGGTAGTCCAGATCCGAAATGCCAGCAAGTTCTCTCTGCACGAGAGATACAGCAACCCCAGACGATCGTTTCAGCCTTGTTAGGCATCATCAGTGAGGCATAGCTAATATCTCTCTAGGCACCGTGAGCAAGGGGTCCACGTCTGGATTACCCTTTAAACTTATGGAGAGAAAAAACGGGTCGCAAGAGTATTCTGAGAACGGACAGCAACTGAAATAGCCTGCCCTTCGGTAGGTCCCCGCTCAGAACTCAAGCTGGTTTTAGCTCATCTTGTGCCATTACAGAGAGAACATATCTGAAGCATATCAGACTGGTCCCACCCATACGGGTAGTCCAGATCCGAAATGCCAGCAAGTTCTCTCTGCACGAGAGATACAGCAACCCCAGACGATCGTTTCAGCCTTGTTAGGCATCATCAGTGAGGCATAGCTAATATCTCTCTAGGCACCGTGAGCAAGGGGTCCACGTCTGGATTACCCTTTAAACTTATGGAGAGAAAAAACGGGTCGCAAGAGTATTCTGAGAACGGACAGCAACTGAAATAGCCTGCCCTTCGGTAGGTCCCCGCTCAGAACTCAAGCTGGTTTTAGCTCATCTTGTGCCATTACAGAGAGAACATATCTGAAGCATATCAGACTGGTCCCACCCATACGGGTAGTCCAGATCCGAAATGCCAGCAAGTTCTCTCTGCACGAGAGATACAGCAACCCCAGACGATCGTTTCAGCCTTGTTAGGCATCATCAGTGAGGCATAGCTAATATCTCTCTAGGCACCGTGAGCAAGGGGTCCACGTCTGGATTACCCTTTAAACTTATGGAGAGAAAAAACGGGTCGCAAGAGTATTCGGAGAACGGACAGCAACTGAAATAGCCTGCCCTTCGGTAGGTCCCCGCTCAGAACTCAAGCTGGTTTTAGCTCATCTTGTGCCATTACAGAGAGAACATATCTGAAGCATATCAGACTGGTCCCACCCATACGGGTAGTCCAGATCCGAAATGCCAGCAAGTTATCTCTGCACGAGAGATACAGCAACCCCAGACGATCGTTTCAGCCTTGTTAGGCATCATCAGTGAGGCATAGCTAATATCTCTCTAGGCACCGTGAGCAAGGGGTCCACGTCTGGATTACCCTTTAAACTTATGGAGAGAAAAAACGGGTCGCAAGAGTATTCTGAGAACGGACAGCAACTGAAATAGCCTGCCCTTCGGTAGGTCCCCGCTCAGAACTCAAGCTGGTTTTAGCTCATCTTGTGCCATTACAGAGAGAACATATCTGAAGCATATCAGACTGGTCCCACCCATACGGGTAGTCCAGATCCGAAATGCCAGCAAGTTCTCTCTGCACGAGAGATACAGCAACCCCAGACGATCGTTTCAGCCTTGTTAGGCATCATCAGTGAGGCATAGCTAATATCTCTCTAGGCACCGTGAGCAAGGGGTCCACGTCTGGATTACCCTTTAAACTTATGGAGAGAAAAAACGGGTCGCAAGAGTATTCGGAGAACGGACAGCAACTGAAATAGCCTGCCCTTCGGTAGGTCCCCGCTCAGAACTCAAGCTGGTTTTAGCTCATCTTGTGCCATTACAGAGAGAACATATCTGAAGCATATCAGACTGGTCCCACCCATACGGGTAGTCCAGATCCGAAATGCCAGCAAGTTCTCTCTGCACGAGAGATACAGCAACCCCAGACGATCGTTTCAGCCTTGTTAGGCATCATCAGTGAGGCATAGCTAATATCTCTCTAGGCACCGTGAGCAAGGGGTCCACGTCTGGATTACCCTTTAAACTTATGGAGAGAAAAAACGGGTCGCAAGAGTATTCGGAGAACGGACAGCAACTGAAATAGCCTGCCCTTCGGTAGGTCCCCGCTCAGAACTCAAGCTGGTTTTAGCTCATCTTGTGCCATTACAGAGAGAACATATCTGAAGCATATCAGACTGGTCCCACCCATACGGGTAGTCCAGATCCGAAATGCCAGCAAGTTCTCTCTGCACGCGAGATACAGCAACCCCAGACGATCGTTTCAGCCTTGTTAGGCATCATCAGTGAGGCATAGCTAATATCTCTCTAGGCACCGTGAGCAAGGGGTCCACGTCTGGATTACCCTTTAAACTTATGGAGAGAAAAAACGGGTCGCAAGAGTATTCTGAGAACGGACAGCAACTGAAATAGCCTGCCCTTCGGTAGGTCCCCGCTCAGAACTCAAGCTGGTTTTAGCTCATCTTGTGCCATTACAGAGAGAACATATCTGAAGCATATCAGACTGGTCCCACCCATACGGGTAGTCCAGATCCGAAATGCCAGCAAGTTCTCTCTGCACGAGAGATACAGCAACCCCAGACGATCGTTTCAGCCTTGTTAGGCATCATCAGTGAGGCATAGCTAATATCTCTCTAGGCACCGTGAGCAAGGGGTCCACGTCTGGATTACCCTTTAAACTTATGGAGAGAAAAAAACGGGTCGCAAGAGTATTCGGAGAACGGACAGCAACTGAAATAGCCTGCCCTTCGGTAGGTCCCCGCTCAGAACTCAAGCTGGTTTTAGCTCATCTTGTGCCATTACAGAGAGAACATATCTGAAGCATATCAGACTGGTCCCACCCATACGGGTAGTCCAGATCCGAAATGCCAGCAAGTTCTCTCTGCACGAGAGATACAGCAACCCCAGACGATCGTTTCAGCCTTGTTAGGCATCATCAGTGAGGCATAGCTAATATCTCTCTAGGCACCGTGAGCAAGGGGTCCACGTCTGGATTACCCTTTAAACTTATGGAGAGAAAAAACGGGTCGCAAGAGTATTCGGAGAACGGACAGCAACTGAAATAGCCTGCCCTTCGGTAGGTCCCCGCTCAGAACTCAAGCTGGTTTTAGCTCATCTTGTGCCATTACAGAGAGAACATATCTGAAGCATATCAGACTGGTCCCACCCATACGGGTAGTCCAGATCCGAAATGCCAGCAAGTTCTCTCTGCACGAGAGATACAGCAACCCCAGACGATCGTTTCAGCCTTGTTAGGCATCATCAGTGAGGCATAGCTAATATCTCTCTAGGCACCGTGAGCAAGGGGTCCACGTCTGGATTACCCTTTAAACTTATGGAGAGAAAAAACGGGTCGCAAGAGTATTCGGAGAACGGACAGCAACTGAAATAGCCTGCCCTTCGGTAGGTCCCCGCTCAGAACTCAAGCTGGTTTTAGCTCATCTTGTGCCATTACAGAGAGAACATATCTGAAGCATATCAGACTGGTCCCACCCATACGGGTAGTCCAGATCCGAAATGCCAGCAAGTTCTCTCTGCACGAGAGATACAGCAACCCCAGACGATCGTTTCAGCCTTGTTAGGCATCATCAGTGAGGCATAGCTAATATCTCTCTAGGCACCGTGAGCAAGGGGTCCACGTCTGGATTACCCTTTAAACTTATGGAGAAAAAAAACGGGTCGCAAGAGTATTCTGAGAACGGACAGCAACTGAAATAGCCTGCCCTTCGGTAGGTCCCCGCTCAGAACTCAAGCTGGTTTTAGCTCATCTTGTGCCATTACAGAGAGAACATATCTGAAGCATATCAGACTGGTCCCACCCATACGGGTAGTCCAGATCCGAAATGCCAGCAAGTTCTCTCTGCACGAGAGATACAGCAACCCCAAACGATCGTTTCAGCCTTGTTAGGCATCATCAGTGAGGCATAGCTAATATCTCTCTAGGCACCGTGAGCAAGGGGTCCACGTCTGGATTACCCTTTAAACTTATGGAGAGAAAAAACGGGTCGCAAGAGTATTCTGAGAACGGACAGCAACTGAAATAGCCTGCCCTTCGGTAGGTCCCCGCTCAGAACTCAAGCTGGTTTTAGCTCATCTTGTGCCATTACAGAGAGAACATATCTGAAGCATATCAGACTGGTCCCACCCATACGGGTAGTCCAGATCCGAAATGCCAGCAAGTTCTCTCTGCACGAGAGATACAGCAACCCCAGACGATCGTTTCAGCCTTGTTAGGCATCATCAGTGAGGCATAGCTAATATCTCTCTAGGCACCGTGAGCAAGGGGTCCACGTCTGGATTACCCTTTAAACTTATGGAGAGAAAAAACGGGTCGCAAGAGTTTAAGGGATAATCCAGACGTGGACCCCTTGCTCACGGTGCCTAGGGAGATATCAGCTATGCCTCACTGATGATGCCTTACAAGGCTGAAACGATCGTCTGGGGTTGCTGTGTCTCTCGTGCAGAGGGAACTTGCTGGCATTTCGGATCTGGACTGCCCGTATGGGTGGGACCAGTCTGATATGTTTCAGAGAAGTTCTCTCTGTAATGGCACAAGATGAGCAAAAAACAGCTTGAGAACTGAGCGGTGACCGACCGAAGGGCAGGCTATTTCAGTTGCTGCCCGTTCTCAGTATTCTCTTGCGACCTATTTTTTCTCTCCACAAGTTTAAGGGATAATCCAGACGTGGACCCCTTGCTCACGGTGCCTAGGGAGATATCAGCTATGCCTCACTGATGATGTCTTGCAAGGCTGAAACAATCGTCTGGGGTTGCTGTGTCTCTCGTGCAGAGGGAACTTGCTGGCATTTCGGATCTGGACTGCCCGTATGGGTGGGACCAGTCTGATATGTTTCAGAGAAGTTCTCTCTGTAATGGCACAAGATGAGCAAAAAACAGCTTGAGAACTGAGCGGTGACCGACCGAAGGGCAGGCTATTTCAGTTGCTGCCCGTTCTCAGTATTCTCTTGCGACCTATTTTTTCTCTCCACAAGTTTAAGGGATAATCCAGACGTGGACCCCTTTCTCACGGTGCCTAGGGAGATATCAGCTATGCCTCACTGATGATGCTTTACAAGGCTGAAACGATCGTCTGGGGTTGCTGTGTCTCTCGTGCAGAGGGAACTTGCTGGCATTTCGGATCTGGACTGCCCGTATGGGTGGGACCAGTCTGATATGTTTCAGAGAAGTTCTCTCTGTAATGGCACAAGATGAGCAAAAAACAGCTTGAGAACTGAGCGGTGACCGACCGAAGGGCAGGCTATTTCAGTTGCTGCCCGTTCTCAGTATTCTCTTGCGACCTATTTTTTCTCTCCACAAGTTTAAGGGATAATCCAGACGTGGACCCCTTGCTCACGGTGCCTAGGGAGATATCAGCTATGCCTCACTGATGATGCCTTACAAGGCTGAAACGATCGTCTGGGGTTGCTGTGTCTCTCGTGCAGAGGGAACTTGCTGGCATTTCGGATCTGGACTGCCCGTATGGGTGGGACCAGTCTGATATGTTTCAGAGAAGTTCTCTCTGTAATGGCACAAGATGAGCAAAAAACAGCTTGAGAACTGAGCGGTGACCGACCGAAGGGCAGGCTATTTCAGTTGCTGCCCGTTCTCAGTATTCTCTTGCGACCTATTTTTTCTCTAGAACCTTGGTTTGTTAAAAACTTATTGTATTTTATTTTGAAAAATGTCCATCTGTTGACTCTTGTTTGCTCAATAGTTTAATGCTAAAGACATATATTAACAGAGGGAATCATTTGTAACATTTAGGCAAAGTATTATTTGGAACTCCTACAACTATGTTTGATAACTTAATGTCTATTGTTATATCAGATGGCTTAAATGCCCTCCCATTTATAGCTTTAACGGTCAAGCCATGAAGTTCTTTACTAAGAAGAATTTAAGCCAAATCTGTTCATTGCTCAATATTCTTATGGTCATGTCTTGTAACTTAATATCTATCATGACAACAGATGACCATAATTGACCAATATATAGCTTGAATTGTTAAAAAAAAACCAAAATGTTCTATTTTGAGTGGCAAAAGTAGAGTCATTAAAACTGCTCGACGATTCAAAACTAAGCTCCAGAATCGAATATAGAGAGAAAACTCTACTGCAGGTAATTATCATTGTTTGGGGGAGGGGGGATGAAGATTTAAAATTGATGGACTGGCATTTCATGGACACCAGACACAAAATCTTTTGAGACGTTTCATCGAGTTGGTTCACTAAACTCTGAATTTTTCAGGATCAAAATCTGAATTGCATTTTTTTAGGTTGAAAGGGCCAAGCTGTAGAAGTATCTGTGTTGGACTCTTTTCTAAAACATAAGTAGCTGGGTTGGACTTTTTTCTGAAACATCAGTTCTTAAAACAATTTATATAACGCTACAGTGGCCAAAGAAATCAGTTCTCACCTATTGAGAAGTCAAGAAACTACAAATGTGAAGTCAAGAAAACGTCCAGAAACTCTAGAATTTAAGTAGGGTAAGCAATGTACACTATTCAAAACCCACTTCAGAGAAACAGGTAACTTTACTCTATTTTCTTTGGGAATGAGGACATCTAATGCCGACTTTGTCCTCAGATGGAATCCAGGCATAACCTTTTAAGACAGGAGAGGATGGGAACCTAAAGAAATCTCTTTGGATTAATTAATTAATGTTCAATATTGTAGTAAAACTAAAAGCATATAGTAACGTTTACACTTATTGAGAGAAGCTGTGCCTAAAGCTGCATTTGAGAAGCCCTTGTAATCCTTACTTTTGCCTTAATATTTCACTTGATATGCCCTCCCATTTATTGCTTTAATGTTAAAGCCTTGAAAATCTTCACTAAGTATATCATCTATTGGGACAAATCTGTTTATTGTTTAGTAGTCCTACGACTATGTCTCCTAAATTGAAAATCTATCATGACACCAGATGACCATAATGGTCCCATTGAAAGCTTGAATAGTTGCAAAAATAAAATATGTTAATTTGAGTGGCAAATGTTGATTCGCTAAAACTGCCTGTCGATTCAAAACGCTATCTACACTAATACACTTTGGCGAAAAACAGACAACGCTATTCTATTTTCTTTGGGAATGAGGAAATCTAATGCAGACTTTGTCCTCAGATGGATTTCAGGATCAACATTTTTAGACAAGAGAGGATGGGAGCTTAAAGATGTTTCCTTGGAGTTTCACTTGATTCAATTTATCTTCTGTTGAATAAATCCCTCAGTGGAACTATATGAAGAAATATCTATACCACACCATTATAAAGGAAAAAGTGCGACACTGGAGATGCCGGGGATTGAACCCAGGGCCTCATATATGCGAAGCATGCGCTCTACCACTGAGCTACAACCTTAAAAACATAGAGCAAACTCTATAGCATTTGAGAAAAAAGCTAGAACCTTGGTTTGTTAAAAACTTATTGTATTTTATTTTGAAAAATGTCCATCTGTTGACTCTTGTTTGCTCAATAGTTTAATGCTAAAGACATATATTAACAGAGGGAATCATTTGTAACATTTAGGCAAAGTATTATTTGGAACTCCTACAACTATGTTTGATAACTTAATGTCTATTGTTATATCAGATGGCTTAAATGCCCTCCCATTTATAGCTTTAACGGTCAAGCCATGAAGTTCTTTACTAAGAAGAATTTAAGCCAAATCTGTTCATTGCTCAATATTCTTATGGTCATGTCTTGTAACTTAATATCTATCATGACAACAGATGACCATAATTGACCAATATATAGCTTGAATTGTTAAAAAAAAACCAAAATGTTCTATTTTGAGTGGCAAAAGTAGAGTCATTAAAACTGCTTGACGATTCAAAACTAAGCTCCAGAATCGAATATAGAGAGAAAACTCTACTGCAGGTAATTATCATTGTTTGGGGGAGGGGGGATGAAGATTTAAAAATGATGGACTGGCATTTCATGGACACCAGACACAAAATCTTTTGAGACGTTTCATTGAGTTGGTTCACTAAACTCTGAATTTTTCAGGATCAAAATCTGAATTGCATTTTTTTAGGTTGAAAGGGCCAAGCTGTAGAAGTATCTGTGTTGGACTCTTTTCTAAAACATAAGTAGCTGGGTTGGACTTTTTTCTGAAACATCAGTTCTTGAAACAATTTATATAACGCTACAGTGGCCAAAGAAATCAGTTCTCACCTATTGAGAAGTCAAGAAACTACAAATGTGAAGTCAAGAAAACGTCCAGAAACTCTAGAATTTAAGTAGGGTAAGCAATGTACACTATTCAAAACCCACTTCAGAGAAACAGGTAACTTTACTCTATTTTCTTTGGGAATGAGGACATCTAATGCCGACTTTGTCCTCAGATGGAATCCAGGCATAACCTTTTAAGACAGGAGAGGATGGGAACCTAAAGAAATCTCTTTGGATTAATTCATTAATGTTCAATATTGTAGTAAAACTAAAAGCATATAGTAATGTTTACACTTATGGAGAGAAGCTGTGCCTAAAGCTGCATTTGAGAAGCCCTTGTAATCCTTACTTTTGCCTTAATATTTCACTTGATATGCCCTCCCATTTATTGCTTTAATGTTAAAGCCTTGAAAATCTTCACTAAGTATATCATCTATTGGGACAAATCTGTTTATTGTTTAGTAGTCCTACGACTATGTCTCCTAAATTGAAAATCTATCATGACACCAGATGACCATAATGGTCCCATTGAAAGCTTGAATAGTTGCAAAAATAAAATATGTTAATTTGAGTGGCAAATGTTGATTCGCTAAAACTGCCTGTCGATTCAAAACGCTATCTACACTAATACACTTTGACGAAAAACAGACAACGCTATTCTATTTTCTTTGGGAATGAGGAAATCTAATGCAGACTTTTTCCTCAGATGGATTTCAGGATCAACATTTTTAGACAAGAGAGGATGGGAGCTTAAAGATGTTTCCTTGGAGTTTCACTTGATTCAATTTATCTTCTGTTGAATAAATCCCTCAGTGGAACTATATGAAGAAATATCTATACCACACCATTATAAAGGAAAATGTGCGACACTGGAGATGCCGGGGATTGAACCCGGGGCCTCATACATGCGAAGCATGCGCTCTACCACTGAGCTACATCCTCAAAACATAGAGCAAACTCTATAGCATTTGAGAAAAAAGCTAGAACCTTGGTTTGTTAAAAACTTATTGTATTTTATTTTGAAAAATGTCCATCTGTTGACTCTTGTTTGCTCAATAGTTTAATGCTAAAGACATATATTAACAGAGGGAATCATTTGTAACATTTAGGCAAAGTATTATTTGGAACTCCTACAACTATGTTTGATAACTTAATGTCTATTGTTATATCAGATGGCTTAAATGCCCTCCCATTTATAGCTTTAACGGTCAAGCCATGAAGTTCTTTACTAAGAAGAATTGAAGCCAAATCTGTTCATTGCTCAATATTCTTATGGTCATGTCTTGTAACTTAATATCTATCATGACAACAGATGACCATAATTGACCAATATATAGCTTGAATTGTTAAAAAAAAACCAAAATGTTCTATTTTGAGTGGCAAAAGTAGAGTCATTAAAACTGCTCGACGATTCAAAACTAAGCTCCAGAATCGAATATAGAGAGAAAACTCTACTGCAGGTAATTATCATTGTTTGGGGGAGGGGGGATGAAGATTTAAAATTGATGGACTGACATTTCATGGACACCAGGTACAAGATCTTTTGAGACCACAGAGAACAAGATCTTAGCAGACGTTTCATTGAGTTTGTTCACTAAACTCTGATTTTTTTCAGGATCAAAATCTGAATTGCATTTTTTTAGGCTGAAAGGGCCAAGCTGTAGAAGTAGCTGTGTTGGACTCTTTTCTGAAACATCAGTTCTTGAAACAATTTATATAACGCTACAGTGGCCAAAGAATTCAGTTCTCACCTATTGAGAAGTCAAGAAAACTACAAATGTGAAGTCAAGAAAACGTCCAGAAACTCTAGAATTTAAGTAGGGTAAGCAATGTACACTATTCAAAACCCACTTCAGAGAAACAGGTAACTTTACTCTATTTTCTTTGGGAATGAGGACATCTAATGCCAACTTTGTCCTCAGATGGAATCCAGGCATAACCTTTTAAGACAGAAGAGGATGGGAACCTAAAGAAATCTCTTTGGATTAATTCATTAATGTTCAAAATTGTAGTGAAACTAAAAGCATATGGTAACGTTTACACTTATTGATAGAAGCTGTGCCTAAAGCTTCATTTGAGCCTTGGTTTGTTAAAAACTAATTGTATTTTATTTTGAAAAATGTCCATCTGGTGACTCTTGTTTGCTCAATAGTTTAATGCTAAAGACATATATTAACAGAGGGAATAATTTGTAACATTTAGGCAAAGTATTATTTGGAACTCCTACAACTATGTGTGATAACTTAATGTCTATTGTTATATCAGATGGCTTAAATGCCCTCCCATTTATAGCTTTAACGGTCAAGCCATGAAGTTCTTTACTAAGAAGAATTTAAGCCAAATCTGTTTATTGCTCAATATTCTAATGGTCATGTCTTGTAACTTAATATCTATCATGACAACAGATGACCATAAATGACCAATATATAGCTGGAATTGTTAAAAAAAACTAAATGTTCTATTTTGAGTGGCAAAAGTAGAGTCATTAAAACTGCTTGATGATTCAAAACTAAGCTCCAGAATCGAATATAGAGAGAAAACTCTACTGCAGGTAATTATCATTGTTTGGGGGAGGGGGGATGAAGATTTAAAATTGATGGACTGGCATTTCATGGACACCAGGCACAAAATCTTTTGAGACCACAGAGAACAAGATCTTAGCAGACGTTTCATCGACTTGGTTCACTAAACTGTGAATTTTTCAGGATCAAAATCTGAATTGCATTTTTTTAGGTTGAAAGGGCCAAGCTGTAGAAGTAGCTGTGTTGGACTCTTTTCTAAAACATAAGTATCTGGGTTGGACTCTTTTCTGAAACATCAGTTCTTGAAACAATTTATATAATGCTACAGTGGCCAAAGAAATCAGTTCTCGCCTATTGAGAAGTCAGAAAAACTACAAATGTGAAGTCAAGAAAACGTCCAGAAACTCTAGAATTTAAGTAGGGTAAGCAATGTACACTATTAAAAACCCACTTCAGAGAAACAGGTAACTTTACTCTATTTTCTTTGGGAATGAGGACATCTAATGCCGACTTTGTCCTCAGATGGAATCCAGGCATAACCTTTTAAGACAGGAGAGGATGGGAACCTAAAGAAATCTCTTTGGATTAATTCATTAATGTTTAAAATTGTAGTGAAACTAAAAGCATATGGTAACGTTTACACTTATTGAGAGAAGCTGTGCCTAAAGCTGCATTTGAGAAGTCCTTGTAAACCTCACTTTTGCCTTAATATTTCACTTGATATGCCCTCCCATTTATTGCTTTAATGTTAAAACCTTGAAAATCTTCACTAAGTATATCATCTATTGGGACAAATCTGTTTACTGTTTAGTAGTCCTATGACTATGTCTCCTAACTCAAAATCTATCATGACACCAGATGACCATAATGGTCCCATTGAAAGCATAGTTGCAAAAATAAAATATGTTAATTTGAGTGGCAAATGCAGAGTAGCGAAATCTGCCTGTCGATTCAAAACGCTATCTACACTAATTCACTTTGGTGAAAAACAGATGGATGTCCTCTGATGGATTTCAGGATCAACATTTTTAGACAAGAGAGGATGGGAGCTTAAAGATGTTTCCTTGGAGTTTCACTTGATTCAATTTATCTTCTGTTGAATAAATCCCTCAGTGGAACTATATGAAGAAATATCTATACCACACCATTATAAAGAAAAATGTGCGACACTGGAGATGCCGGGGATTGAACCCGGGGCCTCATACATGCGAAGCATGCGCTCTACCACTGAGCTACATCCTCAAAACATAGAGCAAACTCTATAGCATTTGAGAAAAAAGCTAGAACCTTGGTTTGTTAAAAACTAATTGTATTTTATTTTGAAAAATGTCCATCTGTTGACTCTTGTTTGCTCAATAGTTTAATGCTAAAGACATATATTAACAGAGGGAATCATTTGTAACATTTAGGCAAAGTATTATTTGGAACTCCTACAACTATGTTTGATAACTTAATGTCTATTGTTATATCAGATGGCTTAAATGCCCTCCCATTTATAGCTTTAACGGTCAAGCCATGAAGTTCTTTACTAAGAAGAATTTAAGCCAAATCTGTTCATTGCTCAATATTCTTATGGTCATGTCTTGTAACTTAATATCTATCATGACAACAGATGACCATAATTGACCAATATATAGCTTGAATTGTTAAAAAAAACAAAATGTTCTATTTTGAGTGGCAAAAGTAGAGTCATTAAAACTGCTTGACGATTCAAAACTAAGCTCCAGAATCGAATATAGAGAGAAAACTCTACTGCAGGTAATTATCATTGTTTGGGGGAGGGGGGGATTAAGATTTAAAAATGATGGACTGGCATTTCATGGACACCAGACACAAAATCTTTTGAGACGTTTCATCGAGTTGGTTCACTAAACTCTGAATTTTTCAGGATCAAAATCTGAATTGCATTTTTTTAGGTTGAAAGGGCCAAGCTGTAGAAGTAGCTGTGTTGGACTCTTTTCTAAAACATAAGAAGCTGGGTTGGACTCTTTTCTGAAACATCAGATCTTGAAACTATTTATATAACGCTACAGTGGCCAAAGAAATCAGTTCTCGCCTATTGAGAAGTCAAAAAAACTACAAATGTGAAGTCAAGAAAACGTCCAGAAACTCTAGAATTTAAGTAGGGTAAGCAATGTACACTATTAAAAACCCACTTCAGAGAAACAGGTAACTTTACTCTATTTTCTTTGGGAATGAGGACATCTAATGCCGACTTTGTCCTCAGATGGAATCCAGGCATAACCTTTTAAGACAGGAGAGGATGGGAACCTAAAGAAATCTCTTTGGATTAATTCATTAATGTTTAAAATTGTAGTGAAACTAAAAGCATATGGTAACGTTTACACTTATTGAGAGAAGCTGTGCCTAAAGCTGCATTTGAGAAGTCCTTGTAAACCTCACTTTTGCCTTAATATTTCACTTGATATGCCCTCCCATTTATTGCTTTAATGTAAAACCTTGAAAATCTTCACTAAGTATATCATCTTTTGGGACAAATCTGTTTATTGTTTAGTAGTCCTATGACTATGTCTCCTAACTCAAAATCTATCATGACACCAGATGACCATAATGGTCCCATTGAAAGCATAGTTGCAAAAATAAAATATGTTAATTTGAGTGGCAAATGTAGAGTAGCGAAATCTGCCTGTCGATTCAAAACGCTATCTACACTAATTCACTTTGGTGAAAAACAGATGGATGTCCTCTGATGGATTTCAGGATCAACATTTTTAGACAAGAGAGGATGGGAGCTTAAAGATGTTTCCTTGGAGTTTCACTTCATTCAATTTATCTTCTGTTGAATAAATCCCTCAGTGGAACTATATGAAGAAATATCTATACCACACCATTATAAAGAAAAATGTGCGACACTGGAGATCCAGGGGATTGAACCCGGGGCCTCATACATGCGAAGCATGCGCTCTACCACTGAGCTACATCCTCAAAACATAGAGCAAACTCTATAGCATTTGAGAAAAAAGCTAGAACCTTGGTTTGTTAAAAACTAATTGTATTTTATTTTGAAAAATGTCCATCTGTTGACTCTTGTTTGCTCAATAGTTTAATGCTAAAGACATATATTAACAGAGGGAATAATTTGTAACATTTAGGCAAAGTATTATTTGGAACTCCTACAACTATGTTTGATAACTTAATGTCTATTGTTATATCAGATGGCTTAAATGCCCTCCCATTTATAGCTTTAACGGTCAAGCCATGAAGTTCTTTACTAAGAAGAATTTAAGCCAAATCTGTTCATTGCTCAATATTCTTATGGTCATGTCTTGTAACTTAATATCTATCATGACAACAGATGACCATAATTGACCAATATATAGCTTGAATTGTTAAAAAACCCAAAATGTTCTATTTTGAGTGGCAAAAGTAGAGTCATTAAAACTGCTTGACGATTCAAAACTAAGCTCCAGAATCGAATATAGAGAGAAAACTCTACTGCAGGTAATTATCATTGTTTGGGGGAGGGGGGGGTGAAGATTTAAAAATGATGGACTGGCATTTCATGGACACCAGACACAAAATCTTTTGAGACGTTTCATCGAGTTGGTTCACTAAACTCTGAATTTTTCAGGATCAAAATCTGAATTGCATTTTTTTAGGTTGAAAGGGCCAAGCTGTAGAAGTAGCTGTGTTGGACTCTTTTCTAAAACATAAGAAGCTGGGTTGGACTCTTTTCTGAAACATCAGTTCTTGAAACAATTTATATAACGCTACAGTGGCCAAAGAAATCAGTTCTCACCTATTGAGAAGTCAAGAAAACTACAAATGTGAAGGCAAGAAAACGTCCAGAAACTCTAGAATTTAAGTAGGGTAAGCAATGTACACTATTCAAAACCCACTTCAGAGAAACAGGTAACTTTACTCTATTTTCTTTGGGAATGAGGACATCTAATGTCGACTTTGTCCTCAGATGGAATCCAGGCATAACCTTTTAAGTCAGGAGAGGATGGGAACCTAAATAAATCTCTTTGGATTAATTCATTAATGTTCAATATTGTAGTAAAACTAAAAGCATATAGTAACGTTTACACTTATTGAGAGAAGCTGTGCCTAAAGCTGCATTTGAGAAGCCCTTGTAAACCTCACTTTTGCCTTAATATTTCACTTGATATGCCCTCCCATTTATTGCTTTAATGTTAAAGCCTTGAAAATCTTCACTAAGTATATCATCTATTGGGACAAATCTGTTTATTGTTTAGTAGTCCTATGACTATGTCTCCTAACTCAAAACCTATCATTACACCAGATGACCTTAATGGTCCCATTGAAAGCTTGAATAGTTGCAAAAATAAAATATGTTAATTTGAGTGGCAAATGTTGATTCGCGAAAACTGCCTGTCGATTCAAAACGCTATCTACACTAATACACTTTGGCGACAAACAGACAACGCTATTCTATTTTCTTTGGGAATGAGGAAATCTAATGCAGACTTTGTCCTCAGATGGATTTCAGGATCAACATTTTTAGACAAGAGAGGATGGGAGCTTAAAGATGTTTCCTTGGAGTTTCACTTGATTCAATGTATCATCTGTTGAATAAATCCCTCAGTGGAACTATATCAATACCACACCATTAAAAAGAAAAATATGCCACACTGGAGATGCCGGGGATTGAACCCGGGGCCTCATACATGCTAAGCATGCACTCTACCACTGAGCTACATCCCCAACACTTGGAACAAACTCTATAGCATTTGAGAAAAAAGCTAGAACCTTGGTTTGTTAAAAACTAATTGTATTTTATTTTGAAAAATGTCCATCTGGGGACTCTTGTTTGCTCAATAGTTTAATGCTAAAGACATATATTAACAGAGGGAATCATTTGGAACATTTAGGCAAAGTATTATTTGGAACTCCTACAACTATGTTTGATAACTTAATGTCTATTGTTATATCAGATGGCGTAAATGCCCTCCCATTTATAGCTTTAACGGTCAAGCCATGAAGTTCTTTACTAAGAAGAATTTAAGCCAAATCTGTTCATTGCTCAATATTCTTATGGTCATGTCTTGTAACTTAATATCTATCATGACAACAGATGACCATAATTGACCAATATATAGCTTGAATTGTTAAAAAAAACTAAATGTTCTATTTGGAGTGGCAAAAGTAGAGTCATTAAAACTGCTTGACGATTCAAAACTAAGCTCCAGAATCGAATATAGAGAGAAAACTCTACTGCAGGTAATTATCATTGTTTGTGGGAGGGGGGATGAAGATTTAAAATTGATGGACTGGCATTTCATGGACACCAGGCACAAAATCTTTTGAGATGTTTCATTGAGTTGGTTCACTAAACTCTGAATTTTTCAGGATCAAAATCTGAATTGCATTTTTTTAGGTTGAAAGGGCCAAGCTGTAGAAGTATCTGTGTTGGACTCTTTTCTAAAACATAAGTAGCTGGGTTGGACTCTTTTCTGAAACATCAGTTCTTGAAACAATTTATATAACGCTACAGTGGCCAAAGAAATCAGTTCTCACCTATTGAGAAGTCAAGAAACTACAAATGTGAAGTCAAGAAAACGTCCAGAAACTCTAGAATTTAAGTAGGGTAAGCAATGTACACTATTCAAAACCCACTTCAGAGAAACTCTATTTTACTCTATTTTCTTTGGGAATGAGGACATCTAATGCCGACTTTGTCCTCAGATGGAATCCAGGCATAACCTTTTAAGACAGGAGAGGATGGGAACCTAAATAAATCTCTTTGGATTAATTCATTAATGTTCAATATTGTAGTAAAACTAAAAGCATATAGTAACGTTTACACTTATTGAGAGAAGCTGTGCCTAAAGCTGCATTTGAGAAGCCCTTGTAATCCTTACTTTTGCCTTAATATTTCACTTGATATGCCCTCCCATTTATTGCTTTAATGTTAAAGCCTTGAAAATCTTCACTAAGTATATCATCTATTGGGACAAATCTGTTTATTGTTTAGTAGTCCTACGACTATGTCTCCTAACTCAAAATCTATCATGACACCAGATGACCATAATGGTCCCATTGAAAGCTTGAATAGTTGCAAAAATAAAATATGTTAATTTGAGTGGCAAATGTTGATTCGCTAAAACTGCCTGTCGATTCAAAACGCTATCTACACTAATACACTTTGGCGAAAAACAGACAACGCTATTCTATTTTCTTTGGGAATGAGGAAATCTAATGCAGACTTTGTCCTGAGATGGATTTCAGGATCAACATTTTTAGACAAGATAGGATGGGAGCTTAAAGATGTTTCCTTGGAGTTTCACTTGATTCAATTTATCTTCTGTTGAATAAATCCCTCAGTGGAACTATATGAAGAAATATCTATACCACACCATTATAAAGAAAAATGTGCGACACTGGAGATGCCGGGGATTGAACCCGGGGCCTCATACATGCGAAGCATGCGCTCTACCACTGAGCTACATCCCCAACAAATAGAGCAAACTCTATAGCATTTGAGAAAAAAGCTAGAACCTTGGTTTGTTAAAAACTAATTGTATTTTATTTTGAAAAATTTCCATCTGTTGACTCTTGTTTGCTCAATAGTTTAATGCTAAAGACATATATTAACAGAGGGAATAATTTGTAACATTTAGGCAAAGTATTATTTGGAACTCCTACAACTATGTGTGATAACTTAATGTCTATTGTTATATCAGATGGCTTAAATGCCCTCCCATTTATAGCTTTAACGGTCAAGCCATGAAGTTCTTTACTAAGAAGAATTTAAGCCAAATCTGTTCATTGCTCAATATTCTTATGGTCATGTCTTGTAACTTAATATCTATCATGACAACAGATGACCATAATTGACCAATATATGAATTGTTAAGAAAAACAAAATGTTCTATTTTGAGTGGCAAAAGTAGAGTCATTAAAACTGCTTGACGATTCAAAACTAAGCTCCAGAATCGAATATATAGAGAAAACTCTACTGCAGGTAATTATCATTGTTTGGGGGAGGGGGGATGAAGATTTAAAATTGATGGACTGGCATTTCATGGACACCAGGCACAAAATCTTTTGAGACCACAGAAAACAAGATCTTAGCAGACGTTTCATCGAGTTGGTTCACTAAACTCTGAATTTTTCAGGATCAAAATCTGAATTGCATTTTTTTAGGTTGAAAGGGCCAAGCTGTAGAAGTAGCTGTGTTGGACTCTTTTCTAAAACATCAGTTCTTGAAACAATTTATATAACGCTACAGTGGCCAAAGAAATCAGTTCTCACCTATTGAGAAGTCAAGAAAACTACAAATGTGAAGTCAAGAAAACGTCCAGAAACTCTAGAATTTAAGTAGGGAAAGCAATGTACACTATTAAAAACCCACTTCAGAGAAACAGGTAACTTTACTCTATTTTCTTTGGGAATGAGGACATCTAATGCCGACTTTGTCCTCAGATGGAATCCAGGCATAACCTTTTAAGACAGGAGAGGATGGGAACCTAAAGAAATCTCTTTGGATTAATTCATTAATGTTCAATATTGTAGTAAAACTAAAAGCATATAGTAACGTTTACACTTATTGAGAGAAGCTGTGCCTAAAGCTGCATTTGAGAAGCCCTTGTAAACCTCACTTTTGCCTTAATATTTCACTTGATATGCCCTCCCATTTATTGCTTTAATGTTAAAGCCTTGAAAATCTTCACTAAGTATATCATCTATTGGGACAAATCTGTTTATTGTTTAGTAGTCTTATGACTATGTCTCCTAACTCAAAACCTATCATTACACCAGATGACCTTAATGGTCCCATTGAAAGCTTGAATAGTTGCAAAAATAAAATATGTTAATTTGAGTGGCAAATGTTGATTCGCGAAAACTGCCTGTCGATTCAAAACGCTATCTACACTAATACACTTTGGCGAAAAACAGACAACGCTATTCTATTTTCTTTGGGAATGAGGAAATCTAATGCAGACTTTGTCCTCAGATGGATTTCAGGATCAACATTTTTAGACAAGAGAGGATGGGAGCTTAAAGATGTTTCCTTGGAGTTTCACTTGATTCAATGTATCTTCTGTTGAATAAATCCCTCAGTGGAACTATATCAATACCACACCATTAAAAAGAAAAATATGCAACACTGGAGATGCCGGGGATTTAACCCGGGGCCTCATACATGCAAAGCATGCGATCTACCACTGAGCTTCATCCCCAACACATGGAATAAACTCTATAGCATTTGAGAAAAAAGCTAGAACCTTGGTTTGTTAAAAACTAATTGTATTTTTTTTTGAAAAATGTCCATCTGGGGACTCTTGTTTGCTCAATAGTTTAATGCTAAAGACATATATTAACAGAGGGAATAATTTGTAACATTTAGGCAAAGTATTATTTGGAACTCCTACAACTATGTTTGATAACTTAATGTCTATTGTTATATCAGATGGCTTAAATGCCCTCCCATTTATAGCTTTAACGGTCAAGCCATGAAGTTCTTTACTAAGAAGAATTTAAGCCAAATCTGTTCGTTGCTCAATATTCTTATGGTCATGTCTTGTAACTTAATATCTATCATGACAACAGATGACCATAATTGACCAATATATGAATTGTTAAGAAAAACAAAATGTTCTATTTTGAGTGGCAAAAGTAGAGTCATTAAAACTGCTTGACGATTCAAAACTAAGCTCCAGAATCGAATATAGAGAGAAAACTCTACTGCAGGTAATTATCATTGTTTGGGGGAGGGGGGATGAAGATTTAAAATTGATGGACTGGCATTTCATGGACACCAGGCACAAAATCTTTTGAGACCACAGAGAACAAGATCTTAGCAGACGTTTCATCGAGTTGGTTCACTAAACTCTGAATTTTTCAGGATCAAAATCTGAATTGCATTTTTTTAGGTTGAAAGGGCCAAGCTGTAGAAGTAGCTGTGTTGGACTCTTTTCTAAAACATAAGTAGCTGGGTTGGACTCTTTTCTGAAACATCAGTTCTTGAAACAATTTATATAACGCTACAGTGGCCAAAGAAATCAGTTCTCACCTATTGAGAAGTCAAGAAAACTACAAATGTGAAGTCAAGAAAACGTCCAGAAACTCTAGAATTTAAGTAGGGTAAGCAATGTACACTATTCAAAACCCACTTCAGAGAAACAGGTAACTTTACTCTATTTTCTTTGGGAATGAGGACATCTAATGTCGACTTTGTCCTCAGATGGAATCCAGGCATAACCTTTTAAGACAGGAGAGGATGGGAACCTAAAGAAATCTCTTTGGATTAATTCATTAATGTTCAATATTGTAGTAAAACTAAAAGCATATAGTAACGTTTACACTTATTGAGAGAAGCTGTGCCTAAAGCTGCATTTGAGAAGCCCTTGTAAACCTCACTTTTGCCTTAATATTTCACTTGATATGCCCTCCCATTTATTGCTTTAATGTTAAAGCCTTGAAAATCTTCACTAAGTATATCATCTATTGGGACAAATCTGTTTATTGTTTAGTAGTCCTATGACTATGTCTCCTAACTCAAAATCTATCATGACACCAGATGACCATAATGGTCCCATTGAAAGCTTGAATAGTTGCAAAAAAAATATATGTTAATTTGAGTGGCAAATGTTGATTCGCGAAAACTGCCTGTCGATTCAAAACGCTATCTACACTAATACACTTTGGCGAAAAACAGACAACGCTATTCTATTTTCTTTGGGAATGAGGAAATCTAATGCAGACTTTGTCCTCAGATGGATTTCAGGATCAACATTTTTAGACAAGAGAGGATGGGAGCTTAAAGATGTTTACTTGGAGTTTCACTTGATTCAATTTATCTTCTGTTGAATAAATCCCTCAGTGGAACTATATGAAGAAAAAATTAAAAATAATTAAAAATTAAAAAGAAAATATGCAACACTGGAGATGCCGGGGATTGAACCCGGGGCCTCATACATGCGAAGCATGCGCTCTACCACTGAGCTACATCCCCAACACATATAACAAACTCTATTGCATTTGAGAAAAAGGCTAGAACCTTGGTTTGTTAAAAACTAATTGTATTTTATTTTGAAAAATGTCCATCTGGTGACTCTTGTTTGCTCAATAGTTTAATGCTAAAGACATATATTAACAGAGGGAATCATTTGTAACATTTAGGCAAAGTATTATTTGGAACTCCTACAACTATGTGTGATAACTTAATGTCTATTGTTATATCAGATGGCTTAAATGCCCTCCCATTTATAGCTTTAACGGTCAAGCCATGAAGTTCTTTACTAAGAAGAATTTAAGCCAAATCTGTTCATTGCTCAATATTCTTATGGTCATGTCTTGTAACTTAATATCTATCATGACAACAGATGACCATAATTGACCAATATATGAATTGTTAAGAAAAACAAAATGTTCTATTTTGAGTGGCAAAAGTAGAGTCATTAAAACTGCTTGACGATTCAAAACTAAGCTCCAGAATCGAATATAGAGAGAAAACTCTACTGCAGGTAATTATCATTGTTTGGGGGAGGGGGGATGAAGATTTAAAATTGATGGACTGGCATTTCATGGACACCAGGCACAAAATCTTTTGAGACCACAGAAAACAAGATCTTAGCAGACGTTTCATCGAGTTGGTTCACTAAACTCTGAATTTTTCAGGATCAAAATCTGAATTGCATTTTTTTAGGTTGAAAGGGCCAAGCTGTAGAAGTAGCTGTGTTGGACTCTTTTCTAAAACATAAGTAGCTGGGTTGGACTCTTTTCTGAAACATCAGTTCTTGAAACAATTTATATAACGCTACAGTGGCCAAAGAAATCAGTTCTCACCTATTGAGAAGTCAAGAAAACTACAAATGTGAAGTCAAGAAAACGTCCAGAAACTCTAGAATTTAAGTAGGGTAAGCAATGTACACTATTCAAAACCCACTTCAGAGAAACAGGTAACTTTACTCTATTTTCTTTGGGAATGAGGACATCTAATGCCGACTTTGTCCTCAGATGGAATCCAGGCATAACCTTTTAAGACAGGAGAGGATGGGAACCTAAAGAAATCTCTTTGGATTAATTCATTAATGTTCAATATTGTAGTAAAACTAAAAGCATATAGTAACGTTTACACTTATTGAGAGAAGCTGTGCCTAAAGCTGCATTTGAGAAGCCCTTGTAAACCTCACTTTTGCCTTAATATTTCACTTGATATGCCCTCCCATTTATTGCTTTAATGTTAAAGCCTTGAAAATCTTCACTAAGTATATCATCTATTGGGACAAATCTGTTTATTGTTTAGTAGTCCTATGACTATGTCTCCTAACTCAAAACCTATCATTACACCAGATGACCTTAATGGTCCCATTGAAAGCTTGAATAGTTGCAAAAATAAAATATGTTAATTTGAGTGGCAAATGTTGATTCGCGAAAACTGCCTGTCGATTCAAAACGCTATCTACACTAATACACTTTGGCGAAAAACAGACAACGCTATTCTATTTTCTTTGGGAATGAGGAAATCTAATGCAGACTTTGTCCTCAGATGGATTTCAGGATCAACATTTTTAGACAAGAGAGGATGGGAGCTTAAAGATGTTTCCTTGGAGTTTCACTTGATTCAATGTATCTTCTGTTGAATAAATCCCTCAGTGGAACTATATCAATACCACACCATTAAAAAGAAAAATATGCAACACTGGAGATGCCGGGGATTGAACCCGGGGCCTCATACATGCAAAGCATGCGCTCTACCACTGTTCTTCATCCCCAACACATGGAACAAACTCTATAGCATTTGAGAAAAAAGCTAGAACCTTGGTTTGTTAAAAACTAATTGTATTTTATTTTGAAAAATGTCCATCTGGGGACTCTTGTTTGCTCAATAGTTTAATGCTAAAGACATATATTAACAGAGGGAATCATTTGTAACATTTAGGCAAAGTATTATTTGGAACTCCTACAACTATGTGTGATAACTTAATGTCTATTGTTATATCAGATGGCTTAAATGCCCTCCCATTTATAGCTTTAACGGTCAAGCCATGAAGTTCTTTACTAAGAAGAATTTAAGCCAAATCTGTTCATTGCTCAATATTCTTATGGTCATGTCTTGTAACTTAATATCTATCATGACAACAGATGACCATAATTGACCAATATATGAATTGTTAAGAAAAACAAAATGTTCTATTTTGAGTGGCAAAAGTAGAGTCATTAAAACTGCTTGACGATTCAAAACTAAGCTCCAGAATCGAATATAGAGAGAAAACTCTACTGCAGGTAATTATCATTGTTTGGGGGAGGGGGGATGAAGATTTAAAATTGATGGACTGGCATTTCATGGACACCAGGCACAAAATCTTTTGAGACCACAGAAAACAAGATCTTAGCAGACGTTTCATCGAGTTGGTTCACTAAACTCTGAATTTTTCAGGATCAAAATCTGAATTGCATTTTTTTAGGTTGAAAGGGCCAAGCTGTAGAAGTAGCTGTGTTGGACTCTTTTCTAAAACATAAGTAGCTGGGTTGGACTCTTTTCTGAAACATCAGTTCTTGAAACAATTTATATAACGCTACAGTGGCCAAAGAAATCAGTTCTCACCTATTGAGAAGTCAAGAAAACTACAAATGTGAAGTCAAGAAAACGTCCAGAAACTCTAGAATTTAAGTAGGGTAAGCAATGTACACTATTCAAAACCCACTTCAGAGAAACAGGTAACTTTACTCTATTTTCTTTGGGAATGAGGACATCTAATGCCGACTTTGTCCTCAGATGGAATCCAGGCATAACCTTTTAAGACAGGAGAGGATGGGAACCTAAAGAAATCTCTTTGGATTAATTCATTAATGTTCAATATTGTAGTAAAACTAAAAGCATATAGTAACGTTTACACTTATTGAGAGAAGCTGTGCCTAAAGCTGCATTTGAGAAGCCCTTGTAAACCTCACTTTTGCCTTAATATTTCACTTGATATGCCCTCCCATTTATTGCTTTAATGTTAAAGCCTTGAAAATCTTCACTAAGTATATCATCTATTGGGACAAATCTGTTTATTGTTTAGTAGTCCTATGACTATGTCTCCTAACTCAAAACCTATCATTACACCAGATGACCTTAATGGTCCCATTGAAAGCTTGAATAGTTGCAAAAATAAAATATGTTAATTTGAGTGGCAAATGTTGATTCGCGAAAACTGCCTGTCGATTCAAAACGCTATCTACACTAATACACTTTGGCGAAAAACAGACAACGCTATTCTATTTTCTTTGGGAATGAGGAAATCTAATGCAGACTTTGTCCTCAGATGGATTTCAGGATCAACATTTTTAGACAAGAGAGGATGGGAGCTTAAAGATGTTTCCTTGGAGTTTCACTTGATTCAATGTATCTTCTGTTGAATAAATCCCTCAGTGGAACTATATCAATACCACACCATTAAAAAGAAAAATATGCAACACTGGAGATGCCGGGGATTGAACCCGGGGCCTCATACATGCAAAGCATGCGCTCTACCACTGTTCTTCATCCCCAACACATGGAACAAACTCTATAGCATTTGAGAAAAAAGCTAGAACCTTGGTTTGTTAAAAACTAATTGTATTTTATTTTGAAAAATGTCCATCTGGGGACTCTTGTTTGCTCAATAGTTTAATGCTAAAGACATATATTAACAGAGGGAATCATTTGTAACATTTAGGCAAAGTATTATTTGGAACTCCTACAACTATGTTTGATAACTTAATGTCTATTGTTATATCAGATGGCTTAAATGCCCTCCCATTTATAGCTTTAACGGTCAAGCCATGAAGTTCTTTACTAAGAAGAATTTAAGCCAAATCTGTTCGTTGCTCAATATTCTTATGGTCATGTCTTGTAACTTAATATCTATCATAACAACAGATGACCATAATTGACCAATATATGAATTGTTAAGAAAAACAAAATGTTCTATTTTGAGTGGCAAAAGTAGAGTCATTAAAACTGCTTGACGATTCAAAACTAAGCTCCAGAATCGAATATAGAGAGAAAACTCTACTGCAGGTAATTATCATTGTTTGGGGGAGGGGTGATGAAGATTTAAAATTGATGGACTGGCATTTCATGGACACCAGGCACAAAATCTTTTGAGACCACAGAGAACAAGATCTTAGCAGACGTTTCATCGAGTTGGTTCACTAAACTCTGAATTTTTCAGGATCAAAATCTGAATTGCATTTTTTTAGGTTGAAAGGGCCAAGCAGTAGAAGTAACTGTGTTGGACTCTTTTCTAAAACATAAGTAGCTGGGTTGGACTCTTTTCTGAAACATCAGTTCTTGAAACAATTTATATAACGCTACAGTGGCCAAAGAAATCAGTTCTCACCTATTGAGAAGTCAAGAAAACTACAAATGTGAAGTCAAGAAAACGTCCAGAAACTCTAGAATTTAAGTAGGGTAAGCAATGTACACTATTCAAAACCCACTTCAGAGAAACAGGTAACTTTACTCTATTTTCTTTGGGAATGAGGACATCTAATGCCGACTTTGTCCTCAGATGGAATCCAGGCATAACCTTTTAAGACAGGAGAGGATGGGAACCTAAAGAAATCTCTTTGGATTAATTCATTAATGTTCAATATTGTAGTAAAACTAAAAGCATATAGTAACGTTTACACTTATTGAGAGAAGCTGTGCCTAAAGCTGCATTTGAGAAGCCCTTGTAAACCTCACTTTTGCCTTAATATTTCACTTTATGTGCCCTCCCATTTATTGCTTTAATGTTAAAGCCTTGAAAATCTTCACTAAGTATATCATCTATTGGGACAAATCTGTTTATTGTTTAGTAGTCCTATGACTATTTCTCCTAACTCAAAATCTATCATGACACCAGATGACCATAATGGTCCCATTGAAAGCTTGAATAGTTGCAAAAATAAAATATGTTAATTTGAGTGGCAAATGTTGATTCGCGAAAACTGCCTGTCGATTCAAAACGCTATCTACACTAATACACTTTGGCGAAAAACAGACAACGCTATTCTATTTTCTTTGGGAATGAGGAAATCTAATGCAGACTTTGTCCTCAGATGGATTTCAGGATCAACATTTTTAGACAAGAGAGGATGGGAGCTTAAAGATGTTTACTTGGAGTTTCACTGGATTCAATTTATCTTCTGTTGAATAAATCCCTCAGTGGAACTATATGAAGAAAAAATTAAAAAGAATTAAAAATTAAAAAGAAAATAATGCAACACTGGAGATGCCGGGGATTGAACCCGGGGCCTCATACATGCGAAGCATGCGCTCTACCACTGAGCTACATCCCCAACACATAGAACAAACTCTATTGCATTTGAGAAAAAGGCTAGAACCTTGGTTTGTTAAAAACTAATTGTATTTTATTTTGAAAAATGTCCATCTGGTGACTCTTGTTTGCTCAATAGTTTAATGCTAAAGACATATATTAACAGAGGGAATCATTTGTAACATTTAGGCAAAGTATTATTTGGAACTCCTACAACTATGTGTGATAACTTAATGTCTATTGTTATATCAGATGGCTTAAATGCCCTCCCATTTATAGCTTTAACGGTAAAGCCATGAAGTTCTTTACTAAGAAGAATTTAAGCCAAATCTGTTCATTGCTCAATATTCTTATGGTCATGTCTTGTAACTTAATATCTATAATGACAACAGATGACCACAATTGACCAATATATAGCTTGAATTGTTAAAAAAAGCAAAATGTTCTATTTTGAGTGGCAAAAGTCGAGTCATTAAAACTGCTTGACGATTCAAAACTAAGCTCCAGAATCGAATATAGAGAGAAAACTCTACTGCAGGTAATTTTATAACATGACAGGAGGCTTCGTATTTGCTTAAGTCTCTCTTTACTAGAACTCCACAGCAGCACAGAAAACAACCAATCAGAAAAAAGTTAGGTACTATAAAACTCCACATGCATTATTTCCTCTTTCTTTGCTGCTCCGCATCAGTACAGGTCAGAGTACCACTGCCTCCTGCTCATAGTGGGTGGCTTTGGGGTTTTTATTGCTTATTTTCAGTATTTTTTATTCTATATTGTAGATTGCCTTTGTGGGATTTAGCTATATTTGTATATATATAGTCAGTAATTTATTTATCTTTCCCTTGTGAGATTTTTTCTTATGTATTCAATTTGTCTATGCCCTGTGTAATTTCATTCTATCAATGTATTTTTTCCTATATTTGTGGGGGTCTTTGGGGTCCTTACTGTTTTTTCTTTGGACTTGTGCCCCCTGTCCGTTTCCCATTTCTGTGTTCATGCATTTTTCATGCTATTTTGTTTTTCCGCATTTATCCCGCGGTGTGCCTGCCGCTCTGGGGCTTCAGGAGGCTGTCTACTTCTGCCTCCTTCGACCCCCGAGCTCCGGGACCGTGGAGTTCAACTCCGGCGGTCCCATGTGCCTTTTCGGTCGCGGGCTACTCGCGTGCGCCCAAGTACCCGGCGGCCGGATCTTTTTCCCCACGTGGCCGCCTCGCCGCGGACGCCTCCGCCCGTGGATGGCGTGTGTCCGACCGGGCGGGGGAGAGTGCGACCGGGGGTGAGTGGGACCGCCCGCGGCCCCCTCCCTCGTCGGTACATTACTCTTTGGAGGTCTGCCTCCACCCAGCTCAGTGCTTACCTTCTGCACTTGGAGCTGTATACAGGCCTTTGACTGCATGTCCATTTTAATTTCACTATAGTGACCGTTTTGAACTTGAACCTTCTATTAAGGGACTCTCTGAGTGACATTCTCCTATGGATTACTATCCATGTATGTGTGGGTGTATATTTTTGCATATACGATTTTTTGTTACATGTCAGGATTGCTGTGAGTTTGATTGACATAATTTACCTAAGTGTACTGTGATTTTACTGTCTAGTGTATATCAGATTACTGTATATCACAGAATACTGTGGGTTTTTTGCTGACAGTGTATATCACAGGTTGCTATGTGTTGTTACGGATAGTGTATTTCATAGATTTTGTTTGGCTGACAGTGTATATCACAGGTTGCTGTGTGTTTGCGGACAGTGCATATCGCTAATTTTGTTTGATCTACTGTCAGGGTATATCACAGATTGCTGTGAATTTCGAGTATTTATAAACTCGGTTATACAGGCTCTGTACAGGGGTGTACATCCTACATCCTACAGTTAGCTCTGGGATTCATTCGCTTCTCAGTATATATATTTTCTCTCAGATGGGACTACTCTGGTATATATTCTCTGTCCATGGCATATATATAGTTAACAGACTTGGATCTGACTCTAGCTGGTATGAGAGACCAGTCTACACCGATACGGTACAATTTATCAGGTTCTTGGGGAACTAATTATGTTGGCTGTTGTTTAACCCTACTCCTTGAGGTGTCCGTGATTACATTCCCCTTCACGTGTGTGCGGATGGTAATCTATAATATGCTAAGATATTTCAAATAGATCCGTGTGCGCATGTGCATACCTATCCACAGTTCATGGACAGTGGCGCTCAGTGTACCTTACATTCATGGACATGATGGTCACTGGACTACTTCCGCCTGTACCCAATACAGCTGGAATACCACTATTTGACTGCCGGGCACTTAGGGACTGCCAGTCCCGGTTCAAGTTACTCACACAGCATTACGCTGTCTAAAAGGGTTGATTGTCTAAGGGTCCTATGTCACAAGATCCCCTGAGGATCTACAATTTTTAGGGACCTCTACCCGAACTCAGAGGTCCCCGTTACTCATTCAATAACCACTGTAAAGCGCGACGGAATTGGAAGGCGCTATATAAATACATGTTAATAATAATATTGTGGTAATACACAACCCATTGAATGGCCTGCTATGTCTGTGCCCATAAGAATGGCCTGCTATGTCTGTGCCCATAAGATTGGCCTGCTATGTCTGTGCCCATAAGAATGGCCTGCTTTGTCTGTGCCCATAAGAATGGCCTGCTATGTCTGTGCCCGTAAGAATGGCCTGCTTTGTCTGTGCCCATAAGAACGGCCTGCTATGTCTGTGTCCATAAGAACGGCCTGCTATGTCTGTGCCCATAAGAACGGCCTGCTATGTCTGTGCCCATAAGAACGGCCTGCTATGTCTGTGCCCATAAGAACGGCCTGCTATGTCTGTGCTCATAAGAACGGCCTGCTATGTCTGCGCCCATAAGAACGGCCTGCTATGTCTGCGCCCATAAGAACGGCCTGTTATGTCTGTGCCCGTAAAAACGGCCTGTTATGTCTGTGCCCGTAAAAACGGCCTGCTATGTCTGTGCCCGTAAGAACGGCCTGCTATGTCTGTGCCCATAAGGACAGCCTACTATGTCTGTGCCCTTTAAAATGGCCTGCTAGGTCTGAATGGCCTGCTATGTCGGTGCCTACTTGAATGGCCTGCTATGTCTGTGACTATTTGCTTGACTAACCGTTCTGTGTCCATTCGTTTGGCCTGCTGGGCCTGTGCCCTACTGACGGGCCTACACTATTGGTACCGAACCCCCTCTTGGCCGCAGGCCAGGGGTAATATCACTGAGGAAATCCCAGTGCCCACCAGTGACATGGAGATAGGCAGGTGTCCAGACAAACACCATTGCCATAGTGTTCAAGAGGACACCAGTATACAGCCATCTGAATATGGTGGGAAGGGTGAAGGCCCTTAACCTCATGCCTGAAGGACAGAGTTTCTTATGAAGACCCCGGACACATCCACGGTTTACTCCAAACCGGCGACGGCACATCTCCAAGGAGAACTTCGCACAGGCAAGGACCGGTACTCAGACTCCTACAGGAGAAAGTAGTGTGTTTTCCTTGTCTTTGCCAGCTACTCCGTATCTGCCCCCGGAACTTTATAGGTTCAGTAGTTTTTTCCTGCGTTGGGTTGGCTCCTGGCCCTGTCCGGTGGGACTTACTTTTCTTACCTCCCGGCCTGCTGTTTGCCTTCTATCCGGATAGAATTGGTGTATTTTTCCCTTATCTACATTGATTGTTGCTTTTTTGTTTTTCATGACTTCCTTTTCCTTTCGCTCGGGTCGTCGTGAGGCCTGACTTGACCTCCTCCGGCCTCCCGGGCACTCGTGGATCGCGGAGAACGTCTCCAGCTTTCCTCAGACTACCAATGGTCTACCTGGACCCCGCGCGCGCGCACAGGATCCAGTTAGTCGGTTGATAGTTTTCCATCGTTGTTTCCGAAGATTGCCCTCAGCCTTATGCTGACATTAATATTCGGTGCGCCCTACAGTTTGGTCACCCTGAATCTCTAGGGACTCTAGTTTGCACCACGGGAGGGTGCGGCCCTCCATCACCTCTATCCGAGTATATATTTATTTTCAGGAACATAGGGCGAACCCTCTCATGCAGAGCCGGATAATGATTTGTTATTAGAGGGCGCAACCCTCACTCGTCCTCAACCAGATACTGGGCTGGATACAGAGGACAGATTGGGAGGACCCATTCTCATAGAGGGAACCGGTCTCGGATGTAGACTCTGCTGTTGGTTGCTAACGGGCACGGCCCGCTCAGGCTAGCAGCCGGACGCTCTCACGGTATGCGATCACAGTAGTAGAGAGCGCGGCTCTCTCATACACTCGACGCTCTACAGTACCGGCCATCTGTTCATCGCACAGGCTTGTACCTGTGCAGGACATTAATGACTACATAGAGGGGCGTCCCTCCTGCGTTCAATTGGAGCTGACATCCACGCTACTGACTTCGTCCTAGAGGACTGCCTGGTCATGCAAGAATTGCATGTTTAGACTAGATACCTCTATTCTATCTCCTGTAATGGATCTACTAGATCCGGACCGCTGTAACACGTAAGAAATACTCAGAGGTATAACGGGGGGAGTCTCCCACTTATTTACACGCACTCCTGGAGAGGGTGCGGCTAACGGATGGCCCTCCGGTATTCTGAGAGTGCAGGTTTGGGCATATTCTCCACCACTTAATACAGAGATTGCTTTCTGTTTTTGGATATCCAGACCATTACGAACAAACTGCGCAGACAGTTTCTCCCATGTCAAGATGTCAGGAGTTACGGTGACCTTCATGGAGAAAACGAGCACTGCCTTGCTCGGGTAACTGGATTCTGGAAGGCCTATTACCCGGTCTGAAAGACCATAAACCCCAGTTGCCTTGACTTCCCCGATCATTATGACCTTGGGATAGATGGCAGGCTGCCCCGTCTCCTCGGAGCGCGTGCCTGGTGAACATGGTTCAGAGATAGAGGAACCTCCGTTTCGGCTCTACTTATCCCTCACGGGAGCCGTTTTGTTGGATTCGCGCTAACCTATTTTTCAACTACCGTCGAGGAGACCTACGAGACTTTATGGAGGTGCTTGGTGTGCCCCGACTCCTACACAGACATCTCTCACTCTTGGACGAAGGCATCTCTGGATGGAAATCTGCGTTCCGGCTTGCCTTTCCCATTCCTTCGAAGATTCTGGGATTCACTATTCCCAGAGTAGTCGACCACCGTTTCTTCCACACCAGTTCAGTTCGGAACCTTGAATGGACGTCCTGTGGAGTTTTTTCTCTACTGCGTCCGAGGATTACACAGTCCATTTGGAATATTGGTATCACTTAGAGTACGGCTGGTTTGGCCACACTCTTGCCTGCATTATGAATTTATCCTCGGATGAGACATCTCACCGGGTAGGACAGGAAGGAACGGAAGATCCGCCTCGGTTTTTCTATTGCGATTTTGGTGGTGGTCTTAGGTGCATTCCTTGAGATTAGAGATCTACCTGCAAGGCCGCATTGCCGAATGGCCCTGGCACGATCGGAGGAGCCGCCTTACGGATCATGAGTTGAGACTTGGTGTCAGTTTTCTTCTCGCGACCCTAAGTCCTAGATCGGATTTCGAAATTATACAACTACAGGAATGTGGCTAATAGGTCAGCTTGACAGCTCATGGACCGACTTCTAGGAAACAGGTTGCAACACCACGTACAATGGATTTACCGGCGGATGGTGCTTTTTTCCGGATTTGAGATGCTTCGTCGGTTGGCATCTTCTTTGACCCGTCGGCTGTCATTTATCGTATTTGGAATGTCCAATTAGGATTACTCTGATATTTCCTGGAATAGATACCAGCGACACAAACAGTGTTGGATTGGTGAACTGAGCGTTGAAACAGCAAATACGAAGCCTCCTGTCATGTTATAAAATTGTAGATTATGCTAGCTTTAGTGTACCTATAATCTTAATTTTATTAATGACAGGAGGCGAGTATTTCCCACCCATTCTTGTCCCTCCCTTGTTTAATGTTATAGTTTAGATTATCAGGTACGTATGCAACTCTGTTTGTTGTCTCTGCTACCTGTCGCTTGTTCCTTATGTCTGTGTTTTTTTCCATAAGTAGGGTTGGGATATTTATATATTAGGTTAATTTGGTTGCTACATTGGGTACCTACATGTTTATTCAGAGTACATTTCATTGGATAATCAACCTGTTCTATTCTGTTTTTCTCTCATTTCAGTTTACAGTCCATCTACACTATCTAGTTTGTCGGTTACACTTGGATGGTGGACATCGTTATATTCATCGTATCTAGGACTTCGTTTCTTCCCCATGATGTTCTCTGCCTTTTATTCTGTTTTGTCGCAGCTTGAAAGAGGAAATGATGCATGTGGAGGGGAGTTTTATAGTACCTAACTTTTTTCTGATTGGTTGTTTTCTGTGCTGCTGTGGAGTTCTAGTAAAGAGAGACTTGACTGGCATTTCATGGACACCAGGCACAAAATCTTTTGAGACGTTTCATCGAGTTGGTTCACTAAACTCTGAATTTTTCAGGATCAAAATCTGAATTGCATTTTTTTAGGTTGAAAGGGCCAAGCTGTAGAAGTAGCTGTGTTGGACTCTTTTCTAAAACATAAGTAGCTGGGTTGGACTCTTTTCTGAAACATCAGTTCTTGAAACAATTTATATAACGCTACAGTGGCCAAAGAAATCAGTTCTCACCTATTGAGAAGTCAAGAAACTACAAATGTGAAGTCAAGAAAACGTCCAGAAACTCTAGAATTTAAGTAGGGTAATCAATGTACACTATTCAAAACCCACTTCAGAGAAACAGGTAACTTTACTCTATTTTCTTTGGGAATGAGGACATCTAATGCCGACTTTGTCCTCAGATGGAATCCAGGCATAACCTTTTAAGACAGGAGAGGATGGGAACCTAAAGAAATCTCTTTGGATTAATTCATTAATGTTCAATATTGTAGTAAAACTAAAAGCATATGGTAACGTTTACACTTATTGAGAGAAGCTGTGCCTAAAGCTGCATTTGAGAAGCCCTTGTAAACCTCACTTTTGCCTTAATATTTCACTTGATATGCCCTCCCATTTATTGCTTTAATGTTAAAGCCTTGAAAATCTTCACTAAGTATATCATCTATTGGGACAAATCTGTTTATTGTTTAGTAGTCCTACGACTATGTCTCCTAACTCAAAATCTATCATGACACCAGATGACCATAATGGTCCCATTGAAAGCTTGAATAGTTGCAAAAATAAAATATGTTAATTTGAGTGGCAAATGTCGAGTCGCTAAAACTGCCTGTCGATTCAAAACGCTATCTACACTAATACACTTTGGCGAAAAACAGACAACGCTATTCTATTTTCTTTGGGAATGAGGAAATCTAATGCAGACTTTGTCCTCAGATGGATTTCAGGATCAACATTTTTAGACAAGAGAGGATGGGAGCTTAAAGATGTTTCCTTGGAGTTTCACTTGATTCAATTTATCTTCTGTTGAATAAATCCCTCAGTGGAACTATATGAAGAAATATCAATACCACACGATTAAAAAGAAAAATATGCAACACTGGAGATGCCGGGGATTGAAACCGGGGCCTCATACATGCAAAGCATGCGCTCTACCACTGAGCTACATCCCCAACACATGGAGCAAGCTCTATAGCATTTGAGAAAAAGGCTAGAGCCTTGGTTTGTTAAAAACTAATTGTATTTTATTTTGAAAAATGTCCATCTGGTGACTCTTGTTTGCTCAATAGTTTAATGCTAAAGACATATATTAACAGAGGGAATCATTTGTAACATTTAGGCAAAGTATTATTTGGAACTCCTACAACTATGTGTGATAACTTAATGTCTATTGTTATATCAGATGGCTTAAATGCCCTCCCATTTATAGCTTTAACGGTCAAGCCATGAAGTTCTTTACTAAGAAGAATTTAAGCCAAATCTGTTCATTGCTCAATATTCTTATGGTCATGTCTTGTAACTTAATATCCATCATGACAACAGATGACCATAATTGACCAATATATAGCTTGAATTGTTAAAAAACCCAAAATGTTCTATTTTGAGTTGCAAAAGTCGAGTCATTAAAACTGCTTGACGATTCAAAACTAAGCTCCAGAATCGAATATAGAGAGAAAACTCTACTGCAGGTAATTATCATTGTTTGGGGGAGGGGGGATGAAGATTTAAAATTGATGGACTGGCATTTCATGGACACCAGGCACAAAATCTTTTGAGACGTTTCATCGAGTTGGTTCACTAAACTCTGAATTTTTCAGGATCAAAATCTGAATTGCATTTTTTTAGGTTGAAAGGGCCAAGCTGTAGAAGTAGCTGTGTTGGACTATTTTCTAAAACATAAGTAGCTGGGTTGGACTCTTTTCTGAAACATCAGTTCTTGAAACAATTTATATAACGCTACAGTGGCCAAAGAAATCAGTTCTCACCTATTGAGAAGTCAAGAAACTACAAATGTGAAGTCAAGAAAACGTCCAGAAACTCTAGAATTTAAGTAGGGTAATCAATGTACACTATTCAAAACCCACTTCAGAGAAACAGGTAACTTTACTCTATTTTCTTTGGGAATGAGGACATCTAATGCCGACTTTGTCCTCAGATGGAATCCAGGCATAACCTTTTAAGACAGGAGAGGATGGGAACCTAAAGAAATCTCTTTGGATTAATTCATTAATGTTCAATATTGTAGTAAAACTAAAAGCATATGGTAACGTTTACACTTATTGAGAGAAGCTGTGCCTAAAGCTGCATTTGAGAAGCCCTTGTAAACCTCACTTTTGCCTTAATATTTCACTTGATATGCCCTCCCATTTATTGCTTTAATGTTAAAGCCTTGAAAATCTTCACTAAGTATATCATCTATTGGGACAAATCTGTTTATTGTTTAGTAGTCCTACGACTATGTCTCCTAACTCAAAATCTATCATGACACCAGATGACCATAATGGTCCCATTGAAAGCTTGAATAGTTGCAAAAATAAAATATGTTAATTTGAGTGGCAAATGTTGATTCGCTAAAACTGCCTGTCGATTCAAAACGCTATCTACACTAATTCACTTTGGTGAATAAAATGATATATAATAAGTGTGGGTGCATTTAATATGAAAGAGGTGAATTATCGTTGGACAGACATGTAGCGCAAATGCCAGGTTAAATAAGCTGTGACTAAAGCCGAGTTTGTGAATATTTTGAAAAGATCACTTTTTGCCTACATATTTTTCTTGATACAATTCATCTTCTGGTGAATAAATTCTTCATTGGAACTATGTAAACAAAGTCACTCATGCCGACTCTTCTAAATTAAAATTAACTGCACCTGGAGATGCCGGGGATTGAAAACGTGGCCTCATACATGCAAAGCATGCGCTCTACCACTGAGCTACAACCCCATTACATTTCTCGAGTTGTACAGAACACGACACACAAATAGAACCTCGTCTCATTCGAAAAAATAGCCTTGTCTATTTTTTTTAATAAAGTTCGTCTGAGGACTGTAGATTGCAAAATAGTTAAAAGCCTCAGATGTATTTTAACAGAGGTAATAGTTGGACACATTTAACCACATCCAATGATTGTTTAGGACTCCTAGCCTACGTATGGTAACTTAGTGTCAATTGTTATATCAGATGGCTTAAATGCCCTTCCATTTATGACTTTATTGGTCAAAATATGAAGTTCTTCACTAAGTATATCATCTTCTTATCCAAAAATTATCCTCTTTTACTCGGGGAATGAGGACCTATAATCGATTTACTGACACCTCATGGACACCAGGCACCAGATTTTCTGAGACAGCAGTGAACAGGATCTTAGCAGATGTTTAATTAAGTTTGCTCACTCAACTCTAAATTGTTCAAAATCAAAACCTGAATTGCATTTTCTTTTCGGCTAAACGTTCCAAGCTGTGGAAGGAGCTATGTTGGACTCTTTTCTAAAACATCAGCCTTGAAACAATTTTAATAAAGCTTCTGTAGCCAAAGAAATGAAATTCTCATGAGAAGTCACTAAAACTACGAATGTGAGGTCAAGGAAACTTCCCGAAACTCTAGAATTTAAGTAGGATACGCCATATACACTATTAAAACCCCACTTAGAGAAGTTGGCAACGCTATGCTATTTTCTTTGGGAATAAGGAAATCTAATGCAGACTCTGTCCTCAGAAGGAAACCAGACACAGGATTTTTAAGACAAGAGAGGATTTGGAGCTTAAAGATTTTTCTTTGGATTGATACACTAATGTTGACATTGTTGTGTGATAATTACTAAATTGTAAAATTTTGACTTATTTAAAGAAGCTGTGAGTAAAGCCGAGTTTGTGAATATTTTTAAAACATCACTTTTTGCCTACATATTTTTCTCGATACAATTCATCTTGTGGTGAATAAATTCTTCATTGGAACTATGTAAACAAAGTCACTCATGCCGACTCTTCTAAATTAAAATTAACTGCACCTGGAGATGCCAGGGATTGAACCCGGGGCATCATACATGTGAACCAAGCGCTCTACCACTGAGCTACATCCCCATTACATTGCTGCAGCATTACAGAACACGACACACAAATAGAACCTCAGCTCATTCGAAAAAATAGCCTTGTCTATTTTTTTTTAATAAAGTTCGTCTGAGGACTGTAGATTGCAAAATAGTTAAAAGCCTCAGATGTATATTAACAGAGGTAATAGTTGGACACATTTAACCACATCCAATGATTGTTTAGGACTCCTAGCCTACTTATGGTAACTTAGTGTCAATTGTTATATGAGATGGCTTAAATGCCCTTCCATTTATGACTTTATTGGTCAAAATATGAAGTTCTTCACTAAGTATATCATCTTCTTATCCAAAAATTATCCTCTTTTACTCGGGGAATGAGGACCTATAATCGATTTACTGACACCTCATGGACACCAGGCACCAGATTTTCTGAGACAGCAGTGAACAGGATCTTAGCAGATGTTTAATTAAGTTTGCTCACTCAACTCTAAATTGTTCAAAATCAAAACCTGAATTGCATTTTCTTTTCGGCTAAACGTTCCAAGCTGTGGAAGGAGCTATGTTGGACTCTTTTCAAAAACATCAGCCTTGAAACAATTTTAATAAAGCTTCTGTAGCCAAAGAAATGAAATTCTCATGAGAAGTCACTAAAACTACGAATGTGAGGTAAAGGAAACTTCCCGAAACTCTAGAATTTAAGTAGGATACGCCATATACACTATTAAAACCCCACTTAGAGAAGTTGGCAACGCTATGCTATTTTCTTTGGGAATAAGGAAATCTAATGCAGACTCTGTCCTCAGAAGGAAACCAGACACAGGATTTTTAAGACAAGAGAGGATTTGGAGCTTAAAGATTTTTCTTTGGATTGATACACTAATGTTGACATTGTTGTGTGATAATTACTAAATTGTAAAATTTTGACTTATTTAAAGAAGCTGTGAGTAAAGCCGAGTTTGTGAATATTTTGAAAACATCACTTTTTGCCTACATATTTTTCTCGATACAATTCATCTTCTGGTGAATAAATTCTTCATTGGAACTATGTAAACAAAGTCACTCATGCCGACTCTTCTAAATTAAAATTAACTGCACCTGGAGATGCCGGGGATTGAACCCGGGGCCTCATACATGCGAAGCAGGCGCTCTACCACTGAGCTACATCCCCATTACATTGCTACAGTTGTACAGAACACGACACACAAATAGAACCTCGGCTCATTCGAAAAAATAACCTTGTCTATTTTTTTTTATAAAGTTCGTCTGAGGACTGTAGATTGCAAAATAGTTAAAAGCCTCAGATGTATATTAACAGAGGTAATAGTTGGACACATTTAACCACATCCAATGATTGTTTAGGACTCCTAGCCTACGTATGGTAACTTAGTGTCAATTGTTATATGAGATGGCTTAAATGCCCTTCCATTTATGACTTTATTGGTCAAAATATGAAGTTCTTCACTAAGTATATCATCTTCTTATCCAAAAATTATCCTCTTTTACTCGGGGAATGAGGACCTATAATCGATTTACTGACACCTCATGGACACCAGGCACCAGATTTTCTGAGACAGCAGTGAACAGGATCTTAGCAGATGTTTAATTAAGTTTGCTCACTCAGCTCTAAATTGTTCAAAATCAAAACCTGAATTGCATTTTCTTTTCGGCTAAACGTTCCAAGCTGTGGAAGAGCTATGTTGGACTCTTTTCTAAAACATCAGCCTTGAAACAATTTTAATAAAGCTTCTGTAGCCAAAGAAATGAAATTCTCATGAGAAGTCACTAAAACTACGAATGTGAGGTCAAGGAAACTTCCCGAAACTCTAGAATTTAAGTAGGATACGCCATATACACTATTAAAACCCCACTTAGAGAAGTTGGCAACGCTATGCTATTTTCTTTGGGAATAAGGAAATCTAATGCAGACTCTGTCCTCAGAAGGAAACCAGACACAGGATTTTTAAGACAAGAGAGGATTTGGAGCTTAAAGATTTTTCTTTGGATTGATACACTAATGTTGACATTGTTGTGTGATAATTACTAAATTGTAAAATTTTGACTTATTTAAAGAAGCTGTGACTAAAGCCGAGTTTGTGAATATTTTGAAAACATCACTTTTTGCCTACATATTTTTCTCGATACAATTCATCTTCTGGTGAATAAATTCTTCATTGGAACTATGTAAACAAAGTCACTCATGCCGACTCTTCTAAATTAAAATTTACTGCCGGGGATTGAACCCGGGACCTCATACATGCGAAGCATGCGCTCCACCACTGAGCTACATCCCCATTACATTGCTACAGTTGTACAGAACACGACACACAAATAGAACCTCGGCTCATTCGAAAAAATAACCTTGTCTATTTTTTTTTAATAAAGTTCGTCTGAGGACTGTAGATTGCAAAATAGTTAAAAGCCTCAGATGTATATTAACAGAGGTAATAGTTGGACACATTTAACCACATCCAATGATTGTTTAGGACTCCTAGCCTACGTATGGTAACTTAGTGTCAATTGTTATATCAGATGGCTTAAATGCCCTTCCATTTATGACTTTATTGGTCAAAATATGAAGTTCTTCACTAAGTATATCATCTTCTTATCCAAAAATTATCCTCTTTTACTCGGGGAATGAGGACCTTTAATCGATTTACTGACACCTCATGGACACCAGGCACCAGATTTTCTGAGACAGCAGTGAACAGGATCTTAGCAGATGTTTAATTAAGTTTGCTCACTCAACTCGAAATTGTTCAAAATCAAAACCTGAATTGCATTTTCTTTTCGGCTAAACGTTCCAAGCTGTGGAAGGAGCTATGTTGGACTCTTTTCTAAAACATCAGCCTTGAAACAATTTTAATAAAGCTTCTGTAGCCAAAGAAATGAAATTCTCATGAGAAGTCACTAAAACTACGAATGTGAGGTCAAGGAAACTTCCCGAAACTCTAGAATTTAAGTAGGATACGCCATATACACTATTAAAACCCCACTTAGAGAAGTTGGCAACGCTATGCTATTTTCTTTGGGAATAAGGAAATCTAATGCAGACTCTGTCCTCAGAAGGAAACCAGACACAGGATTTTTAAGACAAGAGAGGATTTGGAGCTTAAAGATTTTTCTTTGGATTGATACACTAATGTTGACATTGTTGTGTGATAATTACTAAATTGTAAAATTTTGACTTATTTAAAGAAGCTGTGACTAAAGCCGAGTTTGTGAATATTTTGAAAACATCACTTTTTGCCTACATATTTTTCTCGATACAATTCATCTTCTGGTGAATAAATTCTTCATTGGAACTATGTAAACAAAGTCACTCATGCCGACTCTTCTAAATTAAAATTAACTGCCGGGGATTGAACCCGGGGCCTCATACATGCGAAGCATGCGCTCTACCACTGAGCTACATCCCCATTACATTGCTACAGTTGTACAGAACACGACACACAAATAGAACCTCGGCTCATTCGAAAAAATAACCTTGTCTATTTTTTTTTAATAAAGTTCGTCTGAGGACTGTAGATTGCAGAATAGTTAAAAGCCTCAGATGTATATTAACAGAGGTAATAGTTGGACACATTTAACCACATCCAATGATTGTTTAGGACTCCTAGCCTACGTATGGTAACTTAGTGTCAATTGTTATATCAGATGGCTTAAATGCCCTTCCATTTATGACTTTATTGGTCAAAATATGAAGTTCTTCACTAAGTATATCATCTTCTTATCCAAAAATTATCCTCTTTTACTCGGGGAATGAGGACCTATAATCGATTTACTGACACCTCATGGACACCAGGCACCAGATTTTCTGAGACAGCAGTGAACAGGATCTTAGCAGATGTTTAATTAAGTTTGCTCACTCAACTCTAAATTGTTCAAAATCAAAACCTGAATTGCATTTTCTTTTCGGCTAAACGTTCCAAGCTGTGGAAGGAGCTATGTTGGACTCTTTTCTAAAACATCAGCCTTGAAACAATTTTAATAAAGCTTCTGTAGCCAAAGAAATGAAATTCTCATGAGAAGTCACTAAAACTACGAATGTGAGGTCAAGGAAACTTCCCGAAACTCTAGAATTTAAGTAGGATACGCCATATACACTATTAAAACCCCACTTAGAGAAGTTGGCAACGCTATGCTATTTTCTTTGGGAATAAGGAAATCTAATGCAGACTCTGTCCTCAGAAGGAAACCAGACACAGGATTTTTAAGACAAGAGAGGATTTGGAGCTTAAAGATTTTTCTTTGGATTGATACACTAATGTTGACATTGTTGTGTGATAATTACTAAATTGTAAAATTTTGACTTATTTAAAGAAGCTGTGACTAAAGCCGAGTTTGTGAATATTTTGAAAACATCACTTTTTGCCTACATATTTTTCTCGATACAATTCATCTTGTGGTGAATAAATTCTTCATTGGAACTATGTAAACAAAGTCACTCATGCCGACTCTTCTAAATTAAAATTAACTGCACCTGGAGATGCCGGGGATTGAACCCGGGGCCTCATACATGCGAAGCAGGCGCTCTACCACTGAGCTACATCCCCATTACATTGCTACAGTTGTACAGAACACGACACACAAATAGAACCTCGGCTCATTCGAAAAAATAACCTTGTCTATTTTTTTTTAATAAAGTTTGTCTGAGGACTGTAGATTGCAAAATAGTTAAAAGCCTCAGATGTATATTAACAGAGGTAATAGTTGGACACATTTAACCACATCCAATGATTGTTTAGGACTCCTAGCCTACGTATGGTAACTTAGTGTCAATTGTTATATGAGATGGCTTAAATGCCCTTCCATTTATGACTTTATTGGTCAAAATATGAAGTTCTTCACTAAGTATGTCATCTTCTTATCCAAAAATTATCCTCTTTTACTCGGGGAATGAGGACCTATAATCGATTTACTGACACCTCATGGACACCAGGCACCAGATTTTCTGAGACAGCAGTGAACAGGATCTTAGCAGATGTTTAATTAAGTTTGCTCACTCAACTCTAAATTGTTCAAAATCAAAACCTGAATTGCATTTTCTTTTCGGCTAAACGTTCCAAGCTGTGGAAGGAGCTATGTTGGACTCTTTTCTAAAACATCAGCCTTGAAACAATTTTAATAAAGCTTCTGTAGCCAAAGAAATGAAATTCTCATGAGAAGTCACTAAAACTACGAATGTGAGGTCAAGGAAACTTCCCGAAACTCTAGAATTTAAGTAGGATACGCCATATACACTATTAAAACCCCACTTAGAGAAGTTGGCAACGCTATGCTATTTTCTTTGGGAATAAGGAAATCTAATGCAGACTCTGTCCTCAGAAGGAAACCAGACACAGGATTTTTAAGACAAGAGAGGATTTGGAGCTTAAAGATTTTTCTTTGGATTGATACACTAATGTTGACATTGTTGTGTGATAATTACTAAATTGTAAAATTTTTACTTATTTAAAGAAGCTGTGAGTAAAGCCGAGTTTGTGAATATTTTGAAAACATCACTTTTTGCCTTCATATTTTTCTCGATACAATTCATCTTCTGGTGAATAAATTCTTCATTGGAACTATGTAAACAAAGTCACTCATGCCGACTCTTCTAAATTAAAATTAACTGCACCTGGAGATGCCGGGGATTGAACCCGGGGCCTCATACATGCGAAGCATGCGCTCTACCACTGAGCTACATCCCCATTACATTGCTACAGTTGTACAGAACACGACACACAAATAGAACCTCGGCTCATTCGAAAAAATAACCTTGTCTATTTTTTTTTAATAAAGTTCGTCTGAGGACTGTAGATTGCAAAATAGTTAAAAGCCTCAGATGTATATTAACAGAGGTAATAGTTGGACACATTTAACCACATCCAATGATTGTTTAGGACTCTTAGCCTACGTATGGTAACTTAGTGTCAATTGTTATATCAGATGGCTTAAATGCCCTTCCATTTATGACTTTATTGGTCAAAATATGAAGTTCTTCACTAAGTATATCATCTTCTTATCCAAAAATTATCCTCTTTTACTCGGGGAATGAGGACCTATAATCGATTTACTGACACCTCATGGACACCAGGCACCAGATTTTCTGAGACAGCAGTGAACAGGATCTTAGCAGATGTTTAATTAAGTTTGCTCACTCAACTCTAAATTGTTCAAAATCAAAACCTGAATTGCATTTTCTTTTCGGCTAAACGTTCCAAGCTGTGGAAGGAGCTATGTTGGACTCTTTTCTAAAACATCAGCCTTGAAACAATTTTAATAAAGCTTCTGTAGCCAAAGAAATGAAATTCTCATGAGAAGTCACTAAAACTACGAATGTGAGGTCAAGGAAACTTCCCGAAACTCTAGAATTTAAGTAGGATACGCCATATACACTATTAAAACCCCACTTAGAGAAGTTGGCAACGCTATGCTATTTTCTTTGGGAATAAGGAAATCTAATGCAGACTCTGTCCTCAGAAGGAAACCAGACACAGGATTTTTAAGACAAGAGAGGATTTGGAGCTTAAAGATTTTTCTTTGGATTGATACACTAATGTTGACATTGTTGTGTGATAATTACTAAATTGTAAAATTTTTACTTATTTAAAGAAGCTGTGAGTAAAGCCGAGTTTGTGAATATTTTGAAAACATCACTTTTTGCCTTCATATTTTTCTCGATACAATTCATCTTCTGGTGAATAAATTCTTCATTGGAACTATGTAAACAAAGTCACTCATGCCGACTCTTCTAAATTAAAATTAACTGCACCTGGAGATGCCGGGGATTGAACCCGGGGCCTCATACATGCGAAGCATGCGCTCTACCACTGAGCTACATCCCCATTACATTGCTACAGTTGTACAGAACACGACACACAAATAGAACCTCGGCTCATTCGAAAAAATAACCTTGTCTATTTTTTTTTAATAAAGTTCGTCTGAGGACTGTAGATTGCAAAATAGTTAAAAGCCTCAGATGTATATTAACAGAGGTAATAGTTGGACACATTTAACCACATCCAATGATTGTTTAGGACTCTTAGCCTACGTATGGTAACTTAGTGTCAATTGTTATATCAGATGGCTTAAATGCCCTTCCATTTATGACTTTATTGGTCAAAATATGAAGTTCTTCACTAAGTATATCATCTTCTTATCCAAAAATTATCCTCTTTTACTCGGGGAATGAGGACCTATAATCGATTTACTGACACCTCATGGACACCAGGCACCAGATTTTCTGAGACAGCAGTGAACAGGATCTTAGCAGATGTTTAATTAAGTTTGCTCACTCAACTCTAAATTGTTCAAAATCAAAACCTGAATTGCATTTTCTTTTCGGCTAAACGTTCCAAGCTGTGGAAGGAGCTATGTTGGACTCTTTTCTAAAACATCAGCCTTGAAACAATTTTAATAAAGCTTCTGTAGCCAAAGAAATGAAATTCTCATGAGAAGTCACTAAAACTACGAATGTGAGGTCAAGGAAACTTCCCGAAACTCTAGAATTTAAGTAGGATACGCCATATACACTATTAAAACCCCACTTAGAGAAGTTGGCAACGCTATGCTATTTTCTTTGGGAATAAGGAAATCTAATGCAGACTCTGTCCTCAGAAGGAAACCAGACACAGGATTTTTAAGACAAGAGAGGATTTGGAGCTTAAAGATTTTTCTTTGGATTGATACACTAATGTTGACATTGTTGTGTGATAATTACTAAATTGTAAAATTTTGACTTATTTAAAGAAGCTGTGAGTAAAGCCGAGTTTGTGAATATTTTGAAAACATCACTTTTTGCCTACATATTTTTCTCGATACAATTCATCTTCTGGTGAATAAATTCTTCATTGGAACTATGTAAACAAAGTCACTCATGCCGACTCTTCTAAATTAAAATTAACTGCACCTGGAGATGCCGGGGATTGAACCCGGGGCCTCATACATGCGAAGCAGGCGCTCTACCACTGAGCTACATCCCCATTACATTGCTACAGTTGTACAGAACACGACACACAAATAGAACCTCGGCTCATTCGAAAAAATAACCTTGTCTATTTTTTTTTAATAAAGTTTGTCTGAGGACTGTAGATTGCAAAATAGTTAAAAGCCTCAGATGTATATTAACAGAGGTAATAGTTGGACACATTTAACCACATCCAATGATTGTTTAGGACTCCTAGCCTACGTATGGTAACTTAGTGTCAATTGTTATATGAGATGGCTTAAATGCCCTTCCATTTATGACTTTATTGGTCAAAATATGAAGTTCTTCACTAAGTATGTCATCTTCTTATCCAAAAATTATCCTCTTTTACTCGGGGAATGAGGACCTATAATCGATTTACTGACACCTCATGGACACCAGGCACCAGATTTTCTGAGACAGCAGTGAACAGGATCTTAGCAGATGTTTAATTAAGTTTGCTCACTCAACTCTAAATTGTTCAAAATCAAAACCTGAATTGCATTTTCTTTTCGGCTAAACGTTCCAAGCTGTGGAAGGAGCTATGTTGGACTCTTTTCTAAAACATCAGCCTTGAAACAATTTTAATAAAGCTTCTGTAGCCAAAGAAATGAAATTCTCATGAGAAGTCACTAAAACTACGAATGTGAGGTCAAGGAAACTTCCCGAAACTCTAGAATTTAAGTAGGATACGCCATATACACTATTAAAACCCCACTTAGAGAAGTTGGCAACGCTATGCTATTTTCTTTGGGAATAAGGAAATCTAATGCAGACTCTGTCCTCAGAAGGAAACCAGACACAGGATTTTTAAGACAAGAGAGGATTTGGAGCTTAAAGATTTTTCTTTGGATTGATACACTAATGTTGACATTGTTGTGTGATAATTACTAAATTGTAAAATTTTTACTTATTTAAAGAAGCTGTGAGTAAAGCCGAGTTTGTGAATATTTTGAAAACATCACTTTTTGCCTTCATATTTTTCTCGATACAATTCATCTTCTGGTGAATAAATTCTTCATTGGAACTATGTAAACAAAGTCACTCATGCCGACTCTTCTAAATTAAAATTAACTGCACCTGGAGATGCCGGGGATTGAACCCGGGGCCTCATACATGCGAAGCATGCGCTCTACCACTGAGCTACATCCCCATTACATTGCTACAGTTGTACAGAACACGACACACAAATAGAACCTCGGCTCATTCGAAAAAATAACCTTGTCTATTTTTTTTTAATAAAGTTCGTCTGAGGACTGTAGATTGCAAAATAGTTAAAAGCCTCAGATGTATATTAACAGAGGTAATAGTTGGACACATTTAACCACATCCAATGATTGTTTAGGACTCTTAGCCTACGTATGGTAACTTAGTGTCAATTGTTATATCAGATGGCTTAAATGCCCTTCCATTTATGACTTTATTGGTCAAAATATGAAGTTCTTCACTAAGTATATCATCTTCTTATCCAAAAATTATCCTCTTTTACTCGGGGAATGAGGACCTATAATCGATTTACTGACACCTCATGGACACCAGGCACCAGATTTTCTGAGACAGCAGTGAACAGGATCTTAGCAGATGTTTAATTAAGTTTGCTCACTCAACTCTAAATTGTTCAAAATCAAAACCTGAATTGCATTTTCTTTTCGGCTAAACGTTCCAAGCTGTGGAAGGAGCTATGTTGGACTCTTTTCTAAAACATCAGCCTTGAAACAATTTTAATAAAGCTTCTGTAGCCAAAGAAATGAAATTCTCATGAGAAGTCACTAAAACTACGAATGTGAGGTCAAGGAAACTTCCCGAAACTCTAGAATTTAAGTAGGATACGCCATATACACTATTAAAACCCCACTTAGAGAAGTTGGCAACGCTATGCTATTTTCTTTGGGAATAAGGAAATCTAATGCAGACTCTGTCCTCAGAAGGAAACCAGACACAGGATTTTTAAGACAAGAGAGGATTTGGAGCTTAAAGATTTTTCTTTGGATTGATACACTAATGTTGACATTGTTGTGTGATAATTACTAAATTGTAAAATTTTGACTTATTTAAAGAAGCTGTGAGTAAAGCCGAGTTTGTGAATATTTTGAAAACATCACTTTTTGCCTACATATTTTTCTCGATACAATTCATCTTCTGGTGAATAAATTCTTCATTGGAACTATGTAAACAAAGTCACTCATGCCGACTCTTCTAAATTAAAATTAACTGCACCTGGAGATGCCGGGGATTGAACCCGGGGCCTCATACATGCGTAGCATGCGCTCTACCACTGAGCTACATCCCCATTACATTGCTACAGTTGTACAGAACACGACACACAAATAGAACCTCGGCTCATTCGAAAAAATAACCTTGTCTATTTTTTTTTAATAAAGTTCGTCTGAGGACTGTAGATTGCAAAATAGTTAAAAGCCTCAGATGTATATTAACAGAGGTAATAGTTGGACACATTTAACCACATCCAATGATTGTTTAGGACTCCTAGCCTACGTATGGTAACTTAGTGTCAATTGTTATATCAGATGGCTTAAATGCCCTTCCATTTATGACTTTATTGGTCAAAATATGAAGTTCTTCACTAAGTATATCATCTTCTTATCCAAAAATTATCCTCTTTTACTCGGGGAATGAGGACCTATAATCGATTTACTGACACCTCATGGACACCAGGCACCAGATTTTCTGAGACAGCAGTGAACAGGATCTTAGCAGATGTTTAATTAAGTTTGCTCACTCAACTCTAAATTGTTCAAAATCAAAACCTGAATTGCATTTTCTTTTCGGCTAAACGTTCCAAGCTGTGGAAGGAGCTATGTTGGACTCTTTTCTAAAACATCAGCCTTGAAACAATTTTAATAAAGCTTCTGTAGCCAAAGAAATGAAATTCTCATGAGAAGTCACTAAAACTACGAATGTGAGGTCAAGGAAACTTCCCGAAACTCTAGAATTTAAGTAGGATACGCCATATACACTATTAAAACCCCACTTAGAGAAGTTGGCAACGCTATGCTATTTTCTTTGGGAATAAGGAAATCTAATGCAGACTCTGTCCTCAGAAGGAAACCAGACACAGGATTTTTAAGACAAGAGAGGATTTGGAGCTTAAAGATTTTTCTTTGGATTGATACACTAATGTTGACATTGTTGTGTGATAATTACTAAATTGTAAAATTTTGACTTATTTAAAGAAGCTGTGACTAAAGCCGAGTTTGTGAATATTTTGAAAACATCACTTTTTGCCTACATATTTTTCTCGATACAATTCATCTTCTGGTGAATAAATTCTTCATTGGAACTATGTAAACAAAGTCACTCATGCCGACTCTTCTAAATTAAAATTAACTGCACCTGGAGATGCCGGGGATTGAACCCGGGGCCTCATACATGCGTAGCATGCGCTCTACCACTGAGCTACATCCCCATTACATTGCTACAGTTGTACAGAACACGACACACAAATAGAACCTCGGCTCATTCGAAAAAATAACCTTGTCTATTTTTTTTTAATAAAGTTCGTCTGAGGACTGTAGATTGCAAAATAGTTAAAAGCCTCAGATGTATATTAACAGAGGTAATAGTTGGACACATTTAACCACATCCAATGATTGTTTAGGACTCCTAGCCTACGTATGGTAACTTAGTGTCAATTGTTATATCAGATGGCTTAAATGCCCTTCCATTTATGACTTTATTGGTCAAAATATGAAGTTCTTCACTAAGTATATCATCTTCTTATCCAAAAATTATCCTCTTTTACTCGGGGAATGAGGACCTATAATCGATTTACTGACACCTCATGGACACCAGGCACCAGATTTTCTGAGACAGCAGTGAACAGGATCTTAGCAGATGTTTAATTAAGTTTGCTCACTCAACTCTAAATTGTTCAAAATCAAAACCTGAATTGCATTTTCTTTTCGGCTAAACGTTCCAAGCTGTGGAAGGAGCTATGTTGGACTCTTTTCTAAAACATCAGCCTTGAAACAATTTTAATAAAGCTTCTGTAGCCAAAGAAATGAAATTCTCATGAGAAGTCACTAAAACTACGAATGTGAGGTCAAGGAAACTTCCCGAAACTCTAGAATTTAAGTAGGATACGCCATATACACTATTAAAACCCCACTTAGAGAAGTTGGCAACGCTATGCTATTTTCTTTGGGAATAAGGAAATCTAATGCAGACTCTGTCCTCAGAAGGAAACCAGACACAGGATTTTTAAGACAAGAGAGGATTTGGAGCTTAAAGATTTTTCTTTGGATTGATACACTAATGTTGACATTGTTGTGTGATAATTACTAAATTGTAAAATTTTGACTTATTTAAAGAAGCTGTGACTAAAGCCGAGTTTGTGAATATTTTGAAAACATCACTTTTTGCCTACATATTTTTCTCGATACAATTCATCTTCTGGTGAATAAATTCTTCATTGGAACTATGTAAACAAAGTCACTCATGCCGACTCTTCTAAATTAAAATTAACTGCCGGGGATTGAACCCAGGGACTCATACATGCGAAGCATGCGCTCTACCACTGAGCTACATCCCCATTACATTGCTACAGTTGTACAGAACACGACACACAAATAGAACCTCGGCTCATTCGAAAAAATAACCTTGTCTATTTTTTTTTAATAAAGTTCGTCTGAGGACTGTAGATTGCAAAATAGTTAAAAGCCTCAGATGTATATTAACAGAGGTAATAGTTGGACACATTTAACCACATCCAATGATTGTTTAGGACTCCTAGCCTACGTATGGTAACTTAGTGTCAATTGTTATATCAGATGGCTTAAATGCCCTTCCATTTATGACTTTATTGGTCAAAATATGAAGTTCTTCACTAAGTATATCATCTTCTTATCCAAAAATTATCCTCTTTTACTCGGGGAATGAGGACCTATAATCGATTTACTGACACCTCATGGACACCAGGCACCAGATTTTCTGAGACAGCAGTGAACAGGATCTTAGCAGATGTTTAATTAAGTTTGCTCACTCAACTCTAAATTGTTCAAAATCAAAACCTGAATTGCATTTTCTTTTCGGCTAAACGTTCCAAGCTGTGGAAGGAGCTATGTTGGACTCTTTTCTAAAACATCAGCCTTGAAACAATTTTAATAAAGCTTCTGTAGCCAAAGAAATGAAATTCTCATGAGAAGTCACTAAAACTACGAATGTGAGGTCAAGGAAACTTCCCGAAACTCTAGAATTTAAGTAGGATACGCCATATACACTATTAAAACCCCACTTAGAGAAGTTGGCAACGCTATGCTATTTTCTTTGGGAATAAGGAAATCTAATGCAGACTCTGTCCTCAGAAGGAAACCAGACACAGGATTTTTAAGACAAGAGAGGATTTGGAGCTTAAAGATTTTTCTTTGGATTGATACACTAATGTTGACATTGTTGTGTGATAATTACTAAATTGTAAAATTTTGACTTATTTAAAGAAGCTGTGACTAAAGCCGAGTTTGTGAATATTTTGAAAACATCACTTTTTGCCTACATATTTTTCTCGATACAATTCATCTTCTGGTGAATAAATTCTTCATTGGAACTATGTAAACAAAGTCACTCATGCCGACTCTTCTAAATTAAAATTAACTGCCGGGGATTGAACCCAGGGACTCATACATGCGAAGCATGCGCTCTACCACTGAGCTACATCCCCATTACATTGCTACAGTTGTACAGAACACGACACACAAATAGAACCTCGGCTCATTCGAAAAAATAACCTTGTCTATTTTTTTTTAATAAAGTTCGTCTGAGGACTGTAGATTGCAAAATAGTTAAAAGCCTCAGATGTATATTAACAGAGGTAATAGTTGGACACATTTAACCACATCCAATGATTGTTTAGGACTCCTAGCCTACGTATGGTAACTTAGTGTCAATTGTTATATCAGATGGCTTAAATGCCCTTCCATTTATGACTTTATTGGTCAAAATATGAAGTTCTTCACTAAGTATATCATCTTCTTATCCAAAAATTATCCTCTTTTACTCGGGGAATGAGGACCTATAATCGATTTACTGACACCTCATGGACACCAGGCACCAGATTTTCTGAGACAGCAGTGAACAGGATCTTAGCAGATGTTTAATTAAGTTTGCTCACTCAACTCTAAATTGTTCAAAATCAAAACCTGAATTGCATTTTCTTTTCGGCTAAACGTTCCAAGCTGTGGAAGGAGCTATGTTGGACTCTTTTCTAAAACATCAGCCTTGAAACAATTTTAATAAAGCTTCTGTAGCCAAAGAAATGAAATTCTCATGAGAAGTCACTAAAACTACGAATGTGAGGTCAAGGAAACTTCCCGAAACTCTAGAATTTAAGTAGGATACGCCATATACACTATTAAAACCCCACTTAGAGAAGTTGGCAACGCTATGCTATTTTCTTTGGGAATAAGGAAATCTAATGCAGACTCTGTCCTCAGAAGGAAACCAGACACAGGATTTTTAAGACAAGAGAGGATTTGGAGCTTAAAGATTTTTCTTTGGATTGATACACTAATGTTGACATTGTTGTGTGATAATTACTAAATTGTAAAATTTTGACTTATTTAAAGAAGCTGTGAGTAAAGCCGAGTTTGTGAATATTTTGAAAACATCACTTTTTGCCTACATATTTTTCTCGATACAATTCATCTTCTGGTGAATAAATTCTTCATTGGAACTATGTAAACAAAGTCACTCATGCCGACTCTTCTAAATTAAAATTAACTGCACCTGGAGATGCCGGGGATTGAACCCGGGGCCTCATACATGCGAAGCATGCGCTCTACCACTGAGCTACATCCCCATTACATTGCTACAGTTGTACAGAACACGACACACAAATAGAACCTCGGCTCATTCGAAAAAATAACCTTGTCTATTTTTTTTTAATAAAGTTCGTCTGAGGACTGTAGATTGCAAAATAGTTAAAAGCCTCAGATGTATATTAACAGAGGTAATAGTTGGACACATTTAACCACATCCAATGATTGTTTAGGACTCCTAGCCTACGTATGGTAACTTAGTGTCAATTGTTATATCAGATGGCTTAAATGCCCTTCCATTTATGACTTTATTGGTCAAAATATGAAGTTCTTCACTAAGTATATCATCTTCTTATCCAAAAATTATCCTCTTTTACTCGGGGAATGAGGACCTATAATCGATTTACTGACACCTCATGGACACCAGGCACCAGATTTTCTGAGACAGCAGTGAACAGGATCTTAGCAGATGTTTAATTAAGTTTGCTCACTCAACTCTAAATTGTTCAAAATCAAAACCTGAATTGCATTTTCTTTTCGGCTAAACGTTCCAAGCTGTGGAAGGAGCTATGTTGGACTCTTTTCTAAAACATCAGCCTTGAAACAATTTTAATAAAGCTTCTGTAGCCAAAGAAATGAAATTCTCATGAGAAGTCACTAAAACTACGAATGTGAGGTCAAGGAAACTTCCCGAAACTCTAGAATTTAAGTAGGATACGCCATATACATTATTAAAACCCCACTTAGAGAAGTTGGCAACGCTATGCTATTTTCTTTGGGAATAAGGAAATCTAATGCAGACTCTGTCCTCAGAAGGAAACCAGACACAGGATTTTTAAGACAAGAGAGGATTTGGAGCTTAAAGATTTTTCTTTGGATTGATACACTAATGTTGACATTGTTGTGTGATAATTACTAAATTGTAAAATTTTGACTTATTTAAAGAAGCTGTGAGTAAAGCCGAGTTTGTGAATATTTTGAAAACATCACTTTTTGCCTACATATTTTTCTCGATACAATTCATCTTCTGGTGAATAAATTCTTCATTGGAACTATGTAAACAAAGTCACTCATGCCGACTCGTCTAAATTAAAATTAACTGCACCTGGAGATGCCGGGGATTGAACCCGGGGCCTCATACATGCGAAGCATGCGCTCTACCACTGAGCTACATCCCCATTACATTGCTACAGTTGTACAGAACACGACACACAAATAGAACCTCGGCTCATTCGAAAAAATAACCTTGTCTATTTTTTTTTAATAAAGTTCGTCTGAGGACTGTAGATTGCAAAATAGTTAAAAGCCTCAGATGTATATTAACAGAGGTAATAGTTGGACACATTTAACCACATCCAATGATTGTTTAGGACTCCTAGCCTACGTATGGTAACTTAGTGTCAATTGTTATATCAGATGGCTTAAATGCCCTTCCATTTATGACTTTATTGGTCAAAATATGAAGTTCTTCACTAAGTATATCATCTTCTTATCCAAAAATTATCCTCTTTTACTCGGGGAATGAGGACCTATAATCGATTTACTGACACCTCATGGACACCAGGCACCAGATTTTCTGAGACAGCAGTGAACAGGATCTTAGCAGATGTTTAATTAAGTTTGCTCACTCAGCTCTAAATTGTTCAAAATCAAAACCTGAATTGCATTTTCTTTTCGGCTAAACGTTCCAAGCTGTGGAAGAGCTATGTTGGACTCTTTTCTAAAACATCAGCCTTGAAACAATTTTAATAAAGCTTCTGTAGCCAAAGAAATGAAATTCTCATGAGAAGTCACTAAAACTACGAATGTGAGGTCAAGGAAACTTCCCGAAACTCTAGAATTTAAGTAGGATACGCCATATACACTATTAAAACCCCACTTAGAGAAGTTGGCAACGCTATGCTATTTTCTTTGGGAATAAGGAAATCTAATGCAGACTCTGTCCTCAGAAGGAAACCAGACACAGGATTTTTAAGACAAGAGAGGATTTGGAGCTTAAAGATTTTTCTTTGGATTGATACACTAATGTTGACATTGTTGTGTGATAATTACTAAATTGTAAAATTTTGACTTATTTAAAGAAGCTGTGACTAAAGCCGAGTTTGTGAATATTTTGAAAACATCACTTTTTGCCTACATATTTTTCTCGATACAATTCATCTTCTGGTGAATAAATTCTTCATTGGAACTATGTAAACAAAGTCACTCATGCCGACTCTTCTAAATTAAAATTAATCCCCGGCATCCCCTCATGCCGGGGATTGAACCCGGGGCCTCAAACATGTGAAGCATGCGCTCTACCACTGAGCTACATCCCCATTACATTGCTACAGTTGTACAGAACACGACACACAAATAGAACCTCGGCTCATTCGAAAAAATAACCTTGTCTATTTTTTTTTAATAAAGTTCGTCTGAGGACTGTAGATTGCAAAATAGTTAAAAGCCTCAGATGTATATTAACAGAGGTAATAGTTGGACACATTTAACCACATCCAATGATTGTTTAGGACTCCTAGCCTACGTATGGTAACTTAGTGTCAATTGTTATATCAGATGGCTTAAATGCCCTTCCATTTATGACTTTATTGGTCAAAATATGAAGTTCTTCACTAAGTATATCATCTTCTTATCCAAAAATTATCCTCTTTTACTCGGGGAATGAGGACCTATAATCGATTTACTGACACCTCATGGACACCAGGCACCAGATTTTCTGAGACAGCAGTGAACAGGATCTTAGCAGATGTTTAATTAAGTTTGCTCACTCAACTCTAAATTGTTCAAAATCAAAACCTGAATTGCATTTTCTTTTTGGCTAAACGTTCCAAGCTGTGGAAGGAGCTATGTTGGACTCTTTTCTAAAACATCAGCCTTGAAACAATTTTAATAAAGCTTCTGTAGCCAAAGAAATGAAATTCTCATGAGAAGTCACTAAAACTACGAATGTGAGGTCAAGGAAACTTCCCGAAACTCTAGAATTTAAGTAGGATACGCCATATACACTATTAAAACCCCACTTAGAGAAGTTGGCAACGCTATGCTATTTTCTTTGGTTATAAGGAAATCTAATGCAGACTCTGTCCTCAGAAGGAAACCAGACACAGGATTTTTAAGACAAGAGAGGATTTGGAGCTTAAAGATTTTTCTTTGGATTGATACACTAATGTTGACATTGTTGTGTGATAATTACTAAATTGTAAAATTTTGACTTATTTAAAGAAGCTGTGAGTAAAGCCGAGTTTGTGAATATTTTGAAAACATCACTTTTTGCCTACATATTTTTCTCGATACAATTCATCTTCTGGTGAATAAATTCTTCATTGGAACTATGTAAACAAAGTCACTCATGCCGACTCTTCTAAATTAAAATTAACTGCACCTGGAGATGCCGGGGATTGAACCCGGGGCCTCATACATGCGAAGCATGCGCTCTACCAGTGAGCTACATCCCCATTACATTGCTACAGTTGTACAGAACACGACACACAAATAGAACCTCGGCTCATTCGAAAAAATAACCTTGTCTATTTTTTTTTAAATAAAGTTCGTCTGAGGACTGTAGATTGCAAAATAGTTAAAAGCCTCAGATGTATATTAACAGAGGTAATAGTTGGACACATTTAACCACATCCAATGATTGTTTAGGACTCCTAGCCTACGTATGGTGACTTAGTGTCAATTGTTATATCAGATGGCTTAAATGCCCTTCCTTTTATGACTTTATTGGTCAAAATATGAAGTTCTTCACTAAGTATATCATCTTCTTATCCAAAAATTATCCTCTTTTACTCGGGGAATGAGGACCTATAATCGATTTACTGACACCTCATGGACACCAGGCACCAGATTTTCTGAGACAGCAGTGAACAGGATCTTAGCAGATGTTTAATTAAGTTTGCTCACTCAACTCTAAATTGTTCAAAATCAAAACCTGAATTGCATTTTCTTTTCGGCTAAACGTTCCAAGCTGTGGAAGGAGCTATGTTGGACTCTTTTCTAAAACATCAGCCTTGAAACAATTTTAATAAAGCTTCTGTAGCCAAAGAAATGAAATTCTCATGAGAAGTCACTAAAACTACGAATGTGAGGTCAAGGAAACTTCCCGAAACTCTAGAATTTAAGTAGGATACGCCATATACATTATTAAAACCCCACTTAGAGAAGTTGGCAACGCTATGCTATTTTCTTTGGGAATAAGGAAATCTAATGCAGACTCTGTCCTCAGAAGGAAACCAGACACAGGATTTTTAAGACAAGAGAGGATTTGGAGCTTAAAGATTTTTCTTTGGATTGATACACTAATGTTGACATTGTTGTGTGATAATTACTAAATTGTAAAATTTTGACTTATTTAAAGAAGCTGTGAGTAAAGCCGAGTTTGTGAATATTTTGAAAACATCACTTTTTGCCTACATATTTTTCTCGATACAATTCATCTTCTGGTGAATAAATTCTTCATTGGAACTATGTAAACAAAGTCACTCATGCCGACTCTTCTAAATTAAAATTAACTGCACCTGGAGATGCCGGGGATTGAACCCGGGGCCTCATACATGCGAAGCATGCGCTCTACCACTGAGCTACATCCCCATTACATTGCTACAGTTGTACAGAACACGACACACAAATAGAACCTCGGCTCATTCGAAAAAATAACCTTGTCTATTTTTTTTTAATAAAGTTCGTCTGAGGACTGTAGATTGCAAAATAGTTAAAAGCCTCAGATGTATATTAACAGAGGTAATAGTTGGACACATTTAACCACATCCAATGATTGTTTAGGACTCCTAGCCTACGTATGGTAACTTAGTGTCAATTGTTATATCAGATGGCTTAAATGCCCTTCCATTTATGACTTTATTGGTCAAAATATGAAGTTCTTCACTAAGTATATCATCTTCTTATCCAAAAATTATCCTCTTTTACTCGGGGAATGAGGACCTATAATCGATTTACTGACACCTCATGGACACCAGGCACCAGATTTTCTGAGACAGCAGTGAACAGGATCTTAGCAGATGTTTAATTAAGTTTGCTCACTCAGCTCTAAATTGTTCAAAATCAAAACCTGAATTGCATTTTCTTTTCGGCTAAACGTTCCAAGCTGTGGAAGAGCTATGTTGGACTCTTTTCTAAAACATCAGCCTTGAAACAATTTTAATAAAGCTTCTGTAGCCAAAGAAATGAAATTCTCATGAGAAGTCACTAAAACTACGAATGTGAGGTCAAGGAAACTTCCCGAAACTCTAGAATTTAAGTAGGATACGCCATATACACTATTAAAACCCCACTTAGAGAAGTTGGCAACGCTATGCTATTTTCTTTGGGAATAAGGAAATCTAATGCAGACTCTGTCCTCAGAAGGAAACCAGACACAGGATTTTTAAGACAAGAGAGGATTTGGAGCTTAAAGATTTTTCTTTGGATTGATACACTAATGTTGACATTGTTGTGTGATAATTACTAAATTGTAAAATTTTGACTTATTTAAAGAAGCTGTGACTAAAGCCGAGTTTGTGAATATTTTGAAAACATCACTTTTTGCCTACATATTTTTCTCGATACAATTCATCTTCTGGTGAATAAATTCTTCATTGGAACTATGTAAACAAAGTCACTCATGCCGACTCTTCTAAATTAAAATTAATCCCCGGCATCCCCTGGAGATGCCGGGGATTGAACCCGGGGCCTCAAACATGTGAAGCATGCGCTCTACCACTGAGCTACATCCCCATTACATTGCTACAGTTGTACAGAACACGACACACAAATAGAACCTCGGCTCATTCGAAAAAATAACCTTGTCTATTTTTTTTTAATAAAGTTCGTCTGAGGACTGTAGATTGCAAAATAGTTAAAAGCCTCAGATTTATATTAACAGAGGTAATAGTTGGACACATTTAACCACATCCAATGATTGTTTAGGACTCCTAGCCTACGTATGGTAACTTAGTGTCAATTGTTATATCAGATGGCTTAAATGCCCTTCCATTTATGACTTTATTGGTCAAAATATGAAGTTCTTCACTAAGTATATCATCTTCTTATCCAAAAATTATCCTCTTTTACTCGGGGAATGAGGACCTATAATCGATTTACTGACACCTCATGGACACCAGGCACCAGATTTTCTGAGACAGCAGTGAACAGGATCTTAGCAGATGTTTAATTAAGTTTGCTCACTCAACTCTAAATTGTTCAAAATCAAAACCTGAATTGCATTTTCTTTTTGGCTAAACGTTCCAAGCTGTGGAAGGAGCTATGTTGGACTCTTTTCTAAAACATCAGCCTTGAAACAATTTTAATAAAGCTTCTGTAGCCAAAGAAATGAAATTCTCATGAGAAGTCACTAAAACTACGAATGTGAGGTCAAGGAAACTTCCCGAAACTCTAGAATTTAAGTAGGATACGCCATATACACTATTAAAACCCCACTTAGAGAAGTTGGCAACGCTATGCTATTTTCTTTGGGAATAAGGAAATCTAATGCAGACTCTGTCCTCAGAAGGAAACCAGACACAGGATTTTTAAGACAAGAGAGGATTTGGAGCTTAAAGATTTTTCTTTGGATTGATACACTAATGTTGACATTGTTGTGTGATAATTACTAAATTGTAAAATTTTGACTTATTTAAAGAAGCTGTGAGTAAAGCCGAGTTTGTGAATATTTTGAAAACATCACTTTTTGCCTACATATTTTTCTCGATACAATTCATCTTCTGGTGAATAAATTCTTCATTGGAACTATGTAAACAAAGTCACTCATGCCGACTCTTCTAAATTAAAATTAACTGCACCTGGAGATGCCGGGGATTGAACCCGGGGCCTCATACATGCGAAGCATGCGCTCTACCACTGAGCTACATCCCCATTACATTGCTACAGTTGTACAGAACACGACACACAAATAGAACCTCGGCTCATTCGAAAAAATAACCTTGTCTATTTTTTTTTAAATAAAGTTCGTCTGAGGACTGTAGATTGCAAAATAGTTAAAAGCCTCAGATGTATATTAACAGAGGTAATAGTTGGACACATTTAACCACATCCAATGATTGTTTAGGACTCCTAGCCTACGTATGGTGACTTAGTGTCAATTGTTATATCAGATGGCTTAAATGCCCTTCCTTTTATGACTTTATTGGTCAAAATATGAAGTTCTTCACTAAGTATATCATCTTCTTATCCAAAAATTATCCTCTTTTACTCGGGGAATGAGGAACTATAATCGATTTACTGACACCTCATGGACACCAGGCACCAGATTTTCTGAGACAGCAGTGAACAGGATCTTAGCAGATGTTTAATTAAGTTTGCTCACTCAACTCTAAATTGTTCAAAATCAAAACCTGAATTGCATTTTCTTTTCGGCTTAACGTTCCAAGCTGTGGAAGGAGCTATGTTGGACTCTTTTCTAAAACATCAGCCTTGAAACAATTTTAATAAAGCTTCTGTAGCCAAAGAAATGAAATTCTCATGAGAAGTCACTAAAACTACGAATGTGAGGTCAAGGAAACTTCCCGAAACTCTAGAATTTAAGTAGGATACGCCATATACACTATTAAAACCCCACTTAGAGAAGTTGGCAACGCTATGCTATTTTCTTTGGGAATAAGGAAATCTAATGCAGACTCTGTCCTCAGAAGGAAACCAGACACAGGATTTTTAAGACAAGAGAGGATTTGGAGCTTAAAGATTTTTCTTTGGATTGATACACTAATGTTGACATTGTTGTGTGATAATTACTAAATTGTAAAATTTTGACTTATTTAAAGAAGCTGTGAGTAAAGCCGAGTTTGTGAATATTTTGAAAACATCACTTTTTGCCTACATATTTTTCTCGATACAATTCATCTTGTGGTGAATTAATTCTTCATTGGAACTATGTAAACAAAGTCACTCATGCCGACTCTTCTAAATTAAAATTAACTGCACCTGGAGATGCCGGGGATTGAACCCGGGGCCTCATACATGCGAAGCATGCGCTCTACGACTGAGCTACATCCCCATTACATTGCTACAGTTGTACAGAACACGACACACAAATAGAACCTCGGCTCATTCGAAAAAATAACATTGTCTATTTTTTTTTAATAAAGTTTGTCTGAGGACTGTAGATTGCAAAATAGTTAAAAGCCTCAGATGTATATTAACAGAGGTAATAGTTGGACACATTTAACCACATCCAATGATTGTTTAGGACTCCTAGCCTACGTATGGTAACTTAGTGTCAATTGTTATATCAGATGGCTTAAATGCCCTTCCATTTATGACTTTATTGGTCAAAATATGAAGTTCTTCACTAAGTATATCATCTTCTTATCCAAAAATTATCCTCTTTTACTCGGGGAATGAGGACCTATAATCGATTTACTGACACCTCATGGACACCAGGCACCAGATTTTCTGAGACAGCAGTGAACAGGATCTTAGCAGATGTTTAATTAAGTTTGCTCACTCAACTCTAAATTGTTCAAAATCAAAACCTGAATTGCATTTTCTTTTCGGCTAAACGTTCCAAGCTGTGGAAGGAGCTATGTTGGACTCTTTTCTAAAACATCAGCCTTGAAACAATTTTAATAAAGCTTCTGTAGCCAAAGAAATGAAATTCTCATGAGAAGTCACTAAAACTACGAATGTGAGGTCAAGGAAACTTCCCGAAACTCTAGAATTTAAGTAGGATACGCCATATACACTATTAAAACCCCACTTAGAGAAGTTGGCAACGCTATGCTATTTTCTTTGGGAATAAGGAAATCTAATGCAGACTCTGTCCTCAGAAGGAAACCAGACACAGGATTTTTAAGACAAGAGAGGATTTGGAGCTTAAAGATTTTTCTTTGGATTGATACACTAATGTTGACATTGTTGTGTGATAATTACTAAATTGTAAAATTTTGACTTATTTAAAGAAGCTGTGAGTAAAGCCGAGTTTGTGAATATTTTGAAAACATCACTTTTTGCCTACATATTTTTCTCGATACAATTCATCTTCTGGTGAATAAATTCTTCATTGGAACTATGTAAACAAAGTCACTCATGCCGACTCTTCTAAATTAAAATTAACTGCACCTGGAGATGCCGGGGATTGAACCCGGGGCCTCATACATGCGAAGCATGTGCTCTACCACTGAGCTACATCCCCATTACATTGCTACAGTTGTACAGAACACGACACACAAATAGAACCTCGGCTCATTCGAAAAAATAACCTTGTCTATTTTTTTTTAATAAAGTTCGTCTGAGGACTGTAGATTGCAAAATAGTTAAAAGCCTCAGATGTATATTAACAGAGGTAATAGTTGGACACATTTAACCACATCCAATGATTGTTTAGGACTCCTAGCCTACGTATGGTAACTTAGTGTCAATTGTTATATCAGATGGCTTAAATGCCCTTCCATTTATGACTTTATTGGTCAAAATATGAAGTTCTTCACTAAGTATATCATCTTCTTATCCAAAAATTATCCTCTTTTACTCGGGGAATGAGGACCTATAATCGATTTACTGACACCTCATGGACACCAGGCACCAGATTTTCTGAGACAGCAGTGAACAGGATCTTAGCAGATGTTTAATTAAGTTTGCTCACTCAACTCTAAATTGTTCAAAATCAAAACCTGAATTGCATTTTCTTTTCGGCTAAACGTTCCAAGCTGTGGAAGGAGCTATGTTGGACTCTTTTCTAAAACATCAGCCTTGAAACAATTTTAATAAAGCTTCTGTAGCCAAAGAAATGAAATTCTCATGAGAAGTCACTAAAACTACGAATGTGAGGTCAAGGAAACTTCCCGAAACTCTAGAATTTAAGTAGGATACGCCATATACACTATTAAAACCCCACTTAGAGAAGTTGGCAACGCTATGCTATTTTCTTTGGGAATAAGGAAATCTAATGCAGACTCTGTCCTCAGAAGGAAACCAGACACAGGATTTTTAAGACAAGAGAGGATTTGGAGCTTAAAGATTTTTCTTTGGATTGATACACTAATGTTGACATTGTTGTGTGATAATTACTAAATTGTAAAATTTTGACTTATTTAAAGAAGCTGTGACTAAAGCCGAGTTTGTGAATATTTTGAAAACATCACTTTTTGCCTACATATTTTTCTCGATACAATTCATCTTCTGGTGAATAAATTCTTCATTGGAACTATGTAAACAAAGTCACTCATGCCGACTCTTCTAAATTAAAATTAACTGCACCTGGAGATGCCGGGGATTGAACCCGGGGCCTCATACATGCGAAGCATGTGCTCTACCACTGAGCTACATCCCCATTACATTGCTACAGTTGTACAGAACACGACACACAAATAGAACCTCGGCTCATTCGAAAAAATAACCTTGTCTATTTTTTTTTAATAAAGTTCGTCTGAGGACTGTAGATTGCAAAATAGTTAAAAGCCTCAGATGTATATTAACAGAGGTAATAGTTGGACACATTTAACCACATCCAATGATTGTTTAGGACTCCTAGCCTACGTATGGTAACTTAGTGTCAATTGTTATATCAGATGGCTTAAATGCCCTTCCATTTATGACTTTATTGGTCAAAATATGAAGTTCTTCACTAAGTATATCATCTTCTTATCCAAAAATTATCCTCTTTTACTCGGGGAATGAGGACCTATAATCGATTTACTGACACCTCATGGACACCAGGCACCAGATTTTCTGAGACAGCAGTGAACAGGATCTTAGCAGATGTTTAATTAAGTTTGCTCACTCAACTCTAAATTGTTCAAAATCAAAACCTGAATTGCATTTTCTTTTCGGCTAAACGTTCCAAGCTGTGGAAGGAGCTATGTTGGACTCTTTTCTAAAACATCAGCCTTGAAACAATTTTAATAAAGCTTCTGTAGCCAAAGAAATGAAATTCTCATGAGAAGTCACTAAAACTACGAATGTGAGGTCAAGGAAACTTCCCGAAACTCTAGAATTTAAGTAGGATACGCCATATACACTATTAAAACCCCACTTAGAGAAGTTGGCAACGCTATGCTATTTTCTTTGGGAATAAGGAAATCTAATGCAGACTCTGTCCTCAGAAGGAAACCAGACACAGGATTTTTAAGACAAGAGAGGATTTGGAGCTTAAAGATTTTTCTTTGGATTGATACACTAATGTTGACATTGTTGTGTGATAATTACTAAATTGTAAAATTTTGACTTATTTAAAGAAGCTGTGACTAAAGCCGAGTTTGTGAATATTTTGAAAACATCACTTTTTGCCTACATATTTTTCTCGATACAATTCATCTTCTGGTGAATAAATTCTTCATTGGAACTATGTAAACAAAGTCACTCATGCCGACTCTTCTAAATTAAAATTAACTGCCGGGGATTGAACCCAGGGACTCATACATGCGAAGCATGCGCTCTACCACTGAGCTACATCCCCATTACATTGCTACAGTTGTACAGAACACGACACACAAATAGAACCTCGGCTCATTCGAAAAAATAACCTTGTCTATTTTTTTTTTAATAAAGTTCGTCTGAGGACTGTAGATTGCAAAATAGTTAAAAGCCTCAGATGTATATTAACAGAGGTAATAGTTGGACACATTTAACCACATCCAATGATTGTTTAGGACTCCTAGCCTACGTATGGTAACTTCTTCATCTTCTGGTGAATAAATTCTTCATTGGAACTATGTAAACAAAGTCACTCATGCCGACTCTTCTAAATTAAAATTAACTGCACCTGGATAGTTAAAAGCCTCAGATGTATATTAACAGAGGTAATAGTTGGACACATTTAACCACATCCAATGATTGTTTAGGACTCCTAGCCTACGTATGGTAACTTAGTGTCAATTGTTATATCAGATGGCTTAAATGCCCTTCCATTTATGACTTTATTGGTCAAAATATGAAGTTCTTCACTAAGTATATCATCTTCTTATCCAAAAATTATCCTCTTTTACTCGGGGAATGAGGAACTATAATCGATTTACTGACACCTCATGGACACCAGGCACCAGATTTTCTGAGACAGCAGTGAACAGGATCTTAGCAGATGTTTAATTAAGTTTGCTCACTCAACTCTAAATTGTTCAAAATCAAAACCTGAATTGCATTTTCTTTTCGGCTAAACGTTCCAAGCTGTGGAAGGAGCTATGTTGGACTCTTTTCTAAAACATCAGCCTTGAAACAATTTTAATAAAGCTTCTGTAGCCAAAGAAATGAAATTCTCATGAGAAGTCACTAAAACTACGAATGTGAGGTCAAGGAAACTTCCCGAAACTCTAGAATTTAAGTAGGATACGCCATATACACTATTAAAACCCCACTTAGAGAAGTTGGCAACGCTATGCTATTTTCTTTGGGAATAAGGAAATCTAATGCAGACTCTGTCCTCAGAAGGAAACCAGACACAGGATTTTTAAGACAAGAGAGGATTTGGAGCTTAAAGATTTTTCTTTGGATTGATACACTAATGTTGACATTGTTGTGTGATAATTACTAAATTGTAAAATTTTGACTTATTTAAAGAAGCTGTGAGTAAAGCCGAGTTTGTGAATATTTTGAAAACATCACTTTTTGCCTACATATTTTTCTCGATACAATTCATCTTCTGGTGAATAAATTCTTCATTGGAACTATGTAAACAAAGTCACTCATGCCGACTCTTCTAAATTAAAATTAACTGCACCTGGAGATGCCGGGGATTGAACCCGGGGCCTCATACATGCGAAGCATGCGCTCTACCAGTGAGCTACATCCCCATTACATTGCTACAGTTGTACAGAACACGACACACAAATAGAACCTCGGCTCATTCGAAAAAATAACCTTGTCTATTTTTTTTTAAATAAAGTTCGTCTGAGGACTGTAGATTGCAAAATAGTTAAAAGCCTCAGATGTATATTAACAGAGGTAATAGTTGGACACATTTAACCACATCCAATGATTGTTTAGGACTCCTAGCCTACGTATGGTGACTTAGTGTCAATTGTTATATCAGATGGCTTAAATGCCCTTCCTTTTATGACTTTATTGGTCAAAATATGAAGTTCTTCACTAAGTATATCATCTTCTTATCCAAAAATTATCCTCTTTTACTCGGGGAATGAGGACCTATAATCGATTTACTGACACCTCATGGACACCAGGCACCAGATTTTCTGAGACAGCAGTGAACAGGATCTTAGCAGATGTTTAATTAAGTTTGCTCACTCAACTCTAAATTGTTCAAAATCAAAACCTGAATTGCATTTTCTTTTCGGCTAAACGTTCCAAGCTGTGGAAGGAGCTATGTTGGACTCTTTTCTAAAACATCAGCCTTGAAACAATTTTAATAAAGCTTCTGTAGCCAAAGAAATGAAATTCTCATGAGAAGTCACTAAAACTACGAATGTGAGGTCAAGGAAACTTCCCGAAACTCTAGAATTTAAGTAGGATACGCCATATACACTATTAAAACCCCACTTAGAGAAGTTGGCAACGCTATGCTATTTTCTTTGGGAATAAGGAAATCTAATGCAGACTCTGTCCTCAGAAGGAAACCAGACACAGGATTTTTAAGACAAGAGAGGATTTGGAGCTTAAAGATTTTTCTTTGGATTGATACACTAATGTTGACATTGTTGTGTGATAATTACTAAATTGTAAAATTTTTACTTATTTAAAGAAGCTGTGACTAAAGCCGAGTTTGTGAATATTTTGAAAACATCACTTTTTGCCTACATATTTTTCTCGATACAATTCATCTTCTGGTGAATAAATTCTTCATTGGAACTATGTAAACAAAGTCACTCATGCCGACTCTTCTAAATTAAAATTAACTGCACCTGGAGATGCCGGGGATTGAACCCGGGGCCTCATACATGCGAAGCATGCGCTCTACCACTGAGCTACATCCCCATTACATTGCTACAGTTGTACAGAACACGACACACAAATAGAACCTCGGCTCATTTGAAAAAATAACCTTGTCTATTTTTTTTTAATAAAGTTCGTCTGAGGACTGTAGATTGCAAAATAGTTAAAAGCCTCAGATGTATATTAACAGAGGTAATTGTTGGACACATTTAACCACATCCAATGATTGTTTAGGACTCCTAGCCTACGTATGGTAACTTAGTGTCAATTGTTATATCAGATGGCTTAAATGCCCTTCCATTTATGACTTTATTGGTCAAAATATGAAGTTCTTCACTAAGTATATCATCTTCTTATCCAAAAATTATCCTCTTTTACTCGGGAATGAGGACCTGTAATCGATTTACTGACACCTCATGGACACCAGGCACCAGATTTTCTGAGACAGCAGTGAACAGGATCTTAGCAGATGTTTAATTAAGTTTGCTCACTCAACTCTAAATTGTTCAAAATCAAAACCTGAATTGCATTTTCTTTTCGGCTAAACGTTCCAAGCTGTGGAAGGAGCTATGTTGGACTCTTTTCTAAAACATCAGCCTTTAAACAATTTTAATAAAGCTTCTGTAGCCAAAGAAATGAAATTCTCATGAGAAGTCACTAAAACTACGAATGTGAGGTCAAGGAAACTTCCCGAAACTCTAGAATTTAAGTAGGATACGCCATATACACTATTAAAACCCCACTTAGAGAAGTTGGCAACGCTATGCTATTTTCTTTGGGAATAAGGAAATCTAATGCAGACTCTGTCCTCAGAAGGAAACCAGACACAGGATGTTTAAGACAAGAGAGGATTTGGAGCTTAAAGATTTTTCTTTGGATTGATACACTAATGTTGACATTGTTGTGTGATAATTACTAAATTGTAAAATTTTTACTTATTTAAAGAAGCTGTGAGTAAAGCCGAGTTTGTGAATATTTTGAAAAAATCACTTTTTGCCTACATATTTTTCTCGATACAATTCATCTTCTGGTGAATAAATTCTTCATTGGAACTATGTAAACAAAGTCACTCATGCCGACTCTTCTAAATTAAAATTAACTGCACCTGGATAGTTAAAAGCCTCAGATGTATATTAACAGAGGTAATAGTTGGACACATTTAACCACATCCAATGATTGTTTAGGACTCCTAGCCTACGTATGGTAACTTAGTGTCAATTGTTATATCAGATGGCTTAAATGCCCTTCCATTTATGACTTTATTGGTCAAAATATGAAGTTCTTCACTAAGTATATCATCTTCTTATCCAAAAATTATCCTCTTTTACTCGGGGAATGAGGACCTATAATCGATTTACTGACACCTCATGGACACCAGGCACCAGATTTTCTGAGACAGCAGTGAACAGGATCTTAGCAGATGTTTAATTAAGTTTGCTCACTCAACTCTAAATTGTTCAAAATCAAAACCTGAATTGCATTTTCTTTTTGGCTAAACGTTCCAAGCTGTGGAAGGAGCTATGTTGGACTCTTTTCTAAAACATCAGCCTTGAAACAATTTTAATAAAGCTTCTGTAGCCAAAGAAATGAAATTCTCATGAGAAGTCACTAAAACTACGAATGTGAGGTCAAGGAAACTTCCCGAAACTCTAGAATTTAAGTAGGATACGCCATATACACTATTAAAACCCCACTTAGAGAAGTTGGCAACGCTATGCTATTTTCTTTGGGAATAAGGAAATCTAATGCAGACTCTGTCCTCAGAAGGAAACCAGACACAGGATTTTTAAGACAAGAGAGGATTTGGAGCTTAAAGATTTTTCTTTGGATTGATACAATAATGTTGACATTGTTGTGTGATAATTACTAAATTGTAAAATTTTGACTTATTTAAAGAAGCTGTGAGTAAAGCCGAGTTTGTGAATATTTTGAAAACATCACTTTTTGCCTACATATTTTTCTCGATACAATTCATCTTCTGGTGAATAAATTCTTCATTGGAACTATGTAAACAAAGTCACTCATGCCGACTCTTCTAAATTAAAATTAACTGCACCTGGAGATGCCGGGGATTGAACCCGGGGCCTCATACATGCGAAGCATGCGCTCTACCACTGAGCTACATCCCCATTACATTGCTACAGTTGTACAGAACACGACACACAAATAGAACCTCGGCTCATTCGAAAAAATAACCTTGTCTATTTTTTTTTAATAAAGTTCGTCTGAGGACTGTAGATTGCAAAATAGTTAAAAGCCTCAGATGTATATTAACAGAGGTAATAGTTGGACACATTTAACCACATCCAATGATTGTTTAGGACTCCTAGCCTACGTATGGTAACTTAGTGTCAATTGTTATATCAGATGGCTTAAATGCCCTTCCATTTATGACTTTATTGGTCAAAATATGAAGTTCTTCACTAAGTATATCATCTTCTTATCCAAAAATTATCCTCTTTTACTCGGGAATGAGGACCTGTAATCGATTTACTGACACCTCATGGACACCAGGCACCAGATTTTCTGAGACAGCAGTGAACAGGATCTTAGCAGATGTTTAATTAAGTTTGCTCACTCAACTCTAAATTGTTCAAAATCAAAACCTGAATTGCATTTTCTTTTCGGCTAAACGTTCCAAGCTGTGGAAGGAGCTATGTTGGACTCTTTTCTAAAACATCAGCCTTGAAACAATTTTAATAAAGCTTCTGTAGCCAAAGAAATGAAATTCTCATGAGAAGTCACTAAAACTACGAATGTGAGGTCAAGGAAACTTCCCGAAACTCTAGAATTTAAGTAGGATACGCCATATACACTATTAAAACCCCACTTAGAGAAGTTGGCAACGCTATGCTATTTTCTTTGGGAATAAGGAAATCTAATGCAGACTCTGTCCTCAGAAGGAAACCAGACACAGGATTTTTAAGACAAGAGAGGATTTGGAGCTTAAAGATTTTTCTTTGGATTGATACACTAATGTTGACATTGTTGTGTGATAATTACTAAATTGTAAAATTTTGACTTATTTAAAGAAGCTGTGAGTAAAGCCGAGTTTGTGAATATTTTGAAAACATCACTTTTTGCCTACATATTTTTCTCGATACAATTCATCTTCTGGTGAATAAATTCTTCATTGGAACTATGTAAACAAAGTCACTCATGCCGACTCTTCTAAATTAAAATTAACTGCACCTGGAGATGCCGGGGATTGAACCCAGGGCCTCATACATGCGAAGCATGCGCTCTACCACTGAGCTACATCCCCATTACATTGCTACAGTTGTACAGAACACGACACACAAATAGAACCTCGGCTCATTCGAAAAAATAACCTTGTCTATTTTTTTTTAATAAAGTTCGTCTGAGGACTGTAGATTGCAAAATAGTTAAAAGCCTCAGATGTATATTAACAGAGGTAATAGTTGGACACATTTAACCACATCCAATGATTGTTTAGGACTCCTAGCCTACGTATGGTAACTTAGTGTCAATTGTTATATCAGATGGCTTAAATGCCCTTCCATTTATGACTTTATTGGTCAAAATATGAAGTTCTTCACTAAGTATATCATCTTCTTATCCAAAAATTATCCTCTTTTACTCGGGGAATGAGGACCTATAATCGATTTACTGACACCTCATGGACACCAGGCACCAGATTTTCTGAGACAGCAGTGAACAGGATCTTAGCAGATGTTTAATTAAGTTTGCTCACTCAGCTCTAAATTGTTCAAAATCAAAACCTGAATTGCATTTTCTTTTCGGCTAAACGTTCCAAGCTGTGGAAGAGCTATGTTGGACTCTTTTCTAAAACATCAGCCTTGAAACAATTTTAATAAAGCTTCTGTAGCCAAAGAAATGAAATTCTCATGAGAAGTCACTAAAACTACGAATGTGAGGTCAAGGAAACTTCCCGAAACTCTAGAATTTAAGTAGGATACGCCATATACACTATTAAAACCCCACTTAGAGAAGTTGGCAACGCTATGCTATTTTCTTTGGGAATAAGGAAATCTAATGCAGACTCTGTCCTCAGAAGGAAACCAGACACAGGATTTTTAAGATTAAGATTTTTCTTTGGATTGATACACTAATGTTGACATTGTTGTGTGATAATTACTAAATTGTAAAATTTTGACTTATTTAAAGAAGCTGTGAGTAAAGCCGAGTTTGTGAATATTTTGAAAACATCACTTTTTGCCTACATATTTTTCTCGATACAATTCATCTTCTGGTGAATAAATTCTTCATTGGAACTATGTAAACAAAGTCACTCATGCCGACTCTTCTAAATTAAAATTAACTGCACCTGGAGATGCCGGGGATTGAACCCGGGGCCTCATACATGCGAAGCATGCGCTCTACCAGTGAGCTACATCCCCATTACATTGCTACAGTTGTACAGAACACGACACACAAATAGAACCTCGGCTCATTCGAAAAAATAACCTTGTCTATTTTTTTTTAAATAAAGTTCGTCTGAGGACTGTAGATTGCAAAATAGTTAAAAGCCTCAGATGTATATTAACAGAGGTAATAGTTGGACACATTTAACCACATCCAATGATTGTTTAGGACTCCTAGCCTACGTATGGTGACTTAGTGTCAATTGTTATATCAGATGGCTTAAATGCCCTTCCTTTTATGACTTTATTGGTCAAAATATGAAGTTCTTCACTAAGTATATCATCTTCTTATCCAAAAATTATCCTCTTTTACTCGGGAATGAGGACCTGTAATCGATTTACTGACACCTCATGGACACCAGGCACCAGATTTTCTGAGACAGCAGTGAACAGGATCTTAGCAGATGTTTAATTAAGTTTGCTCACTCAACTCTAAATTGTTCAAAATCAAAACCTGAATTGCATTTTCTTTTCGGCTAAACGTTCCAAGCTGTGGAAGGAGCTATGTTGGACTCTTTTCTAAAACATCAGCCTTGAAACAATTTTAATAAAGCTTCTGTAGCCAAAGAAATGAAATTCTCATGAGAAGTCACTAAAACTACGAATGTGAGGTCAAGGAAACTTCCCGAAACTCTAGAATTTAAGTAGGATACGCCATATACACTATTAAAACCCCACTTAGAGAAGTTGGCAACGCTATGCTATTTTCTTTGGGAATAAGGAAATCTAATGCAGACTCTGTCCTCAGAAGGAAACCAGACACAGGATTTTTAAGACAAGAGAGGATTTGGAGCTTAAAGATTTTTCTTTGGATTGATACACTAATGTTGACATTGTTGTGTGATAATTACTAAATTGTAAAATTTTGACTTATTTAAAGAAGCTGTGACTAAAGCCGAGTTTGTGAATATTTTGAAAACATCACTTTTTGCCTACATATTTTTCTCGATACAATTCATCTTCTGGTGAATAAATTCTTCATTGGAACTATGTAAACAAAGTCACTCATGCCGACTCTTCTAAATTAAAATTAATCCCCGGCATCCCCTGGAGATGCCGGGGATTGAACCCGGGGCCTCAAACATGCGAAGCATGCGCTCTACCACTGAGCTACATCCCCATTATATTGCTACAGTTGTACAGAACACGACACACAAATAGAACCTCGGCTCATTCGAAAAAATAACCTTGTCTATTTTTTTTTAATAAAGTTCGTCTGAGGACTGTAGATTGCAAAATAGTTAAAAGCCTCAGATGTATATTAACAGAGGTAATAGTTGGACACATTTAACCACATCCAATGATTGTTTAGGACTCCTAGCCTACGTATGGTAACTTAGTGTCAATTGTTATATCAGATGGCTTAAATGCCCTTCCATTTATGACTTTATTGGTCAAAATATGAAGTTCTTCACTAAGTATATCATCTTCTTATCCAAAAATTATCCTCTTTTACTCGGGAATGAGGACCTGTAATCGATTTACTGACACCTCATGGACACCAGGCACCAGATTTTCTGAGACAGCAGTGAACAGGATCTTAGCAGATGTTTAATTAAGTTTGCTCACTCAACTCTAAATTGTTCAAAATCAAAACCTGAATTGCATTTTCTTTTCGGCTAAACGTTCCAAGCTGTGGAAGGAGCTATGTTGGACTCTTTTCTAAAACATCAGCCTTGAAACAATTTTAATAAAGCTTCTGTAGCCAAAGAAATGAAATTCTCATGAGAAGTCACTAAAACTACGAATGTGAGGTCAAGGAAACTTCCCGAAACTCTAGAATTTAAGTAGGATACGCCATATACACTATTAAAACCCCACTTAGAGAAGTTGGCAACGCTATGCTATTTTCTTTGGGAATAAGGAAATCTAATGCAGACTCTGTCCTCAGAAGGAAACCAGACACAGGATTTTTAAGACAAGAGAGGATTTGGAGCTTAAAGATTTTTCTTTGGATTGATACACTAATGTTGACATTGTTGTGTGATAATTACTAAATTGTAAAATTTTGACTTATTTAAAGAAGCTGTGAGTAAAGCCGAGTTTGTGAATATTTTGAAAACATCACTTTTTGCCTACATATTTTTCTCGATACAATTCATCTTCTGGTGAATAAATTCTTCATTGGAACTATGTAAACAAAGTCACTCATGCCGACTCTTCTAAATTAAAATTAACTGCACCTGGAGATGCCGGGGATTGAACCCAGGGCCTCATACATGCGAAGCATGCGCTCTACCACTGAGCTACATCCCCATTACATTGCTACAGTTGTACAGAACACGACACACAAATAGAACCTCGGCTCATTCGAAAAAATAACCTTGTCTATTTTTTTTTAATAAAGTTCGTCTGAGGACTGTAGATTGCAAAATAGTTAAAAGCCTCAGATGTATATTAACAGAGGTAATAGTTGGACACATTTAACCACATCCAATGATTGTTTAGGACTCCTAGCCTACGTATGGTAACTTAGTGTCAATTGTTATATCAGATGGCTTAAATGCCCTTCCATTTATGACTTTATTGGTCAAAATATGAAGTTCTTCACTAAGTATATCATCTTCTTATCCAAAAATTATCCTCTTTTACTCGGGGAATGAGGACCTATAATCGATTTACTGACACCTCATGGACACCAGGCACCAGATTTTCTGAGACAGCAGTGAACAGGATCTTAGCAGATGTTTAATTAAGTTTGCTCACTCAGCTCTAAATTGTTCAAAATCAAAACCTGAATTGCATTTTCTTTTCGGCTAAACGTTCCAAGCTGTGGAAGAGCTATGTTGGACTCTTTTCTAAAACATCAGCCTTGAAACAATTTTAATAAAGCTTCTGTAGCCAAAGAAATGAAATTCTCATGAGAAGTCACTAAAACTACGAATGTGAGGTCAAGGAAACTTCCCGAAACTCTAGAATTTAAGTAGGATACGCCATATACACTATTAAAACCCCACTTAGAGAAGTTGGCAACGCTATGCTATTTTCTTTGGGAATAAGGAAATCTAATGCAGACTCTGTCCTCAGAAGGAAACCAGACACAGGATTTTTAAGATTAAGATTTTTCTTTGGATTGATACACTAATGTTGACATTGTTGTGTGATAATTACTAAATTGTAAAATTTTGACTTATTTAAAGAAGCTGTGAGTAAAGCCGAGTTTGTGAATATTTTGAAAACATCACTTTTTGCCTACATATTTTTCTCGATACAATTCATCTTCTGGTGAATAAATTCTTCATTGGAACTATGTAAACAAAGTCACTCATGCCGACTCTTCTAAATTAAAATTAACTGCACCTGGAGATGCCGGGGATTGAACCCGGGGCCTCATACATGCGAAGCATGCGCTCTACCAGTGAGCTACATCCCCATTACATTGCTACAGTTGTACAGAACACGACACACAAATAGAACCTCGGCTCATTCGAAAAAATAACCTTGTCTATTTTTTTTTAAATAAAGTTCGTCTGAGGACTGTAGATTGCAAAATAGTTAAAAGCCTCAGATGTATATTAACAGAGGTAATAGTTGGACACATTTAACCACATCCAATGATTGTTTAGGACTCCTAGCCTACGTATGGTGACTTAGTGTCAATTGTTATATCAGATGGCTTAAATGCCCTTCCTTTTATGACTTTATTGGTCAAAATATGAAGTTCTTCACTAAGTATATCATCTTCTTATCCAAAAATTATCCTCTTTTACTCGGGGAATGAGGACCTATAATCGATTTACTGACACCTCATGGACACCAGGCACCAGATTTTCTGAGACAGCAGTGAACAGGATCTTAGCAGATGTTTAATTAAGTTTGCTCACTCAACTCTAAATTGTTCAAAATCAAAACCTGAATTGCATTTTCTTTTCGGCTAAACGTTCCAAGCTGTGGAAGGAGCTATGTTGGACTCTTTTCTAAAACATCAGCCTTGAAACAATTTTAATAAAGCTTCTGTAGCCAAAGAAATGAAATTCTCATGAGAAGTCACTAAAACTACGAATGTGAGGTCAAGGAAACTTCCCGAAACTCTAGAATTTAAGTAGGATACGCCATATACACTATTAAAACCCCACTTAGAGAAGTTGGCAACGCTATGCTATTTTCTTTGGGAATAAGGAAATCTAATGCAGACTCTGTCCTCAGAAGGAAACCAGACACAGGATTTTTAAGACAAGAGAGGATTTGGAGCTTAAAGATTTTTCTTTGGATTGATACACTAATGTTGACATTGTTGTGTGATAATTACTAAATTGTAAAATTTTTACTTATTTAAAGAAGCTGTGACTAAAGCCGAGTTTGTGAATATTTTGAAAACATCACTTTTTGCCTACATATTTTTCTCGATACAATTCATCTTCTGGTGAATAAATTCTTCATTGGAACTATGTAAACAAAGTCACTCATGCCGACTCTTCTAAATTAAAATTAACTGCACCTGGAGATGCCGGGGATTGAACCCGGGGCCTCATACATGCGAAGCATGCGCTCTACCACTGAGCTACATCCCCATTACATTGCTACAGTTGTACAGAACACGACACACAAATAGAACCTCGGCTCATTTGAAAAAATAACCTTGTCTATTTTTTTTTAATAAAGTTCGTCTGAGGACTGTAGATTGCAAAATAGTTAAAAGCCTCAGATGTATATTAACAGAGGTAATTGTTGGACACATTTAACCACATCCAATGATTGTTTAGGACTCCTAGCCTACGTATGGTAACTTAGTGTCAATTGTTATATCAGATGGCTTAAATGCCCTTCCATTTATGACTTTATTGGTCAAAATATGAAGTTCTTCACTAAGTATATCATCTTCTTATCCAAAAATTATCCTCTTTTACTCGGGAATGAGGACCTGTAATCGATTTACTGACACCTCATGGACACCAGGCACCAGATTTTCTGAGACAGCAGTGAACAGGATCTTAGCAGATGTTTAATTAAGTTTGCTCACTCAACTCTAAATTGTTCAAAATCAAAACCTGAATTGCATTTTCTTTTCGGCTAAACGTTCCAAGCTGTGGAAGGAGCTATGTTGGACTCTTTTCTAAAACATCAGCCTTTAAACAATTTTAATAAAGCTTCTGTAGCCAAAGAAATGAAATTCTCATGAGAAGTCACTAAAACTACGAATGTGAGGTCAAGGAAACTTCCCGAAACTCTAGAATTTAAGTAGGATACGCCATATACACTATTAAAACCCCACTTAGAGAAGTTGGCAACGCTATGCTATTTTCTTTGGGAATAAGGAAATCTAATGCAGACTCTGTCCTCAGAAGGAAACCAGACACAGGATGTTTAAGACAAGAGAGGATTTGGAGCTTAAAGATTTTTCTTTGGATTGATACACTAATGTTGACATTGTTGTGTGATAATTACTAAATTGTAAAATTTTTACTTATTTAAAGAAGCTGTGAGTAAAGCCGAGTTTGTGAATATTTTGAAAAAATCACTTTTTGCCTACATATTTTTCTCGATACAATTCATCTTCTGGTGAATAAATTCTTCATTGGAACTATGTAAACAAAGTCACTCATGCCGACTCTTCTAAATTAAAATTAACTGCACCTGGATAGTTAAAAGCCTCAGATGTATATTAACAGAGGTAATAGTTGGACACATTTAACCACATCCAATGATTGTTTAGGACTCCTAGCCTACGTATGGTAACTTAGTGTCAATTGTTATATCAGATGGCTTAAATGCCCTTCCATTTATGACTTTATTGGTCAAAATATGAAGTTCTTCACTAAGTATATCATCTTCTTATCCAAAAATTATCCTCTTTTACTCGGGGAATGAGGACCTATAATCGATTTACTGACACCTCATGGACACCAGGCACCAGATTTTCTGAGACAGCAGTGAACAGGATCTTAGCAGATGTTTAATTAAGTTTGCTCACTCAACTCTAAATTGTTCAAAATCAAAACCTGAATTGCATTTTCTTTTTGGCTAAACGTTCCAAGCTGTGGAAGGAGCTATGTTGGACTCTTTTCTAAAACATCAGCCTTGAAACAATTTTAATAAAGCTTCTGTAGCCAAAGAAATGAAATTCTCATGAGAAGTCACTAAAACTACGAATGTGAGGTCAAGGAAACTTCCCGAAACTCTAGAATTTAAGTAGGATACGCCATATACACTATTAAAACCCCACTTAGAGAAGTTGGCAACGCTATGCTATTTTCTTTGGGAATAAGGAAATCTAATGCAGACTCTGTCCTCAGAAGGAAACCAGACACAGGATTTTTAAGACAAGAGAGGATTTGGAGCTTAAAGATTTTTCTTTGGATTGATACAATAATGTTGACATTGTTGTGTGATAATTACTAAATTGTAAAATTTTGACTTATTTAAAGAAGCTGTGAGTAGAGCCGAGTTTGTGAATATTTTGAAAACATCACTTTTTGCCTACATATTTTTCTCGATACAATTCATCTTCTGGTGAATAAATTCTTCATTGGAACTATGTAAACAAAGTCACTCATGCCGACTCTTCTAAATTAAAATTAACTGCACCTGGAGATGCCGGGGATTGAACCCGGGGCCTCATACATGCGAAGCATGCGCTCTACCACTGAGCTACATCCCCATTACATTGCTACAGTTGTACAGAACACGACACACAAATAGAACCTCGGCTCATTCGAAAAAATAACCTTGTCTATTTTTTTTTAATAAAGTTCGTCTGAGGACTGTAGATTGCAAAATAGTTAAAAGCCTCAGATGTATATTAACAGAGGTAATAGTTGGACACATTTAACCACATCCAATGATTGTTTAGGACTCCTAGCCTACGTATGGTAACTTAGTGTCAATTGTTATATCAGATGGCTTAAATGCCCTTCCATTTATGACTTTATTGGTCAAAATATGAAGTTCTTCACTAAGTATATCATCTTCTTATCCAAAAATTATCCTCTTTTACTCGGGAATGAGGACCTGTAATCGATTTACTGACACCTCATGGACACCAGGCACCAGATTTTCTGAGACAGCAGTGAACAGGATCTTAGCAGATGTTTAATTAAGTTTGCTCACTCAACTCTAAATTGTTCAAAATCAAAACCTGAATTGCATTTTCTTTTCGGCTAAACGTTCCAAGCTGTGGAAGGAGCTATGTTGGACTCTTTTCTAAAACATCAGCCTTGAAACAATTTTAATAAAGCTTCTGTAGCCAAAGAAATGAAATTCTCATGAGAAGTCACTAAAACTACGAATGTGAGGTCAAGGAAACTTCCCGAAACTCTAGAATTTAAGTAGGATACGCCATATACACTATTAAAACCCCACTTAGAGAAGTTGGCAACGCTATGCTATTTTCTTTGGGAATAAGGAAATCTAATGCAGACTCTGTCCTCAGAAGGAAACCAGACACAGGATTTTTAAGACAAGAGAGGATTTGGAGCTTAAAGATTTTTCTTTGGATTGATACACTAATGTTGACATTGTTGTGTGATAATTACTAAATTGTAAAATTTTGACTTATTTAAAGAAGCTGTGACTAAAGCCGAGTTTGTGAATATTTTGAAAACATCACTTTTTGCCTACATATTTTTCTCGATACAATTCATCTTCTGGTGAATAAATTCTTCATTGGAACTATGTAAACAAAGTCACTCATGCCGACTCTTCTAAATTAAAATTAATCCCCGGCATCCCCTGGAGATGCCGGGGATTGAACCCGGGGCCTCAAACATGCGAAGCATGCGCTCTACCACTGAGCTACATCCCCATTATATTGCTACAGTTGTACAGAACACGACACACAAATAGAACCTCGGCTCATTCGAAAAAATAACCTTGTCTATTTTTTTTTAATAAAGTTCGTCTGAGGACTGTAGATTGCAAAATAGTTAAAAGCCTCAGATGTATATTAACAGAGGTAATAGTTGGACACATTTAACCACATCCAATGATTGTTTAGGACTCCTAGCCTACGTATGGTAACTTAGTGTCAATTGTTATATCAGATGGCTTAAATGCCCTTCCATTTATGACTTTATTGGTCAAAATATGAAGTTCTTCACTAAGTATATCATCTTCTTATCCAAAAATTATCCTCTTTTACTCGGGGAATGAGGACCTATAATCGATTTACTGACACCTCATGGACACCAGGCACCAGATTTTCTGAGACAGCAGTGAACAGGATCTTAGCAGATGTTTAATTAAGTTTGCTCACTCAACTCTAAATTGTTCAAAATCAAAACCTGAATTGCATTTTCTTTTTGGCTAAACGTTCCAAGCTGTGGAAGGAGCTATGTTGGACTCTTTTCTAAAACATCAGCCTTGAAACAATTTTAATAAAGCTTCTGTAGCCAAAGAAATGAAATTCTCATGAGAAGTCACTAAAACTACGAATGTGAGGTCAAGGAAACTTCCCGAAACTCTAGAATTTAAGTAGGATACGCCATATACACTATTAAAACCCCACTTAGAGAAGTTGGCAACGCTATGCTATTTTCTTTGGGAATAAGGAAATCTAATGCAGACTCTGTCCTCAGAAGGAAACCAGACACAGGATTTTTAAGACAAGAGAGGATTTGGAGCTTAAAGATTTTTCTTTGGATTGATACACTAATGTTGACATTGTTGTGTGATAATTACTAAATTGTAAAATTTTGACTTATTTAAAGAAGCTGTGACTAAAGCCGAGTTTGTGAATATTTTGAAAACATCACTTTTTGCCTACATATTTTTCTCGATACAATTCATCTTCTGGTGAATAAATTCTTCATTGGAACTATGTAAACAAAGTCACTCATGCCGACTCTTCTAAATTAAAATTAACTGCACCTGGGAATGAACCCGGGGCATCATACATGCGAAGCATGCGCTCTACCACTGAGCTACATCCCCATTACATTGCTACAGTTGTACAGAACACGACACACAAATAGAACCTCGGCTCATTCGAAAAAATAACCTTGTCTATTTTTTTTTAATAAAGTTCGTCTGAGGACTGTAGATTGCAAAATAGTTAAAAGCCTCAGATGTATATTAACAGAGGTAATAGTTGGACACATTTAACCACATCCAATGATTGTTTAGGACTCCTAGCCTACGTATGGTAACTTAGTGTCAATTGTTATATCAGATGGCTTAAATGCCCTTCCATTTATGACTTTATTGGTCAAAATATGAAGTTCTTCACTAAGTATATCATCTTCTTATCCAAAAATTATCCTCTTTTACTCGGGAATGAGGACCTATAATCGATTTACTGACACCTCATGGACACCAGGCACCAGATTTTCTGAGACAGCAGTGAACAGGATCTTAGCAGATGTTTAATTAAGTTTGCTCACTCAACTCTAAATTGTTCAAAATCAAAACCTGAATTGCATTTTCTTTTCGGCTAAACGTTCCAAGCTGTGGAAGGAGCTATGTTGGACTCTTTTCTAAAACATCAGCCTTGAAACAATTTTAATAAAGCTTCTGTAGCCAAAGAAATGAAATTCTCATGAGAAGTCACTAAAACTACGAATGTGAGGTCAAGGAAACTGCCCGAAACTCTAGAATTTAAGTAGGATACGCCATATACACTATTAAAAACCCACTTAGAGAAGTTGGCAACGCTATGCTATTTTCTTTGGGAATAAGGAAATCTAATGCAGACTCTGTCCTCAGAAGGAAACCAGACACAGGATGTTTAAGACAAGAGAGGATTTGGAGCTTAAAGATTTTTCTTTGGATTGATACACTAATGTTGACATTGTTGTGTGATAATTACTAAATTGTAAAATTTTTACTTATTTAAAGAAGCTGTGAGTAAAGCCGAGTTTGTGAATATTTTGAAAAAATCACTTTTTGCCTACATATTTTTCTCGATACAATTCATCTTCTGGTGAATAAATTCTTCATTGGAACTATGTAAACAAAGTCACTCATGCCGACTCTTCTAAATTAAAATTAACTGCACCTGGATAGTTAAAAGCCTCAGATGTATATTAACAGAGGTAATAGTTGGACACATTTAACCACATCCAATGATTGTTTAGGACTCCTAGCCTGCGTATGGTAACTTAGTGTCAATTGTTATATCAGATGGCTTAAATGCCCTTCCATTTATGACTTTATTGGTCAAAATATGAAGTTCTTCACTAAGTATATCATCTTCTTATCCAAAAATTATCCTCTTTTACTCGGGGAATGAGGACCTATAATCGATTTACTGACACCTCATGGACACCAGGCACCAGATTTTCTGAGACAGCAGTGAACAGGATCTTAGCAGATGTTTAATTAAGTTTGCTCACTCAACTCTAAATTGTTCAAAATCAAAACCTGAATTGCATTTTCTTTTTGGCTAAACGTTCCAAGCTGTGGAAGGAGCTATGTTGGACTCTTTTCTAAAACATCAGCCTTGAAACAATTTTAATAAAGCTTCTGTAGCCAAAGAAATGAAATTCTCATGAGAAGTCACTAAAACTACGAATGTGAGGTCAAGGAAACTTCCCGAAACTCTAGAATTTAAGTAGGATACGCCATATACACTATTAAAACCCCACTTAGAGAAGTTGGCAACGCTATGCTATTTTCTTTGGGAATAAGGAAATCTAATGCAGACTCTGTCCTCAGAAGGAAACCAGACACAGGATTTTTAAGACAAGAGAGGATTTGGAGCTTAAAGATTTTTCTTTGGATTGATACACTAATGTTGACATTGTTGTGTGATAATTACTAAATTGTAAAATTTTGACTTATTTAAAGAAGCTGTGAGTAAAGCCGAGTTTGTGAATATTTTGAAAACATCACTTTTTGCCTACATATTTTTCTCGATACAATTCATCTTCTGGTGAATAAATTCTTCATTGGAACTATGTAAACAAAGTCACTCATGCCGACTCTTCTAAATTAAAATTAACTGCACCTGGAGATGCCGGGGATTGAACCCGGGGCCTCATACATGCGAAGCATGCGCTCTACCACTGAGCTACATCCCCATTACATTGCTACAGTTGTACAGAACACGACACACAAATAGAACCTCGGCTCATTCGAAAAAATAACCTTGTCTATTTTTTTTTAATAAAGTTCGTCTGAGGACTGTAGATTGCAAAAAAGTTAAAAGCCTCAGATGTATATTAACAGAGGTAATAGTTGGACACATTTAACCACATCCAATTATTGTTTAGGACTCCTAGCCTACATATGGTAACTTAGTGTCAATTGTTATATCAGATGGCTTAAATGCCCTTCCATTTATGACTTTATTGGTCAAAATATGAAGTTCTTCACTAAGTATATCATCTTCTTATCCAAAAATTATCCTCTTTTACTCGGGGAATGAGGACCTATAATCGATTTACTGACACCTCATGGACACCAGGCACCAGATTTTCTGAGACAGCAGTGAACAGGATCTTAGCAGATGTTTAATTAAGTTTGCTCACTCAACTCTAAATTGTTCAAAATCAAAACCTGAATTGCATTTTCTTTTCGGCTAAACGTTCCAAGCTGTGGAAGGAGCTATGTTGGACTCTTTTCTAAAACATCAGCCTTGAAACAATTTTAATAAAGCTTCTGTAGCCAAAGAAATGAAATACTCATGAGAAGTCACTAAAACTATGAATGTGAGGTCAAGGAAACTTCCCGAAACTCTAGAATTTAAGTAGGATACGCCATGTACACTATTAAAGACCCACTTAGAGAAGTTGGCAACGCTATGCTATTTTCTTTGGGAATAAGGAAATCTAATGCAGACTCTGTCCTCAGAAGGAAACCAGACACAGGATTTTTAAGACAAGAGAGGATTTGGAGCTTAAAGATTTTTCTTTGGATTGATACACTAATGTTGACATTGTTGTGTGATAATTACTAAATTGTAAAATTTTGACTTATTTAAAGAAGCTGTGACTAAAGCCGAGTTTGTGAATATTTTGAAAACATCACTTTTTGCCTACATATTTTTCTCGATACAATTCATCTTCTGGTGAATAAATTTCTTCATTGGAACTATGTAAACAAAGTCACTCATGCCGACTCTTCTAAATTAAAATTAACTGCACCTGGAGATGCCGGGGATTGAACCCGGGGCCTCATACATGCAAAGCATGCGCTCTACCATAGAGCTACATCCCCATTACATTGCTACAGTTGCACAGAACACGACACACAAATAGAACCTCGGCTAATTCGAAAAAATAACCTTGTCTATTTTTTTTTTAATAAAGTTCGTCTGAGGACTGTAGATTGCAAAATAGTTAAAAGCCTCAGATGTATATTAACAGAGGTAATAGTTGGACACATTTAACCACATCCAATGATTGTTTAGGACCCCTAGCCTACGTATGGTAACTTAGTGTCAATTGTTATATGAGATGGCTTAAATGCCCTTCCATTTATTACTTTATTGGTCAAAATATGAAGTTCTTCACTAAGTATATCATCTTCTTATCCAAAAATTATCCTCTTTTACTCGGGGACGTATGGTAACTTAGTGTCAATTTTTATATGAGATGGCTTAAATGCCCTTCCATTTATGACTTTATTGGTCAAAATATGAAGTTCTTGGGGGCGGGGCCTGACAGCCAAGATGGCCGGACGTGTCCTCTGAGGGCTCCTGCACCAGAGGGCACACAAACATCCAAACTGCCTAATCTACCAAAGCCAATTACACAAGCTATCTGGATATCCATCCGGGACCCCAAGCGGAGCAGAATGGTACCACTCCGGTACCGAACCGCCACGGGAAAGCCTGAATCGGCCATGCGGCCTAACACAGAGCGGGGACTAAAGCATGGGGGAGGCGGCCGATCCCCCGGCTCGGGGCCCACGCACAAGCGAGAGATAAACAACGCCCTGCTACCCCCCCCTTTGGACCGGCGGGGGTTATCCCGGTCCAATCTGGGGACAACAACCCCTGAGAAACGGCAAACCCAAGCGACGACCAAACGGGACCTGAGAGGCCCAAACAAGATGGCGACGACAAGGCAGCCTGGGAAAGAGCGCACACTACACAAGCCCCCAGGAAATATTCCAGTGTTCTGCGGCAGACTCATGACTTACCTCTGCATGCAGTTTCCCACCCGGGGACAGGCCTTTAGGCGGGCGAGGAGTGAGGCAGCAGCTTGGATCCGCCCGACGACCAGACGACGCATGAGCTGGTTCCCTCCTCGGGCCTCCAGAGGGGCGCCGGGGGGGAGACGCCAGCACCTCATGAAGCAGGAACCGGAGTCAAGTCCCTTGGACACCGGCACTCGCTCCCACCTCAGCCAGGGAGAGGGCTGCAAACAAAGCCAGCCAGAAGGCCACCGGGCGGCGCCGGAATCCGCGAGACAGACCTTCCCACGTGACCGAACACACGCCGTCTGCAACAGAAGACACCGAACAGCAGAAAGACCCGGTACCACAGAGCAAAACGGGCGAAGAGCTCTACCACGACCTGCCAGGGGGAGACCCTCACAAGGACTGGGACTAACCACACACACGCAGCAATGGCGATTCCCAGCCCTGGGAGTGGGCTGAAGAGACACTTGCCGACCAGCACAAGCGAGGGCTTACCTAACCAGGCACCACCACCACCGCTAACCGGGATCGGCTGATCCTGATGCTGGACTTAAAACCAGACCTCAGAACTGCCAGAAAGGGACACTAAGCGCTCAGACAGGTTCACTGAGGGTCTAACTTTAACCCCTTGCTTACCGCAGCCCTAATGGTCATAAGCGTATATGCCACTCTAGCATACCAAGTGATGCACTAGCCTGCATAATACAAAAATAGGATGTCCTCAAGGGAGGAAATATTGCCTCTTTCCTTCTTTTAGTTAACATATTTCAGCATACACATAGGATCTTAATTGCAAAATGTATTGTATGTTTTGCGCAATATGCAGGGTGATAGATCTGCCACAGTGACCTACTAAGATTTTGCTTGCAACATATATTGTTTGTTATTTTATGTAATCTGTATGTTGTTCTGCGTAACATGCACAAGAAGCTAACAGAGCACTCATTAGCACATACTCACATAGGTATTACCACCCCGCAGGCAACGCACGAACCAACATTACGCAACCACGTTACGGCATAACATACGACACCATGCGTAATCACCCAAGCGAGAACATGTCTACCTGCACTGTTGCCCTAGCTATAAACGTCTCCCTTTACACAATATGCAAGGCAACCCACCTCACTGTAACGTTAAGCGAGAACACTTTTGTTATGTACACACTTAGCCTAGCATGTCTATCACAAACCACGAATGTCTTATTCTTTGTCTTTTTCTTACATGCTCTCCTTTTATAAAAAATGTGCAGTACCTTCTATGCCATGATATTGTTTTCTACTGTTTACTGTTATGAAGCTTGATATGGCTGTCGTGGCTACTCAAGCATGATGTAATGTTTGCACAACCAAAATAAAGAATTAAAAAAAAAAAAAACTATGAAGTTCTTCACTAAGTATATCATCTTCTTATCCAAAAATTATCCTCTTTTACTCGGGGAATGAGGACCTATAATCGATTTACTGACACCTCATGGACACCAGGCACCAGATTTTCTGAGACAGCAGTGAACAGGATCTTAGCAGATGTTTAATTAAGTTTGCTCACTCAACTCTAAATTGTTCAAAATCAAAACCTGAATTGCATTTTCTTTTCGGCTAAACGTTCCAAGCTGTGGAAGGAGCTATGTTGGACTCTTTTCTAAAACATCAGCCTTGAAACAATTTTAATAAAGCTTCTGTAGCCAAAGAAATGAAATTCTCATGAGAAGACACTAAAACTACGAATGTGAGATCAAGGAAACTTCCCGAAACTCTAGAATTTAAGTAGGATACGCCATATACACTATTAAAAACCCACTTAGAGAAGTTGTCAACGCTATGCTATTTTCTTTGGGAATAAGGAAATCTAATGCAGACTCTGTCCTCAGAAGGAAACCAGACACAGGATTTTTAAGACAAGAGAGGATTTGGAGCTTAACCCCTTAACGACGAGTGGCGGACGAGGTCCGTCACTCAGGGGAATGCGTTAATGACGAGTGACGGACCTCGTCCGTCACCCGTTAAAATGAACCCCAGATCGCCGCAATCGCGGCGATCGCGGGGTTAATGGTGCTCCGGTCTGCCTCTGCATTAGAGGCAAACCGGGAGCACCGGATCGGGCTATCAGAGTACATGTGCCCGCTCTGACAGCATGCCAGAGCGGGCACATGTGCTCTCTATACTCACCTCCGCCTCCCTGCACTTCCTGGTTCTGTGTGAAGTGCAGGGAGATGGATCTTCAGTGATCCTGCCCCCTGGGGGAAAGAAAACATAGTAAAATTAAAATCCCACCCCCCTTTACCCCCCCTTTACCCATTTTAATAAAAAATTTACCCCTTCCCTGCCAATTGATCACTGACTACAGTGATCAATTGGCAGGGATTACATTTTACTAAGATCTGATTTTTTTTTAACCCCTGAGGGTTAATTCTTTTTTTTTTAACCCTCAGGGGTTCAATTTATTTTATTAATTAATTTAAATATTTTAAAATTATAAATTTAGCTAGCTGGGGAGGGTGGAAGTTAGTGGGGAATTGGGGGATTTAGTATTACGCTAACTAGGGGTTAACGTTAAAAAAAGTTTAAAAATAAGCTTTAAAAAGTTAAAAAATTAAGTTAAAAAAAAGTTTTAATAACATTTAAGTAAAAAAATTAAAAAAATAAACCCTTTACCCAGTCCAAATAAAAATTAACCCCTTCCCTGCCATTCGATCACTGCCTACAGTGATCAAAATACAGATCACAGTATTATACTGTTCTAATTTTTTTTTAACCCCTGACGATTAACTTTTATTTATTTTTTAACCCTCAGGGGTTAAATTTATTTAATTAACTAATTTAAATATTGTATAATTAAATATTTTGCTAGCTGGGGTGGGTGGGAGTTATGGGAAAATGGGGAATTTACTGTTAGTGCTGCTTACTGCTAGTTAGGGGTTAACGTAAAAAAAAAGCTTAGAAAAATGTTAAATCTGTAAAAAAAAGTTTTACGAAAGTTTAGGAAACTTTAAAAAAATGAATAATCAAAACAAAAGTTTAAAAAATAGTTTTAAAAAGTAAAAAAAGTTTTAAAAAGTAAAAAAATACATTTAATAACGCTCATTACCTCTACACCTGGTACAAGCTAGCGGAAAAATGATCCCACGCTAAGGTTCAAAATATGCCTTTTGAAATACCCTGGGATGTCTTCTTTAAGAAATGGTATGGCTTTATGGGGTATTTGGTTTATATAGCCTGGTAAAATACTCTAAAATGGGACATGGGCACAGCGTAAAAATTTAAAGTTTGAAAAAAAATGGAATGGCTGTGTCCCAAATGTGCCCCTCCGATGTCCACATATACCTGGCAAAGGTACATACGGGGGTATTTTTGTACTCAGCAGACATAGCTGAGCAACATATGAAGTATTATACAGTGGTAGTACACATAAGGTTTGCAAAATATACTGTGCAAACTCACTTTGTGTGTCAAAAAGGCAGAAAAAACGCTTACTACCACTACACCTGGTACAAGCTAGCGGAAAAATGATCCCACGCTAAGGTTCAAAATATGCCTTTTGAAATACCCTGGGATGTCTTCTTTAAGAAATGGTATGGCTTTATGGGGTATTTGGATTATATAGCCTGGTAAAATACTCTAAAATGGGACATGGGCACAGCGTAAAAATTCAATATTTGAAAAAAAAAATGGAATGGCTGTGTCCCAAATGTGCCCCTCCGATGTCCACATATACCTGGCAAAGGTACATACGGGGGTATTTTTGTACTCAGCAGACATAGCTGAGCAAAATATGAAGTATTATACAGTGGTAGTACACATATGGTTTGCAAAATATATTGTGCAAACTCACTTTGTGTGTCAAAAAGGCAGAAAAAAACGCTTACTACCACTACACCTGGTACAAGCTAGCGGAAAAATGATCCCACGCTAAGGTTCAAAATATGCCTTTTGAAATACCCTGGGATGTCTTCTTTAAGAAATGGTATGGCTTTATGGGGTATTTGGATTATATAGCCTGGTAAAATACTCTAAAATGGGACATGGGCACAGCGTAAAAATTCAATATTTGAAAAAAAATGGAATGGCTGTGATCCAAATGTGCCCCTCCGATGTCCGCATATACCTGGCAAAGGTACATACGGGGGTATTTTTGTACTCAGCAGACATAGCTGAGCAAAATATGAAGTATTATACAGTGGTAGTACACATATGGTTTGCAAAATATATTGTGCAAACTCACTTTGTGTGTCAAAAAGGCAGAAAAAAACGCTTATAACCACTACACCTGGTACACGCTAGCGGAAAAATGATCCCACGCTAAGGTTCAAAATATGCCTTTTGAAATACCCTGGGGTGTCTACTTTAAGAAATGGTAGGCCTTTGTGGGGTAGTTTGAATTTAAAACCTGCAAAGATGCTTGGAAATTGCACATAGGCCCGGCGTCAAAATTCAAAGTTCGGTCAAAACTGATATGGCTTGGTCTCCTATATGGCACTGTAGCTTCACAAAATAGTGCCATAGACATACAATGGGGGTGTCCTTTTACTCAGAAGACTTAGCTGAGCATAATGTGGGGGGTTTGAACTTAGTGGGACACATGAAATATACAAAATGCCCAGCAAAAATGCAATCCGTATGTAAAAAATGCACAAAATTATTTTTTACCACATACTTTGGCATGTAATGGTAAAAAAAATGGGGGCATGTTAAGGCACAATATGCACCTTATGAGATACCCTGGAGTGTCTTCTTTTACAAATGGTAGGCCTTTGTGGGGTGTTTTGAACAGTCAAACTGTTATAATACCCCAAATGGAAGCATAGGCTCATTAAATCCGTCTCTCAAAATTCTACTGTGAATACTGAAAAGGACAGGTCTCCTGTATGGCACTGTAGCTTCACGAAATAGTGCCATAGACATACAATGGGGGTGTCCTTTTACTCAGAAGACTTAGCTGAGCATAATTTGGGGGGTTTGAACTTAGTGGCACACATGAAATATACAAAATGCCCAGCAAAAATGCAATCCGTATGTAAAATATGCACAAAATTATTTTTTACCACATACTTTGGCATGTAATGGTAAAAAAATGGGGGCATGTTAAGGCACAATATGCACCTTATGAGATACCCTGGAGTGTCTACTTTTACAAATGGTAGGCCTTTGTGGGGTTTTTTTGAACAGTCAAACTACTATAATACCCCAAATGGAAGCATAGGCTCATTAAATCCGTCTCTCAAAATTCTACTGTAAATACTGAAAAGGACAGGTCTCCTATATGGCACTGTAGCTTCACGAAATAGTGACAAAGACATACAATGGGGGTACCGTTGTACTCAGCAGAAGTAACTGAACACATAATAAAACTTTGTACAGGAATAGCACACACCAACTTTACAAAATACACATGAGAAGTTCTTTGTTATAAGTTTGTGTGCGAAAACCCCCAAAAAACACAATTTTACTCCAATATTTAGCAGAGGTTGGGGGTAAAATGGCTACGTAGAAAGTGTCAAAACAACCTTAGGTAAATAGCCTGTGGTGTCTACTTTATATAAATATATACTTTTGTGTGGCAATTTTGTTTTCTTTTATGGCTATTAGGCTTACAAGACAAACATACCAAATTCTAAAATCGCTCCACATAAAAAGTTTATTTTACTCCTTGTGCTTTGTGACCTGTAACTACCAAAAAAAACTTAAAATCCCAGACACATTATATATTCTGTAATTCAGAACAACTAAATGAATTTATTTTTAATTACTTTCCTTAACCTGCACTAATTATGTACACATTATTATTGCAAAAACTGTAAAAAAAACACACAAAAATTCATTTTTTTGCATATTTCTGTATTTTTTTTATAATAAATAAGCATTTATATATATATGTGTTACATCAAATTAAAGCCCTTTCTGTCCTTTAAAAAACGGACAGGATAATATGTGTCGGTGCAATAAATTAGTAAAATGCAAATTGCAGTTGAACGCAAATAGCAAAAAATGCAAAAAATGCCGTTGTCATTAAGTGAAAGACAAGCTTCTGAAGCTCTGTCCTTAAGGGGTTAAAGATTTTTCTTTGGATTGATACACTAATGTTGACATTGTTGTGTGATAATTACTAAATTGTAAAATTTTGACTTATTTAAAGAAGCTGTGACTAAAGCCGAGTTTGTGAATATTTTGAAAACATCACTTTTTGCCTACATATTTTTCTCGATACAATTCATCTTCTGGTGAATAAATTCTTCATTGGAACTATGTAAACAAAGTCACTCATGCCGACTCTTCTAAATTAAAATTAACTGCACCTGGAGATGCCGGGGATTGAACCCAGGGCCTCATACATGCGAAGCATGCGCTCTTCCACTGAGTTACATCCCCATTACATTGCTACAGTTGTACAGAACACGACACACAAATAGAACCTCGGCTAATTCGAAAAAATAACCTTGTCTATTTTTTTTTTAATAAAGTTCGTCTGAGGACTGTAGATTGCAAAATAGTTAAAAGCCTCAGATGTATATTAACAGAGGTAATAGTTGGACACATTTAACCACATCCAATGATTGTTTAGGACTCCTAGCCTACGTATGGTAACTTAGTGTCAATTGTTATATCAGATGGCTTAAATGCCCTTCCATTTATGACTTTATTGGTCAAAATATGAAGTTCTTCACTAAGTATATCATCTTCTAATCCAAAAATTATCCTCTTTTACTCGGGGAATGAGGACCTATAATCGATTTACTGACACCTCATGGACACCAGGCACCAGATTTTCTGAGACAGCAGTGAACAGGATCTTAGCAGATGTTTAATTAAGTTTGCTCACTCAACTCTAAATTGTTCAAAATCAAAACCTGAATTGCATTTTCTTTTCGGCTAAACGTTCCAAGCTGTGGAAGGAGCTATGTTGGACTCTTTTCTAAAACATCAGCCTTGAAACAATTTTAATAAAGCTTCTGTAGCCAAAGAAATGAAATTCTCATGAGAAGTCCCTAAAACTACGAATGTGAGGTCAAGGAAACTTCCCGAAACTCTAGAATTTAAGTAGGATACGCCATATACACTATTAAAAACCCACTTAGAGAAGTTGTCAACGCTATGCTATTTTCTTTGGGAATAAGGAAATCTAATGCAGACTCTGTCCTCAGAAGGAAACCAGACACAGGATTTTTAAGACAAGAGAGGATTTGGAGCTTAAAGATTTTTCTTTGGACTTTATTGGTCAAAATATGAAGTTCTTCACTAAGTATATCATCTTCTTATCCAAAAATTATCCTCTTTTACTCGGGGAATGAGGACCTATAATCGATTTACTGACACCTCATAGACACCAGGCACCAGATTTTCTGAGACAGCAGTGAACAGGATCTTAGCAGATGTTTAATTAAGTTTGCGCACTCAACTCGATATTGTTCAAAATCAAAACCTGAATTGCATTTTCTTTTCGGCTAAACGTTCCAAGCTGTGGAAGGAGCTATGTTGGACTCTTTTCTAAAACATCAGCCTTGAATCAATTTTAATAAAGCTTCTGTAGCCAAAGAAATGAAATTCTCATGAGAAGTCACTAAAACTACGAATGTGAGGTCAAGGAAACTTCCCGAAACTCTAGAATTTAAGTAGGATACGCCATATACACTATTAAAACCCCACTTAGAGAAGTTGGCAACGCTATGCTATTTTCTTTGGGAATAAGGAAATCTAATGCAGACTCTGTCCTCAGAAGGAAACCAGACACAGGATTTTTAAGACAAGAGAGGATTTGGAGCTTAAAGATTTTTCTTTGGATTGATACACTAATGTTGACATTGTTGTGTGATAATTACTAAATTGTAAAATTTTGACTTATTTAAAGAAGCTGTGACTAAAGCCGAGTTTGTGAATATTTTGAAAACATCACTTTTTGCCTACATATTTTTCTCGATACAATTCATCTTCTGGTGAATAAATTCTTCATTGCAACTATGTAAACAAAGTCACTCATGCCGACTCTTCTAAATTAAAATTAACTGCACCTGGAGATGCCGGGGATTGAACCCGGGGCCTCATACATGCGAAGCATGCGCTCTACCACTGAGCTACATCCCCATTACATTGCTACAGTTGTACAGAACACGACACACAAATAGAACTTCGGCTAATTCGAAAAAATAACCTTGTCTATTTTTTTTTTAATAAAGTTCGTCTGAGGACTGTAGATTGCAAAATAGTTAAAAGCCTCAGATGTATATTAACAGAGGTAATAGTTGGACACATTTAACCACATCCAATGATTGTTTAGGACTCCTAGCCTACGTATGGTAACTTAGTGTCAATTGTTATATGAGATGGCTTAAATGCCCTTCCATTTATGACTTTATTGGTCAAAATATGAAGTTCTTCACTAAGTATATCATCTTCTTATCCAAAAATTATCCTCTTTTACTCTGGGAATGAGGACCTATAATCGATTTACTGACACCTCATGTACACCAGGCACCAGATTTTCTGAGACAGCAGTGAACAGGATCTTAGCAGATGTTTAATTAAGTTTGCTCACTCAACTCTAAATTGTTCAAAATCAAAACCTGAATTGCATTTTCTTTTCGGCTAAACGTTCCAAGCTGTGGAAGGAGCTATGTTGGACTCTTTTCTAAAACATCAGCCTTGAAACAATTTTAATAAAGCTTCTGTAGCCAAAGAAATTAAATTCTCATGAGAAGTCCCTAAAACTACGAATGTGAGGTCAAGGAAACTTCCCGAAACTCTAGAATTTAAGTAGGATACGCCATATACACTATTAAAAACCCACTTAGAGAAGTTGTCAACGCTATGCTATTTTCTTTGGGAATAAGGAAATCTAATGCAGACTCTGTCCTCAGAAGGAAACCAGACACAGGATTTTTAAGACAAGAGAGGATTTGGAGCTTAAAGATTTTTCTTTGGACTTTATTGGTCAAAATATGAAGTTCTTCACTAAGTATATCATCTTCTTATCCAAAAATTATCCTCTTTTACTCGGGGAATGAGGACCTATAATCGATTTACTGACACCTCATAGACACCAGGCACCAGATTTTCTGAGACAGCAGTGAACAGGATCTTAGCAGATGTTTAATTAAGTTTGCGCACTCAACTCGATATTGTTCAAAATCAAAACCTGAATTGCATTTTCTTTTCGGCTAAACGTTCCAAGCTGTGGAAGGAGCTATGTTGGACTCTTTTCTAAAACATCAGCCTTGAATCAATTTTAATAAAGCTTCTGTAGCCAAAGAAATGAAATTCTCATGAGAAGTCACTAAAACTACGAATGTGAGGTCAAGGAAACTTCCCGAAACTCTAGAATTTAAGTAGGATACGCCATATACACTATTAAAAACCCACTTAGAGAAGTTGGCAACGCTATGCTATTTTCTTTGGGAATAAGGAAATCTAATGCAGACTCTGTCCTCAGAAGGAAACCAGACACAGGATTTTTAAGACAAGAGAGGATTTGGAGCTTAAAGATTTTTCTTTGGATTGATACACTAATGTTGACATTGTTGTGTGATAATTACTAAATTGTAAAATTTTGACTTATTTAAAGAAGCTGTGACTAAAGCCGAGTTTGTGAATATTTTGAAAACATCACTTTTTGCCTACATATTTTTCTCGATACAATTCATCTTCTGGTGAATAAATTCTTCATTGCAACTATGTAAACAAAGTCACTCATGCCGACTCTTCTAAATTAAAATTAACTGCACCTGGAGATGCCGGGGATTGAACCCAGGGCCTCATACATGCGAAGCATGCGCTCTACCACTGAGCTACATCCCCATTACATTGCTACAGTTGTACAGAACACGACACACAAATAGAACTTCGGCTAATTCGAAAAAATAACCTTGTCTATTTTTTTTTTAATAAAGTTCGTCTGAGGACTGTAGATTGCAAAATAGTTAAAAGCCTCAGATGTATATTAACAGAGGTAATAGTTGGACACATTTAACCACATCCAATGATTGTTTAGGACTCCTAGCCTACGTATGGTAACTTAGTGTCAATTGTTATATGAGATGGCTTAAATGCCCTTCCATTTATGACTTTATTGGTCAAAATATGAAGTTCTTCACTAAGTATATCATCTTCTTATCAAAAAATTATCCTCTTTTACTCTGGGAATGAGGACCTATAATCGATTTACTGACACCTCATGTACACCAGGCACCAGATTTTCTGAGACAGCAGTGAACAGGATCTTAGCAGATGTTTAATTAAGTTTGCTCACTCAACTCTAAATTGTTCAAAATCAAAACCTGAATTGCATTTTCTTTTCGGCTAAACGTTCCAAGCTGTGGAAGGAGCTATGTTGGACTCTTTTCTAAAACATCAGCCTTGAAACAATTTTAATAAAGCTTCTGTAGCCAAAGAAATGAAATTCTCATGAGAAGTCCCTAAAACTACGAATGTGAGGTCAAGGAAACTTCCCGAAACTCTAGAATTTAAGAAGGATACGCCATATACACTATTAAAAACCCACTTAGAGAAGTTGTCAACGCTATGCTATTTTCTTTGGGAATAAGGAAATCTAATGCAGACTCTGTCCTCAGAAGGAAACCAGACACAGGATTTTTAAGACAAGAGAGGATTTGGAGCTTAAAGATTTTTCTTTGGACTTTATTGGTCAAAATATGAAGTTCTTCACTAAGTATATCATCTTCTTATCCAAAAATTATCCTCTTTTACTCGGGGAATGAGGACCTATAATCGATTTACTGACACCTCATAGACACCAGGCACCAGATTTTCTGAGACAGCAGTGAACAGGATCTTAGCAGATGTTTAATTAAGTTTGCGCACTCAACTCGATATTGTTCAAAATCAAAACCTGAATTGCATTTTCTTTTCGGCTAAACGTTCCAAGCTGTGGAAGGAGCTATGTTGGACTCTTTTCTAAAACATCAGCCTTGAAACAATTTTAATAAAGCTTCTGTAGCCAAAGAAATGAAATTCTCATGAGAAGTCCCTAAAACTACGAATGTGAGGTCAAGGAAACTTCCCGAAACTCTAGAATTTAAGTAGGATACGCCATATACACTATTAAAAACCCACTTAGAGAAGTTGTCAACGCTATGCTATTTTCTTTGGGAATAAGGAAATCTAATGCAGACTCTGTCCTCAGAAGGAAACCAGACACAGGATTTTTAAGACAAGAGAGGATTTGGAGCTTAAAGATTTTTCTTTGGACTTTATTGGTCAAAATATGAAGTTCTTCACTAAGTATATCATCTTCTTATCCAAAAATTATCCTCTTTTACTCGGGGAATGAGGACCTATAATCGATTTACTGACACCTCATAGACACCAGGCACCAGATTTTCTGAGACAGCAGTGAACAGGATCTTAGCAGATGTTTAATTAAGTTTGCGCACTCAACTCGATATTGTTCAAAATCAAAACCTGAATTGCATTTTCTTTTCGGCTAAACGTTCCAAGCTGTGGAAGGAGCTATGTTGGACTCTTTTCTAAAACATCAGCCTTGAATCAATTTTAATAAAGCTTCTGTAGCCAAAGAAATGAAATTCTCATGAGAAGTCACTAAAACTACGAATGTGAGGTCAAGGAAACTTCCCGAAACTCTAGAATTTAAGTAGGATACGCCATATACACTATTAAAAACCCACTTAGAGAAGTTGGCAACGCTATGCTATTTTCTTTGGGAATAAGGAAATCTAATGCAGACTCTGTCCTCAGAAGGAAACCAGACACAGGATTTTTAAGACAAGAGAGGATTTGGAGCTTAAAGATTTTTCTTTGGATTGATACACTAATGTTGACATTGTTGTGTGATAATTACTAAATTGTAAAATTTTGACTTATTTAAAGAAGCTGTGACTAAAGCCGAGTTTGTGAATATTTTGAAAACATCACTTTTTGCCTACATATTTTTCTCGATACAATTCATCTTCTGGTGAATAAATTCTTCATTGCAACTATGTAAACAAAGTCACTCATGCCGACTCTTCTAAATTAAAATTAACTGCACCTGGAGATGCCGGGGATTGAACCCAGGGCCTCATACATGCGAAGCATGCGCTCTACCACTGAGCTACATCCCCATTACATTGCTACAGTTGTACAGAACACGACACACAAATAGAACTTCGGCTAATTCGAAAAAATAACCTTGTCTATTTTTTTTTTAATAAAGTTCGTCTGAGGACTGTAGATTGCAAAATAGTTAAAAGCCTCAGATGTATATTAACAGAGGTAATAGTTGGACACATTTAACCACATCCAATGATTGTTTAGGACTCCTAGCCTACGTATGGTAACTTAGTGTCAATTGTTATATGAGATGGCTTAAATGCCCTTCCATTTATGACTTTATTGGTCAAAATATGAAGTTCTTCACTAAGTATATCATCTTCTTATCAAAAAATTATCCTCTTTTACTCTGGGAATGAGGACCTATAATCGATTTACTGACACCTCATGTACACCAGGCACCAGATTTTCTGAGACAGCAGTGAACAGGATCTTAGCAGATGTTTAATTAAGTTTGCTCACTCAACTCTAAATTGTTCAAAATCAAAACCTGAATTGCATTTTCTTTTCGGCTAAACGTTCCAAGCTGTGGAAGGAGCTATGTTGGACTCTTTTCTAAAACATCAGCCTTGAAACAATTTTAATAAAGCTTCTGTAGCCAAAGAAATGAAATTCTCATGAGAAGTCCCTAAAACTACGAATGTGAGGTCAAGGAAACTTCCCGAAACTCTAGAATTTAAGTAGGATACGCCATATACACTATTAAAAACCCACTTAGAGAAGTTGTCAACGCTATGCTATTTTCTTTGGGAATAAGGAAATCTAATGCAGACTCTGTCCTCAGAAGGAAACCAGACACAGGATTTTTAAGACAAGAGAGGATTTGGAGCTTAAAGATTTTTCTTTGGACTTTATTGGTCAAAATATGAAGTTCTTCACTAAGTATATCATCTTCTTATCCAAAAATTATCCTCTTTTACTCGGGGAATGAGGACCTATAATCGATTTACTGACACCTCATAGACACCAGGCACCAGATTTTCTGAGACAGCAGTGAACAGGATCTTAGCAGATGTTTAATTAAGTTTGCGCACTCAACTCGATATTGTTCAAAATCAAAACCTGAATTGCATTTTCTTTTCGGCTAAACGTTCCAAGCTGTGGAAGGAGCTATGTTGGACTCTTTTCTAAAACATCAGCCTTGAATCAATTTTAATAAAGCTTCTGTAGCCAAAGAAATGAAATTCTCATGAGAAGTCACTAAAACTACAAATGTGAGGTCAAGGAAACTTCCCGAAACTCTAGAATTTAAGTAGGATACGCCATATACACTATTAAAAACCCACTTAGAGAAGTTGGCAACGCTATGCTATTTTCTTTGGGAATAAGGAAATCTAATGCAGACTCTGTCCTCAGAAGGAAACCAGACACAGGATTTTTAAGACAAGAGAGGATTTGGAGCTTAAAGATTTTTCTTTGGATTGATACACTAATGTTGACATTGTTGTGTGATAATTACTAAATTGTAAAATTTTGACTTATTTAAAGAAGCTGTGACTAAAGCCGAGTTTGTGAATATTTTGAAAACATCACTTTTTGCCTACATATTTTTCTCGATACAATTCATCTTCTGGTGAATAAATTCTTCATTGCAACTATGTAAACAAAGTCACTCATGCCGACTCTTCTAAATTAAAATTAACTGCATTTGGAGATGCCGGGGATTGAACCCGGGGCCTCATACATGCGAAGCATGCGCTCTACCACTGAGCTACATCCCCATTACATTGCTACAGTTGTACAGAACACGACACACAAATAGAACTTCGGCTAATTCGAAAAAATAACCTTGTCTATTTTTTTTTTAATAAAGTTCGTCTGAGGACTGTAGATTGCAAAATAGTTAAAAGCCTCAGATGTATATTAACAGAGGTAATAGTTGGACACATTTAACCACATCCAATGATTGTTTAGGACTCCTAGCCTACGTATGGTAACTTAGTGTCAATTGTTATATGAGATGGCTTAAATGCCCTTCCATTTATGACTTTATTGGTCAAAATATGAAGTTCTTCACTAAGTATATCATCTTCTTATCAAAAAATTATCCTCTTTTACTCTGGGAATGAGGACCTATAATCGATTTACTGACACCTCATGTACACCAGGCACCAGATTTTCTGAGACAGCAGTGAACAGGATCTTAGCAGATGTTTAATTAAGTTTGCTCACTCAACTCTAAATTGTTCAAAATCAAAACCTGAATTGCATTTTCTTTTCGGCTAAACGTTCCAAGCTGTGGAAGGAGCTATGTTGGACTCTTTTCTAAAACATCAGCCTTGAAACAATTTTAATAAAGCTTCTGTAGCCAAAGAAATGAAATTCTCATGAGAAGTCCCTAAAACTACGAATGTGAGGTCAAGGAAACTTCCCGAAACTCTAGAATTTAAGTAGGATACGCCATATACACTATTAAAAACCCACTTAGAGAAGTTGTCAACGCTATGCTATTTTCTTTGGGAATAAGGAAATCTAATGCAGACTCTGTCCTCAGAAGGAAACCAGACACAGGATTTTTAAGACAAGAGAGGATTTGGAGCTTAAAGATTTTTCTTTGGACTTTATTGGTCAAAATATGAAGTTCTTCACTAAGTATATCATCTTCTTATCCAAAAATTATCCTCTTTTACTCGGGGAATGAGGACCTATAATCGATTTACTGACACCTCATAGACACCAGGCACCAGATTTTCTGAGACAGCAGTGAACAGGATCTTAGCAGATGTTTAATTAAGTTTGCTCACTCAACTCGATATTGTTCAAAATCAAAACCTGTATTGCATTTTCTTTTCGGCTAAACGTTCCAAGCTGTGGAAGGAGCTATGTTGGACTCTTTTCTAAAACATCAGCCTTGAATCAATTTTAATAAAGCTTCTGTAGCCAAAGAAATGAAATTCTCATGAGAAGTCACTAAAACTACGAATGTGAGGTCAAGGAAACTTCCCGAAACTCTAGAATTTAAGTAGGATACGCCATATACACTATTAAAAACCCACTTAGAGAAGTTGTCAACGCTATGCTATTTTCTTTGGGAATAAGGAAATCTAATGCAGACTCTGTCCTCAGAAGGAAACCAGACACAGGATTTTTAAGACAAGAGAGGATTTGGAGCTTAAAGATTTTTCTTTGGACTTTATTGGTCAAAATATGAAGTTCTTCACTAAGTATATCATCTTCTTATCCAAAAATTATCCTCTTTTACTCGGGGAATGAGGACCTATAATCGATTTACTGACACCTCATAGACACCAGGCACCAGATTTTCTGAGACAGCAGTGAACAGGATCTTAGCAGATGTTTAATTAAGTTTGCGCACTCAACTCGATATTGTTCAAAATCAAAACCTGAATTGCATTTTCTTTTCGGCTAAACGTTCCAAGCTGTGGAAGGAGCTATGTTGGACTCTTTTCTAAAACATCAGCCTTGAATCAATTTTAATAAAGCTTCTGTAGCCAAAGAAATGAAATTCTCATGAGAAGTCACTAAAACTACAAATGTGAGGTCAAGGAAACTTCCCGAAACTCTAGAATTTAAGTAGGATACGCCATATACACTATTAAAAACCCACTTAGAGAAGTTGGCAACGCTATGCTATTTTCTTTGGGAATAAGGAAATCTAATGCAGACTCTGTCCTCAGAAGGAAACCAGACACAGGATTTTTAAGACAAGAGAGGATTTGGAGCTTAAAGATTTTTCTTTGGATTGATACACTAATGTTGACATTGTTGTGTGATAATTACTAAATTGTAAAATTTTGACTTATTTAAAGAAGCTGTGACTAAAGCCGAGTTTGTGAATATTTTGAAAACATCACTTTTTGCCTACATATTTTTCTCGATACAATTCATCTTCTGGTGAATAAATTCTTCATTGCAACTATGTAAACAAAGTCACTCATGCCGACTCTTCTAAATTAAAATTAACTGCATTTGGAGATGCCGGGGATTGAACCCGGGGCCTCATACATGCGAAGCATGCGCTCTACCACTGAGCTACATCCCCATTACATTGCTACAGTTGTACAGAACACGACACACAAATAGAACTTCGGCTAATTCGAAAAAATAACCTTGTCTATTTTTTTTTTAATAAAGTTCGTCTGAGGACTGTAGATTGCAAAATAGTTAAAAGCCTCAGATGTATATTAACAGAGGTAATAGTTGGACACATTTAACCACATCCAATGATTGTTTAGGACTCCTAGCCTACGTATGGTAACTTAGTGTCAATTGTTATATGAGATGGCTTAAATGCCCTTCCATTTATGACTTTATTGGTCAAAATATGAAGTTCTTCACTAAGTATATCATCTTCTTATCAAAAAATTATCCTCTTTTACTCTGGGAATGAGGACCTATAATCGATTTACTGACACCTCATGTACACCAGGCACCAGATTTTCTGAGACAGCAGTGAACAGGATCTTAGCAGATGTTTAATTAAGTTTGCTCACTCAACTCTAAATTGTTCAAAATCAAAACCTGAATTGCATTTTCTTTTCGGCTAAACGTTCCAAGCTGTGGAAGGAGCTATGTTGGACTCTTTTCTAAAACATCAGCCTTGAAACAATTTTAATAAAGCTTCTGTAGCCAAAGAAATGAAATTCTCATGAGAAGTCCCTAAAACTACGAATGTGAGGTCAAGGAAACTTCCCGAAACTCTAGAATTTAAGTAGGATACGCCATATACACTATTAAAAACCCACTTAGAGAAGTTGTCAACGCTATGCTATTTTCTTTGGGAATAAGGAAATCTAATGCAGACTCTGTCCTCAGAAGGAAACCAGACACAGGATTTTTAAGACAAGAGAGGATTTGGAGCTTAAAGATTTTTCTTTGGACTTTATTGGTCAAAATATGAAGTTCTTCACTAAGTATATCATCTTCTTATCCAAAAATTATCCTCTTTTACTCGGGGAATGAGGACCTATAATCGATTTACTGACACCTCATAGACACCAGGCACCAGATTTTCTGAGACAGCAGTGAACAGGATCTTAGCAGATGTTTAATTAAGTTTGCTCACTCAACTCGATATTGTTCAAAATCAAAACCTGTATTGCATTTTCTTTTCGGCTAAACGTTCCAAGCTGTGGAAGGAGCTATGTTGGACTCTTTTCTAAAACATCAGCCTTGAATCAATTTTAATAAAGCTTCTGTAGCCAAAGAAATGAAATTCTCATGAGAAGTCACTAAAACTACGAATGTGAGGTCAAGGAAACTTCCCGAAACTCTAGAATTTAAGTAGGATACGCCATATACACTATTAAAAACCCACTTAGAGAAGTTGGCAACGCTATGCTATTTTCTTTGGGAATAAGGAAATCTAATGCAGACTCTGTCCTCAGAAGGAAACCAGACACAGGATTTTTAAGACAAGAGAGGATTTGGAGCTTAAATATTTTTCTTTGGATTGATACACTAATGTTGACATTGTTGTGTGATAATTACTAAATTGTAAAATTTTGACTTATTTAACCCCTTAAGGACACATGACATGTGGGGCATGTCATGATTACCTTTTATTCCAAAGGTTTGGTGCTTAAGGGGTTAAAAAAGCTGTGACTAAAGCCGAGTTTGTGAATATTTTGAAAACATCACTTTTTGCCTACATATTTTTCTCGATACAATTCATCTTCTGGTGAATAAATTCTTCATTGGAACTATGTAAACAAAGTCACTCATGCCGACACTTCTAAATTAAAATTAATTGCACCGGGGATTGAACCCGGGGCCTCATACATGCAAAGCATGCACTCTACCACTGAGCTACATCCCCATTACATTGCTGTAGCATTACAGAACACGACACACAAATAGAACCTCGGCTCATTCGAAAAAATAGCCTTGTCTATTTTTTTTTAATAAAGTTCGTCTGAGGACTGTAGATTGCAAAATAGTTAAAAGCCTCAGATGTATATTAACAGAGGTAATAGTTGGACACATTTAACCACATCCAATGATTGTTTAGGACTCCTAGCCTACGTATGGTAACTTAGTGTCAATTGTTATATCAGATGGCTTAAATGCCCTTCCATTTATGACTTTATTGGTCAAAATATGAAGTTCTTCACTAAGTATATCATCTTCTTATCCAAAAATTATCCTCTTTTACTCGGGGAATGAGGACCTATAATCGATTTACTGACACCTCATAGACACCAGGCACCAGATTTTCTGAGACAGCAGTGAACAGGATCTTAGCAGATGTTTAATTAAGTTTGCTCACTCAACTTGATATTGTTCAAAATCAAAACCTGAATTGCATTTTCTTTTCGGCTAAACGTTCCAAGCTGTGGAAGGAGCTATGTTGGACTCTTTTCTAAAACATCAGCCTTGAATCAATTTTAATAAAGCTTCTGTAACCAAAGAAATGAAATTCTCATGAGAAGTCACTAAAACTACGAATGTGAGGTCAAGGAAACTTCCCGAAACTCTAGAATTTAAGTAGGATATGCCATATACACTATTAAAAACCCACTTAGAGAAGTTGGCAATGCTATGCTATTTTCTTTGGGAATAAGGAAATCTAATGCAGACTCTGTCCTCAGAAGGAAACCAGACACAGGATTTTTAAGACAAGAGAGGATTTGGAGCTTAAAGATTTTTCTTTGGATTGATACACTAATGTTGACATTGTTGTGTGATAATTACTAAATTGTAAAATTTTTACTTATTTAACCCCTTAAGGACACATGACATGTGGGGCATGTCATGATTACCTTTTATTCCAAAGGTTTGGTGCTTAAGGGGTTAAAGAAGCTGTGACTAAAGCCGAGTTTGTGAATACTTTGAAAACATCACTTTTTGCCTACATATTTTTCTCGATACAATTCATCTTCTGGTGAATAAATTCTTCATTGGAACTATGTAAACAAAGTCACTCATGCCGACTCTTCTAAATTAAAATTAATTGCACCTGGAGATGCCGGGGATTGAACCCGGGGCCTCATACATGCAAAGCATGCACTCTACCACTGAGCTACATCCCCATTACATTGCTGCATCATTACAGAACACGACACACAAATAGAACCTCGGCTCATTCGAAAAAAAAGCCTTGTCTATTTTTTTTTAATAAAGTTCGTCTGAGGACTGTAGATTGCAAAATAGTTAAAAGCCTCAGATGTATATTAACAGAGGTAATAGTTGGACACATTTAACCACATCCAATGATTGTTTAGGACTCCTAGCCTACGTATGGTAAATTAGTGTCAATTGTTATATCAGATGGCTTAAATGCCCTTCCATTTATGACTTTATTGGTCAAAATATGAAGTTCTTCACTAAGTATATCATCTTCTTATCCAAAAATTATCCTCTTTTACTCGGGGAATGAGGACCTATAATCGATTTACTGACACCTCATGGACACCAGGCACCAGATTTTCTGAGACAGCAGTGAACAGGATCTTAGCAGATGTTTAATTAAGTTTGCTCACTCAACTCTAAATTGTTCAAAATCAAAACCTGAATTGCATTTTCTTTTCGGCTAAACGTTCCAAGCTGTGGAAGGAGCTATGTTGGACTCTTTTCTAAAACATCAGCCTTGAAACAATTTTAATAAAGCTTCTGTAGCCAAAGAAATGAAATTCTCATGAGAAGTCACTAAAACTACGAATGTGAGGTCAAGGAAACTTCCCGAAACTCTAGAATTTAAGTAGGATACGCCATATACACTATTAAAAACCCACTTAGAGAAGTTGGCAACGCTATGCTATTTTCTTTGGGAATAAGGAAATCTAATGCAGACTCTGTCCTCAGAAGGAAACCAGACACAGGATTTTTAAGACAAGAGAGGATTTGGAGCTTAAAGATTTTTCTTTGGACTTTATTGGTCAAAATATGAAGTTCTTCACTAAGTATATCATCTTCTTATCCAAAAATTATCCTCTTTTACTCGGGGAATGAGGACCTATAATCGATCTACTGACACCTCATGGACACCAGGCACCAGATTTTCTGACATTGCAACAGTTGTACAGAACACGACACACAAATAGAACCTCGGCTAATTCGAAAAAATAACCTTGTCTATTTTTTTTTTAATAAAGTTCGTCTGAGGACTGTAGATTGCAAAATAGTTAAAAGCCTCAGATGTACATTAACAGAGGTAATAGTTGGACACATTTAACCACATCCAATGATTGTTTAGGACTCCTAGCCTACGTATGGTAACTTAGTGTCAATTGTTATATGAGATGGCTTAAATGCCCTTCCATTTATGACTTTATTGGTCAAAATATGAAGTTCTTCACTAAGTATATCATCTTCTTATCCAAAAATTATCCTCTTTTACTCGGGGAATGAGGACCTATAATCGATTTACTGACACCTCATGGACACCAGGCACCAGATTTTCTGAGACAGCAGTGAACAGGATCTTAGCAGATGTTTAATTAAGTTTGCTCACTCAACTCTAAATTGTTCAAAATCAAAACCTGAATTGCATTTTCTTTTCGGTTAAACATTCCAAGCTGTGGAAGGAGCTATGTTGGACTCTTTTCTAAAACATCAGCCTTGAAACAATTTTAATAAAGCTTCTGTAGCCAAAGAAATGAAATTCTCATGAGAAGTCACTAAAACTACGAATGTGAGGTCAAGGAAACTTCCAGAAACTCTAGAATTTAAGTAGGATACGCCATATACACTATTAAAACCCCACTTAGAGAAGTTGGCAACGCTATGCTATTTTCTTTGGGAATAAGGAAATCTAATGCAGACTCTGTCCTCAGAAGGAAACCAGACACAGGATTTTTAAGACAAGAAAGGATTTGGAGCTTAAAGATTTTTCTTTGGATTTATACACTAATGTTGACATTGTTGTGTGATAATTACTAAATTGTAAAATTTTGACTTATTTAAAGAAGCTGTGACTAAAGCCGAGTTTGTGAATATTTTGAAAACATCACTTTTTGCCTACATATTTTTCTCGATACAATTCATCTTCTGGTGAATAAATTCTTCATTGGAACTATGTAAACAAAGTCACTCATGCCGACTCTTCTAAATTAAAATTAACTGCACCTGGAGATGCCGGGGATTGAACCCGGGGCCTCATACATGCGAAGCATGCGCTCTACCACTGAGCTACATCCCCATTACATTGCTACAGTTGTACAGAACACGACACACAAATAGAACCTCGGCTAATTCGAAAAAATAACCTTGTCTATTTTTTTTTTAATAAAGTTCGTCTGAGGACTGTAGATTGCAAAATAGTTAAAAGCCTCAGATGTATATTAACAGAGGTAATAGTTGGACACATTTAACCACATCCAATGATTGTTTAGGACTCCTAGCCTACGTATGGTAACTTAGTGTCAATTGTTATATGAGATGGCTTAAATGCCCTTCCATTTATGACTTTATTGGTCAAAATATGAAGTTCTTCACTAAGTATATCATCTTCTTATCCAAAAATTATCCTCTTTTACTCGGGGAATGAGGACCTATAATCGATTTACTGACACCTCATGGACACCAGGCACCAGATTTTCTGAGACAGCAGTGAACAGGATCTTAGCAGATGTTTAATTAAGTTTGCTCACTCAACTCTAAATTGTTCAAAATCAAAACCTGAATTGCATTTTCTTTTCGGTTAAACGTTCCAAGCTGTGGAAGGAGCTATGTTGGACTCTTTTCTAAAACATCAGCCTTGAAACAATTTTAATAAAGCTTCTGTAGCCAAAGAAATGAAATTCTCATGAGAAGTCACTAAAACTACGAATGTGAGGTCAAGGAAACTTCCCGAAACTCTAGAATTTAAGTAGGATACGCCATATACACTATTAAAACCCCACTTAGAGAAGTTGGCAACGCTATGCTATTTTCTTTGGGAATAAGGAAATCTAATGCAGACTCTGTCCTCAGAAGGAAACCAGACACAGGATTTTTAAGACAAGAGAGGATTTGGAGCTTAAAGATTTTTCTTTGGATTGATACACTAATGTTGACATTGTTGTGTGATAATTACTAAATTGTAAAATTTTGACTTATTTAAAGAAGCTGTGACTAAAGCCGAGTTTGTGAATATTTTGAAAACATCACTTTTGGCCTACATATTTTTCTCGATACAATTCATCTTCTGGTTAATAAATTCTTCATTGGAACTATGTAAACAAAGTCACTCATGCCGACTCTTCTAATGTTTGAGGCCCCGGGGATTGACCCCGGGGCCTCAAACATGCGAAGCATGCGCTCTACCACTGAGCTACATCCCCATTACATTGCTGCAGCGTTACAGAACACGACACACAAATAGAACCTCGGCTCATTCGAAAAAATAGCCTTGTCTATTTTTTTTTAATAAAGTTCGTCTGAGGACTGTAGATTGCAAAATAGTTAAAAGCCTCAGATGTATATTAACAGAGGTAATAGTTGGACACATTTAACCACATCCAATGATTGTTTAGGACTCCTAGCCTACGTATGGTAACTTAGTGTCAATTGTTATATGAGATGGCTTAAATGCCCTTCCATTTATGACTTTATTGGTCAAAATATGAAGTTCTTCACTAAGTATATCATCTTCTTATCCAAAAATTATCCTCTTTTACTCGGGGAATGAGGACCTATAATCGATTTACTGACACCTCATGGACACCAGGCACCAGATTTTCTGAGACAGCAGTGAACAGGATCTTAGCAGATGTTTAATTAAGTTTGCTCACTCAACTCTAAATTGTTCAAAATCAAAACCTGAATTGCATTTTCTTTTCGGTTAAACATTCCAAGCTGTGGAAGGAGCTATGTTGGACTCTTTTCTAAAACATCAGCCTTGAAACAATTTTAATAAAGCTTCTGTAGCCAAAGAAATGAAATTCTCATGAGAAGTCACTAAAACTACGAATGTGAGGTCAAGGAAACTTCCAGAAACTCTAGAATTTAAGTAGGATACGCCATATACACTATTAAAACCCCACTTAGAGAAGTTGGCAACGCTATGCTATTTTCTTTGGGAATAAGGAAATCTAATGCAGACTCTGTCCTCAGAAGGAAACCAGACACAGGATTTTTAAGACAAGAAAGGATTTGGAGCTTAAAGATTTTTCTTTGGATTTATACACTAATGTTGACATTGTTGTGTGATAATTACTAAATTGTAAAATTTTGACTTATTTAAAGAAGCTGTGACTAAAGCCGAGTTTGTGAATATTTTGAAAACATCACTTTTTGCCTACATATTTTTCTCGATACAATTCATCTTCTGGTGAATAAATTCTTCATTGGAACTATGTAAACAAAGTCACTCATGCCGACTCTTCTAAATTAAAATTAACTGCACCTGGAGATGCCGGGGATTGAACCCGGGGCCTCATACATGCGAAGCATGCGCTCTACCACTGAGCTACATCCCCATTACATTGCTACAGTTGTACAGAACACGACACACAAATAGAACCTCGGCTAATTCGAAAAAATAACCTTGTCTATTTTTTTTTTAATAAAGTTCGTCTGAGGACTGTAGATTGCAAAATAGTTAAAAGCCTCAGATGTATATTAACAGAGGTAATAGTTGGACACATTTAACCACATCCAATGATTGTTTAGGACTCCTAGCCTACGTATGGTAACTTAGTGTCAATTGTTATATGAGATGGCTTAAATGCCCTTCCATTTATGACTTTATTGGTCAAAATATGAAGTTCTTCACTAAGTATATCATCTTCTTATCCAAAAATTATCCTCTTTTACTCGGGGAATGAGGACCTATAATCGATTTACTGACACCTCATGGACACCAGGCACCAGATTTTCTGAGACAGCAGTGAACAGGATCTTAGCAGATGTTTAATTAAGTTTGCTCACTCAACTCTAAATTGTTCAAAATCAAAACCTGAATTGCATTTTCTTTTCGGTTAAACGTTCCAAGCTGTGGAAGGAGCTATGTTGGACTCTTTTCTAAAACATCAGCCTTGAAACAATTTTAATAAAGCTTCTGTAGCCAAAGAAATGAAATTCTCATGAGAAGTCACTAAAACTACGAATGTGAGGTCAAGGAAACTTCCCGAAACTCTAGAATTTAAGTAGGATACGCCATATACACTATTAAAACCCCACTTAGAGAAGTTGGCAACGCTATGCTATTTTCTTTGGGAATAAGGAAATCTAATGCAGACTCTGTCCTCAGAAGGAAACCAGACACAGGATTTTTAAGACAAGAGAGGATTTGGAGCTTAAAGATTTTTCTTTGGATTGATACACTAATGTTGACATTGTTGTGTGATAATTACTAAATTGTAAAATTTTGACTTATTTAAAGAAGCTGTGACTAAAGCCGAGTTTGTGAATATTTTGAAAACATCACTTTTGGCCTACATATTTTTCTCGATACAATTCATCTTCTGGTGAATAAATTCTTCATTGCAACTATGTAAACAAAGTCACTCATGCCGACTCTTCTAAATTAAAATTAACTGCACCTGGAGATGCCAGGGATTGAACCCGGGGCCTCATACATGCGAAGCATGCGCTCTACCCCTGAGCTACATCCCCATTACATTGCTACAGTTGTACAGAACACGACACACAAATAGAACTTCGGCTAATTCGAAAAAATAACCTTGTCTATTTTTTTTTTAATAAAGTTCGTCTGAGGACTGTAGATTGCAAAATAGTTAAAAGCCTCAGATGTATATTAACAGAGGTAATAGTTGGACACATTTAACCACATCCAATGATTGTTTAGGACGCCTAGCCTACGTATGGTAACTTAGTGTCAATTGTTATATGAGATGGCTTAAATGCCCTTCCATTTATGACTTTATTGGTCAAAATATGAAGTTCTTCACTAAGTATATCATCTTCTTATCAAAAAATTATCCTCTTTTACTCTGGGAATGAGGACCTATAATCGATTTACTGACACCTCATGTACACCAGGCACCAGATTTTCTGAGACAGCAGTGAACAGGATCTTAGCAGATGTTTAATTAAGTTTGCTCACTCAACTCTAAATTGTTCAAAATCAAAACCTGAATTGCATTTTCTTTTCGGCTAAACGTTCCAAGCTGTGGAAGGAGCTATGTTGGACTCTTTTCTAAAACATCAGCCTTGAAACAATTTTAATAACGCTTCTGTAGCCAAAGAAATGAAATTCTCATGAGAAGTCACTAAAACTACGAATGTGAGGTCTAGGAAACTTCCCGAAACTAGAGAAAATTTATGCCAAACTTACCGTAATTTTCTTTTCCTGGCTATTTCTCATGGCAGCATCACTTATGGGTAGCTCCTCCCTTAGCAGTCACAGGACAGGAATTAATTAGATTAATTAATTAGACTGATAGGTATAAAGAGTCCCTCCTCCCCTTACACCACAGTCCAATTATAAAGCTGAAAATAAAAAATGGGCGGGAACCCTGATGCTGCCATGAGAAATAGCCAGGAAAAGAAAATTACGGTAAGTTTGGCATAAATTTTCTCTATTCCTGGCTAATCATGGCAGCATCACTTATGGGTAATACCCAAGCTCACAAAATTAGGGTGGGAATAAAATTATGATAAAACACACAGAACAAATTATTATGCTATTACTGAATTTAATATCAACGGGACAAAGAAACCGTAGACAAGACACTCTTCCCAAATGAGGTGGAAGGAGCATCCACATCAAGTTTGTAGTGTTTCATGAACGTCATCGGGGAAGACCAGGTGGCTGCCTTGCAAATGTCATCGTATGGAACCTCTGCCCAATTAGCCCAGGAAGTTGACAATGCTCTGGTTGAATGAGCCTTTATCTTCAGTGGAGGAGAGCGATCTTTATTGAGATAAGCCTTTCTGATTACAAGAGCAATCCAACGCTTCAATGTAGATAGAGAGGCTGCCTCACCTCTCCTGGCCCCTGAAGGCAAAACGAAAAGCTGGTGAGTTTTCCTGTAAGGAGCAGAACGTTCAAGGTACACAGACAGGCAGTCCATAACATCCAAACGATGCCACTTGATCTCCTCTGGTGAAGAAGGATTGGGGTAGAAGGATGGCAGGACCACCTCTTGAGATAGATGGAAACGAGAGACCACTTTAGGCAGAAATGCTGGATTAGGTTTCAGGCACACCCTATTGTGGTAGAATTGGAGACAAGAAGGCAGGGTGGAGAAGGCCTTGATCTCTGAAATTCTCCTAGCGGAAGTAATTGCTACTAAGAACAATGTTTTGTAAGTTAGGAGGACAGCATCCAAATTCTCAAGAGGAACGAATAGATCCTCAGACAGGTAGTCGAGAACAAGCGGAAGGTCCCAAGGAGGGGTAGTGGATCTCGAAGGCGGTCTCAACTTGAAAGCTGCCTTGAAGAATCTGGAGATCAATGGGTCTGATGACCAAGAGGTGTTGCACAAAGCTGACAGGGCCGAAGACTGAACTTTAAGAGTGCTGATGCTAAGACCCTTATCCAGACCTTCTTGCAGGAACTCCAAGATTTCAGTGTTGCGAGGGCGTATGAAGGCAACTCGCTTGGCCGAAACCCATTCCTGAAACACATCCCAGATTCTATGGTAGCATGAAGACGTAGAAGCCTTCCTTGAGTGTAAGAGAGTATTGACCACTGCTTCTGAAAGGCCTAATTGTTGAAGTCTTTCTTTTTCAAGACCCACACCCCCAATTTGAGGCGTTCCGGATGAGGATGGGATATTGGACCCTGCGTTAGCAGATCCTTCAAAACAGGCAGGGGCCGAGGCTGTTCCTGGCTCAGCGTTGACAGTAGGGGAAACCACGGCCTTCGAGGCCAAATCGGGATTACGGCAATAACCGTTTTCCCTTCTGCCCAAACTTTTCTCAGGAACCTGGGTATCATGGGTAGGGGAGGGAACGCATACCCCAGATCGAACGACCAAGGAAGAGATAGAGCATCCTGGCCCAGTGCCTGACTCTCTGGGTGGAGGGAGAAGTAATTCTCCACCTGGCGATTCCTGAACGAGGCCATCAGGTCGATCTGGGGCATGCCCCACCGACGGGTGATCCAAGCAAAAACTGACTGGTGAAGTTTCCATTCTCCCGGGAGAATTTCTGATCTGCTGAGAAAATCCGCCGCTACGTTCTCCGAGCCTGGGAGATAGATAGCCTTCAGTCCCTGGAGATAGGTCATGGCCATCACCATTAGAGGAGCTAGCTCTTTTAAGAGCCGCTTGCTCCTTGTGCCTCCCTGGTTGTTTACATAAGAGGCCACCGCTCGGTTGTCCGTCTTGATCAACACCCAGGAATTCCTGATCTTCGGAAGGAACACCTGAATGGCCTTGGAAACAGCTCGCAGTTCTCTTAGGTTGGAGTGGAGCCGACTTTCTTCTCGAGTCCACCACCCCTGAGTCCATGAGGAATCGAGGTGGGCACCCCAACCAGAAGAACTGGCATCCGTCGTAATAACGGTCCACGGAGGTTCTTCCAAGGGAAAACCCTTTGCTAGGTTCTTCCCGTTCCTCCACCAGTCCAACTCTCTTCTTACTGGCAGGGGCAGAGAAATTTTCTGATCCCAATCCGTTTTTTCTCTGTCGAACTGGAGAAGAAAACAACTCTGTACAGGGCGAAACTTCCATTGGGCCCACTTCACCAAACCTATCGTAGACGTCAAAGAACCCAGGAGACTCATGACTTCCCTTGCCGAGGCCTTTTCGAGAACCTGGAGCTTCTTGACTTTGTCTTGTAACTTCATGACCCTCTCTGGAGACAAAAACACATGAGCAGAAATGGTATTTATCACCGCTCCGAGGAACACGATGGTCTGAGATGGAATCAGGGAGCTTTTTTCTATGTTGAGAAGCCACCCGTGATCTTGCAGGATGTTCATTGCCATTAATGTATGATGCTCCACTATTCCTTGTGAAGGCCCTACGATGAGTATGTCGTCCAGGTAATGGAATATCTCGATACCTCTCATCCTTATGACGGCAATCAGAGAGACAAGGACCTTCGAGAAAGTCCTTGGCGCTAAGCTGAGACCAAACGGAAGCCCTCGGAACTGGAAATGTCTTCCTAAAGCCCAGAACCGAAGGAACTGCATGTGATTGCTGTTTACAGGGATTTGGTAGTAGGCGTCTTTTAAGTCTATGGAGGTCATCCAATCTCCTGGTTTTACGCACTTTAGGATAGTCTGTAAGGATTCCATTTTGAATGTCCTTACGTCTAGAAAGGCGTTCACTCCTTTTAGGTTCAGGATGAGACGCCACTTTCCCTGGGGCTTTGGGGCCAAAAACACAGTGGAATACATCCCCTGGAATCTTTCGTGAGAAGGGACTTCCTCCAACACCTTCTGTCCCAACAGCCCACCGTACCCGGATGGGCCCGAGGACCTTCAGAAGGTCTTCCCGGAGGTCCTGGCACCTCTACCTCTGGAAGCCTTATTGGAAGAGGAGTGAGAGAAGGACTTCCACGAAGAGTTCCTGGAATACTCCCTTCCGGGCTTGTAGCTTCTACTGTCCCGAAAGGACCGATCCTTAAATCGCCTGGTTTTCCAGGAGGAGGAAAAACCCTTTCTGCTGACTTGTGGAAGAAACGCTTTTTTCCCATCAGCCGCTTTCTGAATGGCATCCTCCAGGATCTTACCAAACAGGAGGTCCCCTTGGAACGGTAGACCACACAAGGACGCTTTGGAGGCATAGTCCGCCCCCCAGGAATGAAGCCATAAAGCCCTTCTGGAGGCCACCGATAGGGCCATACCTTTGGCAATCATGCGAGTGATGTCCAGGGAGGCTTCAGAGCAAAATTCAGTAGCAAGGCTCAAATCCTTGAGACTTCCCAGGAGATGTTCTCTACGGACACCTTGATCAATATCTTCCTCCAAATTAGCGAGCCAAACACGTAAGGCCCTGGAGAGAGTGGTCAGCGCCACTGCCGGATGAAGGGCGGAGCCTAGCGCCAGATAGGCTTTAATTAGGTCACCATCCATACGCTTTTCCATAGGTTCTCTTAAGTATGCCATGGAGTCTATAGGAAGCGTGGTCTTTTTAGCCATATGGATCACTGCGGCATCAACCTTGGGAACCGAATTCCAAAGGCAGCAGTCCATGGTAGAATAAGGATAAGTCCTTGTGAATTTGTTTTTCAAGGTGGACTTCCTCTCCGGCTTATTCCACTCCTGAAGGATCATGTCCTTTATAGAGGAATGCACTGGGAACGTTGGTCTATTAGGTTTCAGATCCTCAAAAAACCTGTCAGCCTCTCTCAATTCAGACTTTTCTTCCATGAGGCTAAGAGTGTCTCTGAGGAGGGTAATAAGCCGATCTACAGATTTAGAGTCCAGAGACCTGGAGGCATCCCAGCCTGCGACGCCCGAACCCCCAGGAAGCCCCAGGCAGTCGGGGAATAGCCCCATGGGCCAGAAGGCATAGCCACCAATCCAGGAGACCCCACAGGGAACCGGACAACACACCAAACCACAGGTAGGACCACTCCAGGGCCCCATAGTATGGATTCAAAGAACTGCCAGAAATAGGTGCGGGGGGGGGGGATTTTGGACCCCAATTAAGAGGGGCAAGCTGATAACAAGGGGAATTTGTAAGGAAGATCAACCCCATCAGACAAATAGAAAACCAGTGTCTCCCTCAGAACACCTAAATCCCACGCAGCGGTTCAGTTCTTACACAGAACCTGACCCAGTTAGTCCTGCTCATGCAGGCTGTTTACTGGGGCCTTCAAATGAAGAGAGGCTGAACTTCATTTGGAACGAACCCACGACAAACGCAGGAAGGTGGCCATAAAAGAAAAAGTTAAAAGTCCTGTAGAACTTGCTAAGGACAGGAAAAAAGACTGTGGTGTAAGGGGAGGAGGGACTCTTTATACCTATCAGTCTAATTAATTAATCTAATTAATTCCTGTCCTGTGACTGCTAAGGGAGGAGCTACCCATAAGTGATGCTGCCATGATTAGCCAGGAATCTAGAATTTAAGTAGGATACGCCATATACACTATTAAAAACCCACTTAGAGAAGTTGGCAACGCTATGCTATTTTCTTTGGGAATAAGGAAATCTAATGCAGACTCTGTCCTCAGAAGGAAACCAGACACAGGATTTTTAAGACAAGAGAGGATTTGGAGCTTAAAGATTTTTCTTTGGATTGATACACTAATGTTGACATTGTTGTGTGATAATTACTAAATTGTAAAATTTTGACTTATTTAAAGAAGCTGTGACTAAAGCCGAGTTTGTGAATATTTTGAAAACATCACTTTTTGCCTACATATTTTTCTCGATACAATTCATCTTCTGGTGAATAAATTCTTCATTGGAACTATGTAAACAAAGTCACTCATGCCGACTCTTCTAAATTAAAATTAACTGCACCTGGAGATGCCGGGGATTGAACCCGGGGCCTCATACATGCGAAGCATGCGCTCTACCACTGAGCTAAATCCCCATTACATTGCTACAGTTGTACAGAACACGACACACAAATAGAACCTCGGCTAATTCGAAAAAATAACCTTGTCTATTTTTTTTTTAATAAAGTTTGTCTGAGGACTGTAGATTGCATAGTTAAAAGCCTCAGATGTATATTAACAGAGGTAATAGTTGGACACATTTAACCACATCCAATGATTGTTTAGGACTCCTAGCCTACGTATGGTAACTTAGTGTCAATTGTTATATGAGATGGCTTAAATGCCCTTCCATTTATGACTTTATTGGTCAAAATATGAAGTTCTTCACTAAGTATATCATCTTCTTATCCAAAAATTATCCTCTTTTACTCGGGGAATGAGGACCTATAATCGATTTACTGACACCTCATGGACACCAGGCACCAGATTTTCTGAGACAGCAGTGAACAGGATCTTAGCAGATGTTTAATTAAGTTTGCTCACTCAACTCTAAATTGTTCAAAATCAAAACCTGAATTGCATTTTCTTTTTGGCTAAACGTTCCAAGCTGTGGAAGGAGCTATGTTGGACTCTTTTCTAAAACATCAGCCTTGAAACAATTTTAATAAAGCTTCTGTAGCCAAAGAAATGAAATTCTCATGAGAAGTCACTAAAACTACGAATGTGAGGTCAAGGAAACTTCCCGAAACTCTAGAATTTAAGTAGGATACGCCATATACACTATTAAAACCCCACTTAGAGAAGTTGGCAACGCTATGCTATTTTCTTTGGGAATAAGGAAATCTAATGCAGACTCTGTCCTCAGAAGGAAACCAGACACAGGATTTTTAAGACAAGAGAGGATTTGGAGCTTAAAGATTTTTCTTTGGATTGATACACTAATGTTGACATTGTTGTGTGATACAAAATAGATAGCAGAGACCCAGTATATGCTAAGTGCAAAAACAATAAGTAACTCAAACACCTTGGTGAGGTCCCCTTAACCTTCACCAACATTAAAATACAAACACAAAGAAAGTAAGGCGGAGTATCTTACATGCACTTTCCAAATGGTTCTTTACATGGGTACTTTCCTATAATACACCCTAAGAAAAATAAAACAGTAGATGATAGTGCAATATTGTCTGTACTGTTAATCACTTCAATCCAATAAGGTTTTCACAAGTGCAAACTCACAATGGTGGAGCCACTATAGGTTAGGCTCAGACAATTCGCCTGGTGGGATGTAAAGGGTCCCACTCCCTCCTCTGTGCTCCGGAATCCTTGTACAGGATAATCACAGGTTCGCAGATGGAGTGTAGTTAAATAGTATTTATTGGTAAAATACACAAATCAAAAACATAAAATAGTAAAAAAAGACCTTACAATCTCTGTGGATCAGTCTTAAAAGCAAAACGCGTTTCGCCCCTTCAGGGGGCTTCCTCAGTTGCTGTTGAGTTTCCTGGATCCTTGTTCGTTTTTAAATGCCATCTGTTGCCGCTTTTTTCCGTCCCTTCCTTCATTTCCGGTTTGCCGAACTTCCAGTTTCCGGTCTTTGCGTTCCACCCTTGGAACGCACACGCAATACGCCTGAATTTCCTGTAGGGTACCAGTCTCTCTCCTGTTCCGGTTATTTTTGCGTTCCACCGTTGGAACGCATGTGCGGGCTCCCTAAATGTCTCTTATTTAGAACGCTTTATGCGTTCTATCTTAAGTGTCCTTATCACAATGGGCTCATGCATCGGAGAGCAGGGAGAGAGAAAGGGAAAATAAGGAAGAAAAAAGGGGGGGAAGAAGGATGTTACTTGCCTTAACTGCCATAGGAAAAAAGATGTTTAAAGCATATACATATATATCTCCTTACAAAAGAACATAAAGACACTCTGCTATTTCTACTTGTAGTGATGTAAAAAGTACATAAAAAATGAATAAATAATATATAAATAGAAGCTCCCATGCCTCTACAGGTGCAGTCGTGTAACCTAAATCTCTCATTTAAAAGCACAAGTTTCTTAAAGGTGTATGCCTCCATAATTTATATATAATAAAAACGATTCTAAAAACCGATTTAAAATATTTTAAACAATTTTATAAAATTAGTGGTGCAGTAAAAGTTCAAATAATGCCATTCTACAATTACTGAATGGGGCTGTCTAGGCCTGATCGTAAACTGATAAATAAAACCACATCTCTCAAAAACATACAATTTCAACAGGTAAAGCCCAAGAAAATATATCATCAAAAGCAGTTTTAAAAATGACACACTTCAAAATCAGCATTTAGGCCATGCGGTGATAGGGAATTAAACTCAAAAATATACTTCATTTCCTCTCTCCCTAACTTGCGTATATAATCCCCACCCCTCCAATCCCTTTTAACTTCTTTAATGGCGCAAAAGAATAATTTGCTAGGATCTTGATCGTGCTTTTCTTTAAAGTGGAGCGGAACACTGTGGGTCTCCACCCCATTTCTGATGTTCCTAATGTGTTCCGCAACTCTTACTTTTAATGGCCTGATCGTTCTGCCTATATATAATAGGTCACATGGACATTTTAAAACGTATATAATTCCTTTTGTGTGGCAAGTTAAGTGATCCTTTATACAGTACGTTTTTTTTATAATGTGTCCTATATCTGTTAAGTGTCTTTTTTTGCTGTTAGTTGTTCTACAGGGTAGACACATTCCGCATCCGTAAAAACCTTTTAGATCCTTTAAAAAATGGCTGGATTTCTTTGGGCTTCGACAGCTTTTAACTAAAATATTTTTAAAATTCTTTGCACCTCTATAGATAATTCTGGGTTCGGGCTGTAAAATCTTATTGAGGATAGGGTCATCTTGTAGTAAATGCCAGTGCTTCTTAATTGTTTTCCTTATTTGTTTGTTTCGTCCATTATAGTTACAAATAAAGGATATATCATTGGTATTTCCTTGCTCTTTTTTAGGTTTATATTTTATAAGTTCCTTTCTGGGTACTTTTCTCACTTCTTCAAAATCTCTCTCTACAATTTCCCTACTGTATCCCTTCTCTATAAATTGCCGTTTAATATAACTGGCTTGTTCTAAATAATCAGATTCTTTTTTACAATTTCTTCGAATCCTTAGAAATTGGCCTCTTGGTGCGTTCTCCAGCCACGGGTTATGATGACAGCTATTTCTCTCTATGTACCCGTTAGCGTCCACTGGTTTAAAGTAGTTCTTGGTATTTATCTTTTCGTCCTCTATGTAGATATGTAGATCCAAGAAGTTTATTTTCTCTTCACTAATGCAGCTCGTTAGGTGAATCCCCCAGTCGTTCCGGTTAAGATACGTAATAAAATCATTCAATTGATCTTGGTTACCTGTCCAGATAAAAAATATATCATCTATGAAGCGGCGATAGGACACCAAGTATGCCCCCCATTCATGGCCCTGGGTGACAAATGCCTCTTCCCAGAATGCCATGAATAAGTTGGCATAACTGGGGGCAAACTTGGTGCCCATCGCCGTTCCACAGATCTGGAGATAAAATTCGCCCTCAAACCAAAAAAAGTTGTTGGTCAGAATTAAAAAAATGCCCTCTAGGATAAAATCTATCTGTTCACTCTTAAAATCTGATTTGGATAAAAAATGCCGTACTGCTGCCATCCCTTTCTCATGAGGTATTATAGTATATAAGGAAGTAACATCACAGGTTACCAACAGGTTGCCCTGTTGCCAAACCGTGTCTTCCAGGATCTGCAGCATGTGAATTGTATCCTTAAGATACGACGGAGTTTTCGAGACCAGAGGCTGTAGGAGAGTGTCTATATATTCGGACACTCGCGTGGAGACAGAGTCTATGCCGGATATTATAGGTCTACCGGGGGGTTCTGTGATGTTTTTATGCACTTTAGGAAGGTGATAAAAAACTGGAATTTTGGGATGAGTTACAAATAAGTAGCCCGCTTCTTTTTCATTGAGTATTTTTGACTCCTTCCCTCTATCTACATATTCCTTAAATACATTGATAATCTGTTTAAGGGGGTTATATGTGAGTTTTTTATACGTTGAGGAGTCTGATAAAATCCTTATAGCTTCCTTCAAGTATTGGGGTCTATTTAACATCACAATTCCCCCCCCCTTATCTGCTGGTTTAATTATCAGATCAGAGTTATCTCGTATCTCCTTTAGTGCTTTCTTCTCTCCTACTGTTAGATTCTGTTGATATTTATTCTCTTTTTTGTATTTCTTTACTTCCTCCATCACCATTTTTTCAAAAGTTTTTATTTCATGGGAAATTAAATGGCGTGGAAAAAATTGTGACTTCTCTTTAAGAGATGTGTGTTGATATTCGTCCATACTTTCATTCTCTTTGGGCAACTGTTCTGTCCTATTATAAAAAAATTTCTTTAAACATAGTTTCCTAATAAAATGGTTCATATCTGTAAAAAAGTTAAAAACATTAAAATCTGCAGTTGGGGCAAATTTGAGACCTTTCCTTAAAATGCTTATATGCTCCTTTGTGAGTGGTTCATCTGCAATATTAAAAATCCCATTTAAATCGATGTCTTTCCCCTCTTCTCCCTGTGCCTCCTTCCTAACTCCTCTCTTTCTTCTTCTTCTTCTAGTGATCTTTGTCTTTTCCCCTGCATCTCCCATGGTTGTGGATCGTTCGTCCATTTCCTTCTGTTCTGTATCAGGTCCCTCCGAAAAAAAGAAGGTGATGGGGGAGTATCTGGGGGTAATGACTTACTTATGCTCCTATTCCTTGTCAAAATAGGTTCCACTCTATCACTATTGGCTGATTTTGAATTCATTGTTCTCCCCTTTTGGCTCTTTTTCTGGTGATTGGATGAGCCTTCTTTTACCGCATCACTGTATGTTTTAGATTTGGTGACATAATGTTGGCTCCCTGTTTCTTGTGTGTTGATGAAATCTCTCCTTGTGTGATGTTCTAATTCTATTGCGTGTCTTCCTTCATGATGCAACTCTTTCCTAGTGGGTGTAGTGTACTGGTGTTGGGGCCCTAAGGCAAACCGTGAGTCCTGTCTCTCCCTATTTGTTACCCCCTCCCCCCTTGTTAAGTTGCTCTTTTGAGGGTGTCTATAGCGTGACTCCCTATCCTCTCTTCCATATTCCTTCACTCTATTTCTCGAGTCCCTACGTTCCGGTCTCTCCTGGTTGGTTCGTCTCCATGTTTGTGAGTTATGTGTGTCATGGGGAAATTTTCCTCTATAACTCCTTTTTGTATTTCTATTTGCCTTCTGTTTAGGGTTCCTCACATTGCCTGTTTTATAATCATTTATGTCTCTCTGATATTTGCTTCTTTTTATATCTATAGTCTCTGTTTCTATCCTATCTACTTTCTCTTTAATCTCTTTTAAGATGCTGTTATAAACTTCAGGGCTTGTGGAGTCTATCAAGAGATTTTTCCATTTATTTATCTCTTCATCCAATTTAGGTAGGTTCTCCTCCCTTCTCGCCACTATGTATCCCATGGTACTGAATGAAAAGCCATCTAATAGCTTATTCCATCCTGCCATGAAGTGTGGGTCATCCTTGTCAAAGCTAGGGTCCTTAAAAAATCTAAGACCTCTTGGAGTGATCTGATCTCTAACATATTTTTTAAGAGTAGCAATCTCCCATTTTGTTTTCATTTCCTTTATAAGGGCATTCTCCAAATTATATCTAAATTGGTTTTTGCCATTAAATTTTAAGGCTCCTTGCCGTTCTATACCTCTATCAAAACATGTATCAATGTTACTTGTTCTATAGTTTCTATTATCAAGAAATGTCATATTGATCTATATAGCTAACTGGGTCCTCTGAAAGGAGAATACAGACACTAATACAAAATAGATAGCAGAGACCCAGTATATGCTAAGTGCAAAAACAATAAGTAACTCAAACACCTTGGTGAGGTCCCCTTAACCTTCACCAACATTAAAATACAAACACAAAGAAAGTAAGGCGGAGTATCTTACATGCACTTTCCAAATGGTTCTTTACATGGGTACTTTCCTATAATACACCCTAAGAAAAATAAAACAGTAGATGATAGTGCAATATTGTCTGTACTGTTAATCACTTCAATCCAATAAGGTTTTCACAAGTGCAAACTCACAATGGTGGAGCCACTATAGGTTAGGCTCAGACAATTCGCCTGGTGGGATGTAAAGGGTCCCACTCCCTCCTCTGTGCTCCGGAATCCTTGTACAGGATAATCACAGGTTCGCAGATGGAGTGTAGTTAAATAGTATTTATTGGTAAAATACACAAATCAAAAACATAAAATAGTAAAAAAAGACCTTACAATCTCTGTGGATCAGTCTTAAAAGCAAAACGCGTTTCGCCCCTTCAGGGGGCTTCCTCAGTTGCTGTTGAGTTTCCTGGATCCTTGTTCGTTTTTAAATGCCATCTGTTGCCGCTTTTTTCCGTCCCTTCCTTCATTTCCGGTTTGCCGAACTTCCGGTTTCCGGTCTTTGCGTTCCACCCTTGGAACGCACACGCAATACGCCTGAATTTCCTGTAGGGTACCAGTCTCTCTCCTGTTCCGGTTATTTTTGCGTTCCACCGTTGGAACGCATGTGCGGGCTCCCTAAATGTCTCTTATTTAGAACGCTTTATGCGTTCTATCTTAAGTGTCCTTATCACAATGGGCTCATGCATCGGAGAGCAGGGAGAGAGAAAGGGAAAATAAGGAAGAAAAAAGGGGGGGAAGAAGGATGTTACTTGCCTTAACTGCCATAGGAAAAAAGATGTTTAAAGCATATACATATATATCTCCTTACAAAAGAACATAAAGACACTCTGCTATTTCTACTTGTAGTGATGTAAAAAGTACATAAAAAATGAATAAATAATATATAAATAGAAGCTCCCATGCCTCTACAGGTGCAGTCGTGTAACCTAAATCTCGCATTTAAAAGCACAAGTTTCTTAAAGGTGTATGCCTCCATAATTTATATATAATAAAAACGATTCTAAAAACCGATTTAAAATATTTTAAACAATTTTATAAAATTAGTGGTGCAGTAAAAGTTCAAATAATGCCATTCTACAATTACTGAATGGGGCTGTCTAGGCCTGATCGTAAACTGATAAATAAAACCACATCTCTCAAAAACATACAATTTCAACAGGTAAAGCCCAAGAAAATATATCATCAAAAGCAGTTTTAAAAATGACACACTTCAAAATCAGCATTTAGGCCATGCGGTGATAGGGAATTAAACTCAAAAATATACTTCATTTCCTCTCTCCCTAACTTGCGTATATAATCCCCACCCCTCCAATCCCTTTTAACTTCTTTAATGGCGCAAAAGAATAATTTGCTAGGATCTTGATCGTGCTTTTCTTTAAAGTGGAGCGGAACACTGTGGGTCTCCACCCCATTTCTGATGTTCCTAATGTGTTCCGCAACTCTTACTTTTAATGGCCTGATCGTTCTGCCTATATATAATAGGTCACATGGACATTTTAAAACGTATATAATTCCTTTTGTGTGGCAAGTTAAGTGATCCTTTATACAGTACGTTTTTTTTATAATGTGTCCTAAATCTGTTAAGTGTCTTTTTTTGCTGTTAGTTGTTCTACAGGGTAGACACATTCCGCATCCGTAAAAACCTTTTAGATCCTTTAAAAATGGCTGGATTTCTTTGGGCTAAGACAGCTTTTAACTAAAATATTTTTAAAATTCTTTGCACCTCTATAGATAATTCTGGGTTCGGGCTGTAAAATCTTATTGAGGATAGGGTCATCTTGTAGTAAATGCCAGTGCTTCTTAATTGTTTTCCTTATTTGTTTGTTTCGTCCATTATAGTTACAAATAAAGGATATATCATTGGTATTTCCTTGCTCTTTTTTAGGTTTATATTTTATAAGTTCCTTTCTGGGTACTTTTCTCACTTCTTCAAAATCTCTCTCTACAATTTCCCTACTGTATCCCTTCTCTATAAATTGCCGTTTAATATAACTGGCTTGTTCTAAATAATCAGATTCTTTTTTACAATTTCTTCGAATCCTTAGAAATTGGCCTCTTGGTGCGTTCTCCAGCCACGGGTTATGATGACAGCTATTTCTCTCTATGTACCCGTTAGCGTCCACTGGTTTAAAGTAGTTCTTGGTATTTATCTTTTCGTCCTCTATGTAGATATGTAGATCCAAGAAGTTTATTTTCTCTTCACTAATGCAGCTCGTTAGGTGAATCCCCCAGTCGTTCCGGTTAAGATACGTAATAAAATCATTCAATTGATCTTGGTTACCTGTCCAGATAAAAAATATATCATCTATGAAGCGGCGATAGGACACCAAGTATGCCCCCCATTCATGGCCCTGGGTGACAAATGCCTCTTCCCAGAATGCCATGAATAAGTTGGCATAACTGGGGGCAAACTTGGTGCCCATCGCCGTTCCACAGATCTGGAGATAAAATTCGCCCTCAAACCAAAAAAAGTTGTTGGTCAGAATTAAAAAAATGCCCTCTAGGATAAAATCTATCTGTTCACTCTTAAAATCTGATTTGGATAAAAAATGCCGTACTGCTGCCATCCCTTTCTCATGAGGTATTATAGTATATAAGGAAGTAACATCACAGGTTACCAACAGGTTGCCCTGTTGCCAAACCGTGTCTTCCAGGATCTGCAGCATGTGAATTGTATCCTTAAGATACGACGGAGTTTTCGAGACCAGAGGCTGTAGGAGAGTGTCTATATATTCGGACACTCGCGTGGAGACAGAGTCTATGCCGGATATTATAGGTCTACCGGGGGGTTCTGTGATGTTTTTATGCACTTTAGGAAGGTGATAAAAAACTGGAATTTTGGGATGAGTTACAAATAAGTAGCCCGCTTCTTTTTCATTGAGTATTTTTGACTCCTTCCCTCTATCTACATATTCCTTAAATACATTGATAATCTGTTTAAGGGGGTTATATGTGAGTTTTTTATACGTTGAGGAGTCTGATAAAATCCTTATAGCTTCCTTCAAGTATTGGGGTCTATTTAACATCACAATTCCCCCCCCCTTATCTGCTGGTTTAATTATCAGATCAGAGTTATCTCGTATCTCCTTTAGTGCTTTCTTCTCTCCTACTGTTAGATTCTGTTGATATTTATTCTCTTTTTTGTATTTCTTTACTTCCTCCATCACCATTTTTTCAAAAGTTTTTATTTCATGGGAAATTAAATGGCGTGGAAAAAATTGTGACTTCTCTTTAAGAGATGTGTGTTGATATTCGTCCATACTTTCATTCTCTTTGGGCAACTGTTCTGTCCTATTATAAAAAAATTTCTTTAAATTCTATCGCCGCTTCATAGATGATATATTTTTTATCTGGACAGGTAACCAAGATCAATTGAATGATTTTATTACGTATCTTAACCGGAACGACTGGGGGATTCACCTAACGAGCTGCATTAGTGAAGAGAAAATAAACTTCTTGGATCTACATATCTACATAGAGGACGAAAAGATAAATACCAAGAACTACTTTAAACCAGTGGACGCTAACGGGTACATAGAGAGAAATAGCTGTCATCATAACCCGTGGCTGGAGAACGCACCAAGAGGCCAATTTCTAAGGATTCGAAGAAATTGTAAAAAAGAATCTGATTATTTAGAACAAGCCAGTTATATTAAACGGCAATTTATAGAGAAGGGATACAGTAGGGAAATTGTAGAGAGAGATTTTGAAGAAGTGAGAAAAGTACCCAGAAAGGAACTTATAAAATATAAACCTAAAAAAGAGCAAGGAAATACCAATGATATATCCTTTATTTGTAACTATAATGGACGAAACAAACAAATAAGGAAAACAATTAAGAAGCACTGGCATTTACTACAAGATGACCCTATCCTCAATAAGATTTTACAGCCCGAACCCAGAATTATCTATAGAGGTGCAAAGAATTTTAAAAATATTTTAGTTAAAAGCTGTCTTAGCCCAAAGAAATCCAGCCATTTTTTAAAGGATCTAAAAGGTTTTTACGGATGCGGAATGTGTCTACCCTGTAGAACAACTAACAGCAAAAAAAGACACTTAACAGATATAGGACACATTATAAAAAAAACGTACTGTATAAAGGATCACTTAACTTGCCACACAAAAGGAATTATATACGTTTTAAAATGTCCATGTGACCTATTATATATAGGCAGAACGATCAGGCCATTAAAAGTAAGAGTTGCGGAACACATTAGGAACATCAGAAATGGGGTGGAGACCCACAGTGTTCCGCTCCACTTTAAAGAAAAGCACGATCAAGATCCTAGCAAATTATTCTTTTGCGCCATTAAAGAAGTTAAAAGGGATTGGAGGGGTGGGGATTATATACGCAAGTTAGGGAGAGAGGAAATGAAGTATATTTTTGAGTTTAATTCCCTATCACCGCATGGCCTAAATGCTGATTTTGAAGTGTGTCATTTTTAAAACTGCTTTTGATGATATATTTTCTTGGGCTTTACCTGTTGAAATTGTATGTTTTTGAGAGATGTGGTTTTATTTATCAGTTTACGATCAGGCCTAGACAGCCCCATTCAGTAAATGTAGAATGGCATTATTTGAACTTTTACTGCACCACTAATTTTATAAAATTGTTTAAAATATTTTAAATCGGTTTTTAGAATCGTTTTTATTATATATAAATTATGGAGGCATACACCTTTAAGAAACTTGTGCTTTTAAATGCGAGATTTAGGTTACACGACTGCACCTGTAGAGGCATGGGAGCTTCTATTTATATATTATTTATTCATTTTTTATGTACTTTTTACATCACTACAAGTAGAAATAGCAGAGTGTCTTTATGTTCTTTTGTAAGGAGATATATATGTATATGCTTTAAACATCTTTTTTCCTATGGCAGTTAAGGCAAGTAACATCCTTCTTCCCCCCCTTTTTTCTTCCTTATTTTCCCTTTCTCTCTCCCTGCTCTCCGATGCATGAGCCCATTGTGATAAGGACACTTAAGATAGAACGCATAAAGCGTTCTAAATAAGAGACATTTAGGGAGCCCGCACATGCGTTCCAACGGTGGAACGCAAAAATAACCGGAACAGGAGAGAGACTGGTACCCTACAGGAAATTCAGGCGTATTGCGTGTGCGTTCCAAGGGTGGAACGCAAAGACCGGAAACCGGAAGTTCGGCAAACCGGAAATGAAGGAAGGGACGGAAAAAAGCGGCAACAGATGGCATTTAAAAACGAACAAGGATCCAGGAAACTCAACAGCAACTGAGGAAGCCCCCTGAAGGGGCGAAACGCGTTTTGCTTTTAAGACTGATCCACAGAGATTGTAAGGTCTTTTTTTACTATTTTATGTTTTTGATTTGTGTATTTTACCAATAAATACTATTTAACTACACTCCATCTGCGAACCTGTGATTATCCTGTACAAGGATTCCGGAGCACAGAGGAGGGAGTGGGACCCTTTACATCCCACCAGGCGAATTGTCTGAGCCTAACCTATAGTGGCTCCACCATTGTGAGTTTGCACTTGTGAAAACCTTATTGGATTGAAGTGATTAACAGTACAGACAATATTGCACTATCATCTACTGTTTTATTTTTCTTAGGGTGTATTATAGGAAAGTACCCATGTAAAGAACCATTTGGAAAGTACATGTAAGATACTCCGCCTTACTTTCTTTGTGATTGTTGTGTGATAATTACTAAATTGTAAAATTTTGACTTATTTAAAGAAGCTGTGACTAAAGCCGAGTTTGTGAATATTTTGAAAACATCACTTTTTGCCTACATATTTTTCTCGATACAATTCATCTTCTGGTGAATAAATTCTTCATTGGAACTATGTAAACAAAGTCACTCATGCCGACTCTTCTAAATTAAAATTAACTGCACCTGGAGATGCCGGGGATTGAACCCGGGGCCTCATACATGCGAAGCATGCGCTCTACCACTGAGCTACATCCCCATTACATTGCTACAGTTGTACAGAACACGACACACAAATAGAACCTCGGCTAATTCGAAAAAATAACCTTGTCTATTTTTTTTTTAATAAAGTTTGTCTGAGGACTGTAGATTGCATAGTTAAAAGCCTCAGATGTATATTAACAGAGGTAATAGTTGGACACATTTAACCACATCCAATGATTGTTTAGGACTCCTAGCCTACGTATGGTAACTTAGTGTCAATTGTTATATGAGATGGCTTAAATGCCCTTCCATTTATGACTTTATTGGTCAAAATATGAAGTTCTTCACTAAGTATATCATCTTCTTATCCAAAAATTATCCTCTTTTACTCGGGGAATGAGGACCTATAATCGATTTACTGACACCTCATGGACACCAGGCACCAGATTTTATGAGACAGCAGTGAACAGGATCTTAGCAGATGTTTAATTAAGTTTGCTCACTCAACTCTAAATTGTTGAAAATCAAAACCGGAATTGCATTTTCTTTTCGGCTAAACGTTCCAAGCTGTGGAAGGAGCTATGTTGGACTCTTTTCTAAAACATCAGCCTTGAAACAATTTTAATAAAGCTTCTGTAGCCAAAGAAATGAAATTCTCATGAGAAGTCACTAAAACTACGAATGTGAGGTCAAGGAAACTTCCCGAAACTCTAGAATTTAAGTAGGATACGCCATATACACTATTAAAACCCCACTTAGAGAAGTTGGCAACGCTATGCTATTTTCTTTGGGAATAAGGAAATCTAATGCAGACTCTGTCCTCAGAAGGAAACCAGACACAGGATTTTTAAGACAAGAGAGGATTTGGAGCTTAAAGATTTTTCTTTGGATTGATACACTAATGTTGACATTGTTGTGTGATAATTACTAAATTGTAAAATTTTGACTTATTTAAAGAAGCTGTGACTAAAGCCGAGTTTGTGAATATTTTGAAAACATCACTTTTTGCCTACATATTTTTCTCGATACAATTCATCTTCTGGTGAATAAATTCTTCATTGGAACTATGTAAACAAAGTCACTCATGCCGACTCTTCTAAATTAAAATTAACTGCACCTGGAGATGCCGGGGATTGAACCCGGGGCCTCATACATGCAAAGCATGCGCTCTACCACTGAGCTACATCCCCATTACATTGCTACAGTTGTACAGAACACGACACACAAATAGAACCTCGGCTAATTCGAAAAAATAACCTTGTCTATTTTTTTTTTTTAATAAAGTTTGTCTGAGGACTGTAGATTGCATAGTTAAAAGCCTCAGATGTATATTAAAAGAGGTAATAGTTGGACACATTTAACCACATCCAATGATTGTTTAGGACTCCTAGCCTACGTATGGTAACTTAGTGTCAATTGTTATATCAGATGGCTTAAATGCCCTTCCATTTATGACTTTATTGGTCAAAATATGAAGTTCTTCACTAAGTATATCATCTTCTTATCCAAAAATTATCCTCTTTTACTCGGGGAATGAGGACCTATAATCAATTTACTGACACCTCATGGACACCAGGCACCAGATTTTCTGAGACAGCAGTGAACAGGATCTTAGCAGATGTTTAATTAAGTTTGCTCACTCAACTCTAAATTGTTCAAAATCAAAACCTGAATTGCATTTTCTTTTCGGCTAAACGTTCCAAGCTGTGGAAGGAGCTATGTTGGACTCTTTTCTAAAACATCAGCCTTGAAACAATTTTAATAAAGCTTCTGTAGCCAAAGAAATGAAATTCTCATGAGAAGTCACTAAAACTACGAATGTGAGGTCAAGGAAACTTCCCGAAACTCTAGAATTTAAGTAGGATACGCCATATACACTATTAAAACCCCACTTAGAGAAGTTGGCAACGCTATGCTATTTTCTTTGGGAATAAGGAAATCTAATGCAGACTCTGTCCTCAGAAGGAAACCAGACACAGGATTTTTAAGACAAGAGAGGATTTGGAGCTTAAAGATTTTTCTTTGGATTGATACACTAATGTTGACATTGTTGTGTGATAATTACTAAATTGTAAAATTTTGACTTATTTAAAGAAGCTGTGACTAAAGCCGAGTTTGTGAATATTTTGAAAACATCACTTTTTGCCTACATATTTTTCTCGATACAATTCATCTTCTGGTGAATAAATTCTTCATTGGAACTATGTAAACAAAGTCACTCATGCCGACTCTTCTAAATTAAAATTAACTGTACCTGGAGATGCCGGGGATTGAACCCGGGGCCTCATACATGCGAAGCATGCGCTCTACCACTGAGCTACATCCCCATTACATTGTTGCAGCATTACAGAACACGACACACAAATAGAACCTCGGCTCATTCGAAAAAATAGCCTTGTCTATTTTTTTTTAATAAAGTTCGTCTGAGGACTGTAGATTGCAAAATAGTTAAAAGCCTCAGATGTATATTAACAGAGGTAATAGTTGGACACATTTAACCACATCCAATGATTGTTTAGGACTCCTAGCCTACGTATGGTAACTTAGTGTCAATTGTTATATCAGATGGCTTAAATGCCCTTCCATTTATGACTTTATTGGTCAAAATATGAAGTTCTTCACTAAGTATATCATCTTCTTATCCAAAAATTATCCTCTTTTACTCGGGGAATGAGGACCTATAATCGATTTACTGACACCTCATGGACACCAGGCACCAGATTTTCTGAGAAAGCAGTGAACAGGATCTTAGCAGATGTTTAATTAAGTTTGCTCACTCAACTCTAAATTGTTCAAAATCAAAACCTGAATTGCATTTTCTTTTCGGCTAAACGTTCCAAGCTGTGGAAGGAGCTATGTTGGACTCTTTTCTAAAACATCAGCCTTGAAACAATTTTAATAAAGCTTCTGTAGCCAAAGAAATGAAATTCTCATGAGAAGTCACTAAAACTACGAATGTGAGGTCAAGGAAACTTCCCGAAACTCTAGAATTTAAGTAGGATACGCCATATACACTATTAAAAACCCACTTAGAGAAGTTGTCAACGCTATGCTATTTTCTTTGGGAATAAGGAAATCTAATGCAGACTCTGTCCTCAGAAGGAAACCAGACACAGGATTTTTAAGACAAGAGAGGATTTGGAGCTTAAAGATTTTTCTTTGGATTGATACACTAATGTTGACATTGTTGTGTGATAATTACTAAATTGTAAAATTTTGACTTATTTAAAGAAGCTGTGACTAAAGCCGAGTTTGTGAATATTTTGAAAACATCACTTTTTGCCTACATATTTTTCTCGATACAATTCATCTTCTGGTGAATAAATTCTTCATTGGAACTATGTAAACAAAGTCACTCATGCCGACTCTTCTAAATTAAAATTAACTGCACCTGGAGATGCCGGGGATTGAACCCGGGGCCTCATACATGCGAAGCATGCGCTCTACCACTGAGCTACATCCCCATTACATTGCTACAGTTGTACAGAACACGACACACAAATAGAACCTCGGCTAATTCGAAAAAATAGCCTTGTCTATTTTTTTTTAATAAAGTTCGTCTGAGGACTGTAGATTGCAAAATAGTTAAAAGCCTCAGATGTATATTAACAGAGGTAATAGTTGGACACATTTAACCACATCCAATGATTGTTTAGGACTCCTAGCCTACGTATGGTAACTTAGTGTCAATTGTTATATCAGATGGCTTAAATGCCCTTCCATTTATGACTTTATTGGTCAAAATATGAAGTTCTTCACTAAGTATATCATCTTCTTATCCAAAAATTATCCTCTTTTACTCGGGGAATGAGGACCTATAATCGATTTACTGACACCTCATGGACACCAGGCACCAGATTTTCTGAGACAGCAGTGAACAGGATCTTAGCAGATGTTTAATTAAGTTTGCTCACTCAACTCTAAATTGTTCAAAATCAAAACCTGAATTGCATTTTCTTTTCGGCTAAACGTTCCAAGCTGTGGAAGGAGCTATGTTGGACTCTTTTCTAAAACATCAGCCTTGAAACAATTTTAATAAAGCTTCTGTAGCCAAAGAAATGAAATTCTCATGAGAAGTCACTAAAACTACGAATGTGAGGTCAAGGAAACTTCCCGAAACTCTAGAATTTAAGTAGGATACGCCATATACACTATTAAAACCCCACTTAGAGAAGTTGGCAACGCTATGCTATTTTCTTTGGGAATAAGGAAATCTAATGCAGACTCTGTCCTCAGAAGGAAACCAGACACAGGATTTTTAAGACAAGAGAGGATTTGGAGCTTAAAGATTTTTCTTTGGATTGATACACTAATGTTGACATTGTTGTGTGATAATTACTAAATTGTAAAATTTTGACTTATTTAACCCCTTAAGGACACATGACATATGGGGCTTGTCATGATTACCTTTTATTCCAAAGGTTTGGTGCTTAAGGGGTTAAAGAAGCTGTGACTAAAGCCGAGTTTGTGAATATTTTTAAAACATCACTTTTCGCCTACATATTTTTCTCGATACAATTCATCTTCTGGAGAATAAATTCTTCATTGGAACTATGTAAACAAAGTCACTCATGCCGACTCTTCTAAATTAAAATTAACTGCACCTGGAGATGCCGTGGATTAAACCCGGGGCCTCATACATGCGAAGCATGAGCTCTACCACTGAGCTACATCCCCATTACATTGCTACAGTTGTACAGAACACGACACACAAATAGAACCTCGGCTAATTCGAAAAAATAACCTTGTCTATTTTTTTTTTTATAAAGTTCGTCTGAGGACTGTAGATTGCAAAATAGTTAAAAGCCTCAGATGTATATTAACAGAGGTAATAGTTGGACACATTTAACCACATCCAATGATTGTTTAGGACTCCTAGCCTACGTATGGTAACTTAGTGTCAATTGTTATATGAGATGGCTTAAATGCCCTTCCATTTATGACTTTATTGGTCAAAATATGAAGTTCTTCACTAAGTATATCATCTTCTTATCCAAAAATTATCCTCTTTTACTCGGGGAATGAGGACCTATAATCGATTTACTGACACCTCATGGACACCAGGCACCAGATTTTCTGAGACAGCAGTGAACAGGATCTTAGCAGATGTTTAATTAAGTTTGCTCACTCAACTCTAAATTGTTGAAAATCAAAACCGGAATTGCATTTTCTTTTCGGCTAAACGTTCCAAGCTGTGGAAGGAGCTATGTTGGACTCTTTTCTAAAACATCAGCCTTGAAACAATTTTAATAAAGCTTCTGTAGCCAAAGAAATGAAATTCTCATGAGAAGTCACTAAAACTACGAATGTGAGGTCAAGGAAACTTCCCGAAACTCTAGAATTTAAGTAGGATACGCCATATACACTGTTAAAAACCCACTTAGAGAAGTTGGCAACGCTATGCTATTTTCTTTGGGAATAAGGAAATCTAATGCAGACTATGTCCTCAGAAGGAAACCAGACACAGGATTTTTAACACAAGAGAGGATTTGGAGCTTAAAGATTTTTCTTTGGATTGATACACTAATGTTGACATTGTTGTGTGATAATTACTAAATTGTAAAATTTTGACTTATTTAAAGAAGCTGTGACTAAAGCCGAGTTTGTGAATATTTTGAAAACATCACTTTTTGCCTACATATTTTTCTCGATACAATTCATCTTCTGGTGAATAAATTCTTCATTGGAACTATGTAAACAAAGTCACTCATGCCGACTCTTCTAAATTAAAATTAACTGCACCTGGAGATGCCGGGGATTGAACCCGGGGCCTCATACATACCACTGAGCTACATCCCCATTACATTGCTACAGTTGTACAGAACACGACACACAAATAGAACCTCGGCTAATTCGAAAAATAACCTTGTCTATTTTTTTTTTTAATAAAGTTCGTCTGAGGACTGTAGATTGCATAGTTAAAAGCCTCAGATGTATATTAACAGAGGTAATAGTTGGACACATTTAACCACATCCAATGATTGTTTAGGACTCCTAGGCTACGTATGGTAACTTAGTGTCAATTGTTATATGAGATGGCTTAAATGCCCTTCCATTTATGACTTTATTGGTCAAAATATGAAGTTCTTCACTAAGTATATCATCTTCTTATCCAAAAATTATCCTCTTTTACTCGGGGAATGAGGACCTATAATCGATTTACTGACACCTCATGGACACCAGGCACCAGATTTTCTGAGACAGCAGTGAACAGGATCTTAGCAGATGTTTAATTAAGTTTGCTCACTCAACTCTAAATTGTTGAAAATCAAAACCGGAATTGCATTTTCTTTTCGGCTAAACGTTCCAAGCTGTGGAAGGAGCTATGTTGGACTCTTTTCTAAAACATCAGCCTTGAAACAATTTTAATAAAGCTTCTGTAGCCAAAGAAATGAAATTCTCATGAGAAGTCACTAAAACTACGAATGTGAGGTCAAGGAAACTTCCCGAAACTCTAGAATTTAAGTAGGATACGCCATATACACTATTAAAACCCCACTTAGAGAAGTTGGCAACGCTATGCTATTTTCTTTGGGAATAAGGAAATCTAATGCAGACTCTGTCCTCAGAAGGAAACCAGACACAGGATTTTTAAGACAAGAGAGGATTTGGAGCTTAAAGATTTTTCTTTGGATTGATACACTAATGTTGACATTGTTGTGTGATAATTACTAAATTGTAAAATTTTGACTTATTTAAAGAAGCTGTGACTAAAGCCGAGTTTGTGAATATTTTGAAAACATCACTTTTTGCCTACATATTTTTCTCGATACAATTCATCTTCTGGTGAATAAATTCTTCATTGGAACTATGTAAACAAAGTCACTCATGCCGACTCTTCTAAATTAAAATCAACTGTACCTGGAGATGCCGGGGATTGAACCCGGGGCCTCATACATGCGAAGCATGCGCTCTACCACTGAGCTACATCCCCATTACATTGTTGCAGCATTACAGAACACGACACACAAATAGAACCTCGGCTCATTCGAAAAAATAGCCTTGTCTATTTTTTTTTAATAAAGTTCGTCTGAGGACTGTAGATTGTAAAATAGTTAAAAGCCTCAGATGTATATTAACAGAGGTAATAGTTGGACACATTTAACCACATCCAATGATTGTTTAGGACTCCTAGCCTACGTATGGTAACTTAGTGTCAATTGTTATATCAGATGGCTTAAATGCCCTTCCATTTATGACTTTATTGGTCAAAATATGAAGTTCTTCACTAAGTATATCATCTTCTTATCCAAAAATTATCCTCTTTTACTCGGGGAATGAGGACCTATAATCGATTTACTGACACCTCATGGACACCAGGCACCAGATTTTCTGAGAAAGCAGTGAACAGGATCTTAGCAGATGTTTAATTAAGTTTGCTCACTCAACTCTAAATTGTTCAAAATCAAAACCTGAATTGCATTTTCTTTTCGGCTAAACGTTCCAAGCTGTGGAAGGAGCTATGTTGGACTCTTTTCTAAAACATCAGCCTTGAAACAATTTTAATAAAGCTTCTGTAGCCAAAGAAATGAAATTCTCATGAGAAGTCACTAAAACTACGAATGTGAGGTCAAGGAAACTTCCCGAAACTCTAGAATTTAAGTAGGATACGCCATATACACTATTAAAAACCCACTTAGAGAAGTTGGCAACGCTATGCTATTTTCTTTGGGAATAAGGAAATCTAATGCAGACTCTGTCCTCAGAAGGAAACCAGACACAGGATTTTTAAGACAAGAGAGGATTTGGAGCTTAAAGATTTTTCTTTGGATTGATACACTAATGTTGACATTGTTGTGTGATAATTACTAAATTGTAAAATTTTTACTTATTTAAAGAAGCTGTGACTAAAGCCGAGTTTGTGAATATTTTGAAAACATCACTTTTTGCCTACATATTTTTCTCGATACAATTCATCTTCTGGTGAATAAATTCTTCATTGGAACTATGTAAACAAAGTCACTCATGCCGACTCTTCTAAATTAAAATTAACTGCACCTGGAGATGCCGGGGATTGAACCCGGGGCCTCATACATGCGAAGCATGCGCTCTACCACTGAGCTACATCCCCATTACATTGCTACAGTTGTACAGAACACGACACACAAATAGAACCTCGGCTAATTCGAAAAAATAACCTTGTCTATTTTTTTTTAATAAAGTTTGTCTGAGGACTGTAGATTGCATAGTTAAAAGCCTCAGATGTATATTAACAGAGGTAATAGTTGGACACATTTAACCACATCCAATGATTGTTTAGGACTCCTAGCCTACGTATGGTAACTTAGTGTCAATTGTTATATCAGATGGCTTAAATGCCCTTCCATTTATGACTTTATTGGTCAAAATATGAAGTTCTTCACTAAGTATATCATCTTCTTATCCAAAAATTATCCTCTTTTACTCGGGGAATGAGGACCTATAATCGATTTACTGACACCTCATGGACACCAGGCACCAGATTTTCTGAGACAGCAGTGAACAGGATCTTAGCAGATGTTTAATTAAGTTTGCTCACTCAACTCTAAATTGTTCAAAATCAAAACCTGAATTGCATTTTCTTTTCGGCTAAACGTTCCAAGCTGTGGAAGGAGCTATGTTGGACTCTTTTCTAAAACATCAGCCTTGAAACAATTTTAATAAAGCTTCTGTAGCCAAAGAAATGAAATTCTCATGAGAAGTCACTAAAACTACGAATGTGAGGTCAAGGAAACTTCCCGAAACTCTAGAATTTAAGTAGGATACGCCATATACACTATTAAAACCCCACTTAGAGAAGTTGGCAACGCTATGCTATTTTCTTTGGGAATAAGGAAATCTAATGCAGACTCTGTCCTCAGAAGGAAACCAGACACAGGATTTTTAAGACAAGAGAGGATTTGGAGCTTAAAGATTTTTCTTTGGATTGATACACTAATGTTGACATTGTTGTGTGATAATTACTAAATTGTAAAATTTTGACTTATTTAACCCCTTAAGGACACATGACATGTGGGGCTTGTCATGATTACCTTTTATTCCAAAGGTTTGGTGCTTAAGGGGTTAAAGAAGCTGTGACTAAAGCCGAGTTTGTGAATATTTTTAAAACATCACTTTTCGCCTACATATTTTTCTCGATACAATTCATCTTCTGGAGAATAAATTCTTCATTGGAACTATGTAAACAAAGTCACTCATGCCGACTCTTCTAAATTAAAATTAACTGCACCTGGAGATGCCGTGGATTAAACCCGGGGCCTCATACATGCGAAGCATTCGCTCTACCACTGAGCTACATCCCCATTACATTGCTACAGTTGTACAGAACACGACACACAAATAGAACCTCGGCTAATTCGAAAAAATAACCTTGTCTATTTTTTTTTTAATAAAGTTCGTCTGAGGACTGTAGATTGCAAAATAGTTAAAAGCCTCAGATGTATATTAACAGAGGTAATAGTTGGACACATTTAACCACATCCAATGATTGTTTAGGACTCCTAGCCTACGTATGGTAACTTAGTGTCAATTGTTATATGAGATGGCTTAAATGCCCTTCCATTTATGACTTTATTGGTCAAAATATGAAGTTCTTCACTAAGTATATCATCTTCTTATCCAAAAATTATCCTCTTTTACTCGGGGAATGAGGACCTATAATCGATTTACTGACACCTCATGGACACCAGGCACCAGATTTTCTGAGACAGCAGTGAACAGGATCTTAGCAGATGTTTAATTAAGTTTGCTCACTCAACTCTAAATTGTTCAAAATCAAAACCTGAATTGCATTTTCTTTTCGGCTAAACGTTCCAAGCTGTGGAAGGAGCTATGTTGGACTCTTTTCTAAAACATCAGCCTTGAAACAATTTTAATAAAGCTTCTGTAGCCAAAGAAATGAAATTCTCATGAGAAGTCACTAAAACTACGAATGTGAGGTCAAGGAAACTTCCCGAAACTCTAGAATTTAAGTAGGATACGCCATATACACTATTAAAAACCCACTTAGAGAAGTTGGCAACGCTATGCTATTTTCTTTGGGAATAAGGAAATCTAATGCAGACTATGTCCTCAGAAGGAAACCAGACACAGGATTTTTAAGACAAGAGAGGATTTGGAGCTTAAAGATTTTTCTTTGGATTGATACACTAATGTTGACATTGTTGTGTGATAATTACTAAATTGTAAAATTTTGACTTATTTAAAGAAGCTGTGACTAAAGCCGAGTGTGTGAATATTTTGAAAACATCACTTTTTGCCTACATATTTTTCTCGATACAATTCATCTTCTGGTGAATAAATTCTTCATTGGAACTATGTAAACAAAGTCACTCATGCCGACTCTTCTAAATTAAAATTAACTGCACCTGGAGATGCCGGGGATTGAACCCGGGGCCTCATACATACCACTGAGCTACATCCCCATTACATTGCTACAGTTGTACAGAACACGACACACAAATAGAACCTCGGCTAATTCGAAAAAATAACCGTGTCTATTTTTTTTTTAATAAAGTTCATCTGAGGACTGTAGATTGCATAGTTAAAAGCCTCAGATGTATATTAACAGAGGTAATAGTTGGACACATTTAACCACATCCAATGATTGTTTAGGACTCCTAGCCTACGTATGGTAACTTAGTGTCAATTGTTATATGAGATGGCTTAAATGCCCTTCCATTTATGACTTTATTGGTCAAAATATGAAGTTCTTCACTAAGTATATCATCTTCTTATCCAAAAATTATCCTCTTTTACTCGGGGAATGAGGACCTATAATCGATTTACTGACACCTCATGGACACCAGGCACCAGATTTTCTGAGACAGCAGTGAACAGGATCTTAGCAGATGTTTAATTAAGTTTGCTCACTCAACTCTAAATTGTTTAAAATCAAAACCGGAATTGCATTTTCTTTTCGGCTAAACGTTCCAAGCTGTGGAATTAGCTATGTTGGACTCTTTTCTAAAACATCAGCCTTGAAACAATTTTAATAAAGCTTCTGTAGCCAAAGAAATGAAATTCTCATGAGAAGTCACTAAAACTACGAATGTGAGGTCAAGGAAACTTCCCGAAACTCTAGAATTTAAGTAGGATACGCCATATACACTATTAAAACCCCACTTAGAGAAGTTGGCAACGCTATGCTATTTTCTTTGGGAATAAGGAAATCTAATGCAGACTCTGTCCTCAGAAGGAAACCAGACACAGGATTTTTAAGACAAGAGAGGATTTGGAGCTTAAAGATTTTTCTTTGGATTGATACACTAATGTTGACATTGTTGTGTGATAATTACTAAATTGTAAAATTTTGACTTATTTAAAGAAGCTGTGACTAAAGCCGAGTTTGTGAATATTTTGAAAACATCACTTTTTGCCTACATATTTTTCTCGATACAATTCATCTTCTGGTGAATAAATTCTTCATTGGAACTATGTAAACAAAGTCACTCATGCCGACTCTTCTAAATTAAAATTAACTGCACCTGGAGATGCCGGGGATTGAACCCGGGGCCTCATACATGCGAAGCATGCGCTCTACCACTGAGCTACATCCCCATTACATTGCTACAGTTGTACAGAACACGACACACAAATAGAACCTCGGCTAATTCGAAAAAATAACCTTGTCTATTTTTTTTTTATAAAGTTCGTCTGAGGACTGTAGATTGCATAGTTAAAAGCCTCAGATGTATATTAACAGAGGTAATAGTTGGACACATTTAACCACATCCAATGATTGTTTAGGACTCCTAGCCTACGTATGGTAACTTAGTGTCAATTGTTATATGAGATGGCTTAAATGCCCTTCCATTTATGACTTTATTGGTCAAAATATGAAGTTCTTCACTAAGTATATCATCTTCTTATCCAAAAATTATCCTCTTTTACTCGGGGAATGAGGACCTATAATCGATTTACTGACACCTCATGGACACCAGGCACCAGATTTTCTGAGACAGCAGTGAACAGGATCTTAGCAGATGTTTAATTAAGTTTGCTCACTCAACTCTAAATTGTTGAAAATCAAAACCGGAATTGCATTTTCTTTTCGGCTAAACGTTCCAAGCTGTGGAAGGAGCTATGTTGGACTCTTTTCTAAAACATCAGCCTTGAAACAATTTTAATAAAGCTTCTGTAGCCAAAGAAATGAAATTCTCATGAGAAGTCACTAAAACTACGAATGTGAGGTCAAGGAAACTTCCCGAAACTCTAGAATTTAAGTAGGATACGCCATATACACTGTTAAAAACCCACTTAGAGAAGTTGGCAACGCTATGCTATTTTCTTTGGGAATAAGGAAATCTAATGCAGACTATGTCCTCAGAAGGAAACCAGACACAGGATTTTTAAGACAAGAGAGGATTTGGAGCTTAAAGATTTTTCTTTGGATTGATACACTAATGTTGACATTGTTGTGTGATAATTACTAAATTGTAAAATTTTGACTTATTTAAAGAAGCTGTGACTAAAGCCGAGTTTGTGAATATTTTGAAAACATCACTTTTTGCCTACATATTTTTCTCGATACAATTCATCTTCTGGTGAATAAATTCTTCATTGGAACTATGTAAACAAAGTCACTCATGCCGACTCTTCTAAATTAAAATTAACTGCACCTGGAGATGCCGGGGATTGAACCCGGGGCCTCATACATACCACTGAGCTACATCCCCATTACATTGCTACAGTTGTACAGAACACGACACACAAATAGAACCTCGGCTAATTCGAAAAATAACCTTGTCTATTTTTTTTTTTAATAAAGTTCGTCTGAGGACTGTAGATTGCATAGTTAAAAGCCTCAGATGTATATTAACAGAGGTAATAGTTGGACACATTTAACCACATCCAATGATTGTTTAGGACTCCTAGCCTACGTATGGTAACTTAGTGTCAATTGTTATATGAGATGGCTTAAATGCCCTTCCATTTATGACTTTATTGGTCAAAATATGAAGTTCTTCACTAAGTATATCATCTTCTTATCCAAAAATTATCCTCTTTTACTCGGGGAATGAGGACCTATAATCGATTTACTGACACCTCATGGACACCAGGCACCAGATTTTCTGAGACAGCAGTGAACAGGATCTTAGCAGATGTTTAATTAAGTTTGCTCACTCAACTCTAAATTGTTGAAAATCAAAACCAGAATTGCATTTTCTTTTCGGCTAAACGTTCCAAGCTGTGGAAGGAGCTATGTTGGACTCTTTTCTAAAACATCAGCCTTGAAACAATTTTAATAAAGCTTCTGTAGCCAAAGAAATGAAATTCTCATGAGAAGTCACTAAAACTACGAATGTGAGGTCAAGGAAACTTCCCGAAACTCTAGAATTTAAGTAGGATACGCCATATACACTGTTAAAAACCCACTTAGAGAAGTTGGCAACGCTATGCTATTTTCTTTGGGAATAAGGAAATCTAATGCAGACTATGTCCTCAGAAGGAAACCAGACACAGGATTTTTAAGACAAGAGAGGATTTGGAGCTTAAAGATTTTTCTTTGGATTGATACACTAATGTTGACATTGTTGTGTGATAATTACTAAATTGTAAAATTTTGACTTATTTAAAGAAGCTGTGACTAAAGCCGAGTTTGTGAATATTTTGAAAACATCACTTTTTGCCTACATATTTTTCTCGATACAATTCATCTTCTGGTGAATAAATTCTTCATTGGAACTATGTAAACAAAGTCACTCATGCCGACTCTTCTAAATTAAAATTAACTGCACCTGGAGATGCCGGGGATTGAACCCGGGGCCTCATACATACCACTGAGCTACATCCCCATTACATTGCTACAGTTGTACAGAACACGACACACAAATAGAACCTCGGCTAATTCGAAAAATAACCTTGTCTATTTTTTTTTTTAATAAAGTTCGTCTGAGGACTGTAGATTGCATAGTTAAAAGCCTCAGATGTATATTAACAGAGGTAATAGTTGGACACATTTAACCACATCCAATGATTGTTTAGGACTCCTAGCCTACGTATGGTAACTTAGTGTCAATTGTTATATGAGATGGCTTAAATGCCCTTCCATTTATGACTTTATTGGTCAAAATATGAAGTTCTTCACTAAGTATATCATCTTCTTATCCAAAAATTATCCTCTTTTACTCGGGGAATGAGGACCTATAATCGATTTACTGACACCTCATGGACACCAGGCACCAGATTTTCTGAGACAGCAGTGAACAGGATCTTAGCAGATGTTTAATTAAGTTTGCTCACTCAACTCTAAATTGTTGAAAATCAAAACCGGAATTGCATTTTCTTTTCGGCTAAACGTTCCAAGCTGTGGAAGGAGCTATGTTGGACTCTTTTCTAAAACATCAGCCTTGAAACAATTTTAATAAAGCTTCTGTAGCCAAAGAAATGAAATTCTCATGAGAAGTCACTAAAACTACGAATGTGAGGTCAAGGAAACTTCCCGAAACTCTAGAATTTAAGTAGGATACGCCATATACACTATTAAAAACCCACTTAGAGAAGTTGGCAACGCTATGCTATTTTCTTTGGGAATAAGGAAATCTAATGCAGACTCTGTCCTCAGAAGGAAACCAGACACAGGATTTTTAAGACAAGAGAGGATTTGGAGCTTAAAGATTTTTCTTTGGATTGATACACTAATGTTGACATTGTTGTGTGATAATTACTAAATTGTAAAATTTTGACTTATTTAAAGAAGCTGTGACTAAAGCCGAGTTTGTGAATATTTTGAAAACATCACTTTTTGCCTACATATTTTTCTCGATACAATTCATCTTCTGGTGAATAAATTCTTCATTGGAACTATGTAAACAAAGTCACTCATGCCGACTCTTCTAAATTAAAATCAACTGTACCTGGAGATGCCGGGGATTGAACCCGGGGCCTCATACATGCGAAGCATGCGCTCTACCACTGAGCTACATCCCCATTACATTGTTGCAGCATTACAGAACACGACACACAAATAGAACCTCGGCTCATTCGAAAAAATAGCCTTGTCTATTTTTTTTTAATAAAGTTCGTCTGAGGACTGTAGATTGTAAAATAGTTAAAAGCCTCAGATGTATATTAACAGAGGTAATAGTTGGACACATTTAACCACATCCAATGATTGTTTAGGACTCCTAGCCTACGTATGGTAACTTAGTGTCAATTGTTATATCAGATGGCTTAAATGCCCTTCCATTTATGACTTTATTGGTCAAAATATGAAGTTCTTCACTAAGTATATCATCTTCTTATCCAAAAATTATCCTCTTTTACTCGGGGAATGAGGACCTATAATCGATTTACTGACACCTCATGGACACCAGGCACCAGATTTTCTGAGACAGCAGTGAACAGGATCTTAGCAGATGTTTAATTAAGTTTGCTCACTCAACTCTAAATTGTTCAAAATCAAAACCTGAATTGCATTTTCTTTTCGGTTAAACGTTCCAAGCTGTGGAAGGAGCTATGTTGGACTCTTTTCTAAAACATCAGCCTTGAAACAATTTTAATAAAGCTTCTGTAGCCAAAGAAATGAAATTCTCATGAGAAGTCACTAAAACTACGAATGTGAGGTCAAGGAAACTTCCCGAAACTCTAGAATTTAAGTAGGATACGCCATATACACTATTAAAAACCCACTTAGAGAAGTTGGCAACGCTATGCTATTTTCTTTGGGAATAAGGAAATCTAATGCAGACTATGTCCTCAGAAGGAAACCAGACACAGGATTTTTAAGACAAGAGAGGATTTGGAGCTTAAAGATTTTTCTTTGGATTGATACACTAATGTTGACATTGTTGTGTGATAATTACTAAATTGTAAAATTTTGACTTATTTAAAGAAGCTGTGACTAAAGCCGAGTGTGTGAATATTTTGAAAACATCACTTTTTGCCTACATATTTTTCTCGATACAATTCATCTTCTGGTGAATAAATTCTTCATTGGAACTATGTAAACAAAGTCACTCATGCCGACTCTTCTAAATTAAAATTAACTGCACCTGGAGATGCCGGGGATTGAACCCGGGGCCTCATACATACCACTGAGCTACATCCCCATTACATTGCTACAGTTGTACAGAACACGACACACAAATAGAACCTCGGCTAATTCGAAAAAATAACCTTGTCTATTTTTTTTTTAATAAAGTTCATCTGAGGACTGTAGATTGCATAGTTAAAAGCCTCAGATGTATATTAACAGAGGTAATAGTTGGACACATTTAACCACATCCAATGATTGTTTAGGACTCCTAGCCTACGTATGGTAACTTAGTGTCAATTGTTATATGAGATGGCTTAAATGCCCTTCCATTTATGACTTTATTGGTCAAAATATGAAGTTCTTCACTAAGTATATCATCTTCTTATCCAAAAATTATCCTCTTTTACTCGGGGAATGAGGACCTATAATCGATTTACTGACACCTCATGGACACCAGGCACCAGATTTTCTGAGACAGCAGTGAACAGGATCTTAGCAGATGTTTAATTAAGTTTGCTCACTCAACTCTAAATTGTTTAAAATCAAAACCGGAATTGCATTTTCTTTTCGGCTAAACGTTCCAAGCTGTGGAATTAGCTATGTTGGACTCTTTTCTAAAACATCAGCCTTGAAACAATTTTAATAAAGCTTCTGTAGCCAAAGAAATGAAATTCTCATGAGAAGTCACTAAAACTACGAATGTGAGGTCAAGGAAACTTCCCGAAACTCTAGAATTTAAGTAGGATACGCCATATACACTATTAAAACCCCACTTAGAGAAGTTGGCAACGCTATGCTATTTTCTTTGGGAATAAGGAAATCTAATGCAGACTCTGTCCTCAGAAGGAAACCAGACACAGGATTTTTAAGACAAGAGAGGATTTGGAGCTTAAAGATTTTTCTTTGGATTGATACACTAATGTTGACATTGTTGTGTGATAATTACTAAATTGTAAAATTTTGACTTATTTAAAGAAGCTGTGACTAAAGCCGAGTTTGTGAATATTTTGAAAACATCACTTTTTGCCTACATATTTTTCTCGATACAATTCATCTTCTGGTGAATAAATTCTTCATTGGAACTATGTAAACAAAGTCACTCATGCCGACTCTTCTAAATTAAAATTAACTGCACCTGGAGATGCCGGGGATTGAACCCGGGGCCTCATACATGCGAAGCATGCGCTCTACCACTGAGCTACATCCCCATTACATTGCTACAGTTGTACAGAACACGACACACAAATAGAACCTCGGCTAATTCGAAAAAATAACCTTGTCTATTTTTTTTTTATAAAGTTCGTCTGAGGACTGTAGATTGCATAGTTAAAAGCCTCAGATGTATATTAACAGAGGTAATAGTTGGACACATTTAACCACATCCAATGATTGTTTAGGACTCCTAGCCTACGTATGGTAACTTAGTGTCAATTGTTATATGAGATGGCTTAAATGCCCTTCCATTTATGACTTTATTGGTCAAAATATGAAGTTCTTCACTAAGTATATCATCTTCTTATCCAAAAATTATCCTCTTTTACTCGGGGAATGAGGACCTATAATCGATTTACTGACACCTCATGGACACCAGGCACCAGATTTTCTGAGACAGCAGTGAACAGGATCTTAGCAGATGTTTAATTAAGTTTGCTCACTCAACTCTAAATTGTTGAAAATCAAAACCGGAATTGCATTTTCTTTTCGGCTAAACGTTCCAAGCTGTGGAAGGAGCTATGTCGGACTCTTTTCTAAAACATCAGCCTTGAAACAATTTTAATAAAGCTTCTGTAGCCAAAGAAATGAAATTCTCATGAGAAGTCACTAAAACTACGAATGTGAGGTCAAGGAAACTTCCCGAAACTCTAGAATTTAAGTAGGATACGCCATATACACTATTAAAACCCCACTTAGAGAAGTTGGCAACGCTATGCTATTTTCTTTGGGAATAAGGAAATCTAATGCAGACTCTGTCCTCAGAAGGAAACCAGACACAGGATTTTTAAGACAAGAGAGGATTTGGAGCTTAAAGATTTTTCTTTGGATTGATACACTAATGTTGACATTGTTGTGTGATAATTACTAAATTGTAAAATTTTGACTTATTTAACCCCTTAAGGACACATGACATGTGGGGCATGTCATGATTACCTTTTATTCCAAAGGTTTGGTGCTTAAGGGGTTAAAAAAGCTGTGACTAAAGCCGAGTTTGTGAATATTTTGAAAACATCACTTTTTGCCTACATATTTTTCTCGATACAATTCATCTTCTGGTGAATAAATTCTTCATTGGAACTATGTAAACAAAGTCACTCATGCCGACACTTCTAAATTAAAATTAATTGCACCGGGGATTGAACCCGGGGCCTCATACATGCAAAGCATGCACTCTACCACTGAGCTACATCCCCATTACATTGCTGTAGCATTACAGAACACGACACACAAATAGAACCTCGGCTCATTCGAAAAAATAGCCTTGTCTATTTTTTTTTAATAAAGTTCGTCTGAGGACTGTAGATTGCAAAATAGTTAAAAGCCTCAGATGTATATTAACAGAGGTAATAGTTGGACACATTTAACCACATCCAATGATTGTTTAGGACTCCTAGCCTACGTATGGTAACTTAGTGTCAATTGTTATATCAGATGGCTTAAATGCCCTTCCATTTATGACTTTATTGGTCAAAATATGAAGTTCTTCACTAAGTATATCATCTTCTTATCCAAAAATTATCCTCTTTTACTCGGGGAATGAGGACCTATAATCGATTTACTGACACCTCATGGACACCAGGCACCAGATTTTCTGAGACAGCAGTGAACAGGATCTTAGCAGATGTTTAATTAAGTTTGCTCACTCAACTCTAAATTGTTCAAAATCAAAACCTGAATTGCATTTTCTTTTCGGCTAAACGTTCCAAGCTGTGGAAGTTCCATGTTGGACTCTTTTCTAAAACATCAGCCTTGAAACAATTTTAATAAAGCTTCTGTAGCCAAAGAAATGAAATTCTCATGAGAAGTCACTAAAACTACGAATGTGAGGTCAAGGAAACTTCCCGAAACTCTAGAATTTAAGTAGGATACGCCATATACACTATTAAAAACCCACTTAGAGAAGTTGGCAACGCTATGCTATTTTCTTTGGGAATAAGGAAATCTAATGCAGACTATGTCCTCAGAAGTAAACCAGACACAGGATTTTTAAGACAAGAGAGGATTTGGAGCTTAAAGATTTTTCTTTGGATTGATACACTAATGTTGACATTGTTGTGTGATAATTACTAAATTGTAAAATTTTGACTTATTTAAAGAAGCTGTGACTAAAGCCGAGTTTGTGAATATTTTGAAAACATCACTTTTTGCCTACATATTTTTCTCGATACAATTCATCTTCTGGTGAATAAATTCTTCATTGGAACTATGTAAACAAAGTCACTCATGCCGACTCTTCTAAATTAAAATTAATTGCACCTGGAGATGCCGGGGATTGAACCCAGGGCCTCATACATGCAAAGCATGCGCTCTACCACTGAGCTACATCCCCATTACACTGTTGCAGCATTACAGAACACGACACACAAATGGAACCTCGGCTCATTCGAAAAAATAGCCTTGTCTATTTTTTTTTAATAAAGTTCGTCTGAGGACTGTAGATTGCAAAATAGTTAAAAGCCTCAGATGTATATTAACAGAGGTAATAGTTGGACACATTTAACCACATCCAATGATTGTTTAGGACTCCTAGCCTACGTATGGTAACTTAGTGTCAATTGTTATATGAGATGGCTTAAATGCCCTTCCATTTATGACTTTATTGGTCAAAATATGAAGTTCTTCACTAAGTATATCATCTTCTTATCCAAAAATTATCCTCTTTTACTCGGGGAATGAGGACCTATAATCGATTTACTGACACCTCATGGACACCAGGCACCAGATTTTCTGAGACAGCAGTGAACAGGATCTTAGCAGATGTTTAATTAAGTTTGCTCACTCAACTCTAAATTGTTGAAAATCAAAACCGGAATTGCATTTTCTTTTCGGCTAAACGTTCCAAGCTGTGGAAGGAGCTATGTTGGACTCTTTTCTAAAACATCAGCCTTGAAACAATTTTAATAAAGCTTCTGTAGCCAAAGAAATGAAATTCTCATGAGAAGTCACTAAAACTACGAATGTGAGGTCAAGGAAACTTCCCGAAACTCTAGAATTTAAGTAGGATACGCCATATACACTATTAAAACCCCACTTAGAGAAGTTGGCAACGCTATGCTATTTTCTTTGGGAATAAGGAAATCTAATGCAGACTCTGTCCTCAGAAGGAAACCAGACACAGGATTTTTAAGACAAGAGAGGATTTGGAGCTTAAAGATTTTTCTTTGGATTGATACACTAATGTTGACATTGTTGTGTGATAATTACTAAATTGTAAAATTTTGACTTATTTAAAGAAGCTGTGACTAAAGCCGAGTTTGTGAATATTTTGAAAACATCACTTTTTGCCTACATATTTTTCTCGATACAATTCATCTTCTGGTGAATAAATTCTTCATTGGAACTATGTAAACAAAGTCACTCATGCCGACTCTTCTAAATTAAAATCAACTGTACCTGGAGATGCCGGGGATTGAACCCGGGGCCTCATACATGCGAAGCATGCGCTCTACCACTGAGCTACATCCCCATTACATTGTTGCAGCATTACAGAACACGACACACAAATAGAACCTCGGCTCATTCGAAAAAATAGCCTTGTCTATTTTTTTTTAATAAAGTTCGTCTGAGGACTGTAGATTGTAAAATAGTTAAAAGCCTCAGATGTATATTAACAGAGGTAATAGTTGGACACATTTAACCACATCCAATGATTGTTTAGGACTCCTAGCCTACGTATGGTAACTTAGTGTCAATTGTTATATCAGATGGCTTAAATGCCCTTCCATTTATGACTTTATTGGTCAAAATATGAAGTTCTTCACTAAGTATATCATCTTCTTATCCAAAAATTATCCTCTTTTACTCGGGGAATGAGGACCTATAATCGATTTACTGACACCTCATGGACACCAGGCACCAGATTTTCTGAGACAGCAGTGAACAGGATCTTAGCAGATGTTTAATTAAGTTTGCTCACTCAACTCTAAATTGTTCAAAATCAAAACCTGAATTGCATTTTCTTTTCGGCTAAACGTTCCAAGCTGTGGAAGGAGCTATGTTGGACTCTTTTCTAAAACATCAGCCTTGAAACAATTTTAATAAAGCTTCTGTAGCCAAAGAAATGAAATTCTCATGAGAAGTCACTAAAACTACGAATGTGAGGTCAAGGAAACTTCCCGAAACTCTAGAATTTAAGTAGGATACGCCATATACACTATTAAAAACCCACTTAGAGAAGTTGGCAACGCTATGCTATTTTCTTTGGGAATAAGGAAATCTAATGCAGACTCTGTCCTCAGAAGGAAACCAGACACAGGATTTTTAAGACAAGAGAGGATTTGGAGCTTAAAGATTTTTCTTTGGATTGATACACTAATGTTGACATTGTTGTGTGATAATTACTAAATTGTAAAATTTTGACTTATTTAAAGAAGCTGTGACTAAAGCCGAGTGTGTGAATATTTTGAAAACATCACTTTTTGCCTACATATTTTTCTCGATACAATTCATCTTCTGGTGAATAAATTCTTCATTGGAACTATGTAAACAAAGTCACTCATGCCGACTCTTCTAAATTAAAATTAACTGCACCTGGAGATGCCGGGGATTGAACCCGGGGCCTCATACATACCACTGAGCTACATCCCCATTACATTGCTACAGTTGTACAGAACACGACACACAAATAGAACCTCGGCTAATTCGAAAAAATAACCTTGTCTATTTTTTTTTTAATAAAGTTCATCTGAGGACTGTAGATTGCATAGTTAAAAGCCTCAGATGTATATTAACAGAGGTAATAGTTGGACACATTTAACCACATCCAATGATTGTTTAGGACTCCTAGCCTACGTATGGTAACTTAGTGTCAATTGTTATATGAGATGGCTTAAATGCCCTTCCATTTATGACTTTATTGGTCAAAATATGAAGTTCTTCACTAAGTATATCATCTTCTTATCCAAAAATTATCCTCTTTTACTCGGGGAATGAGGACCTATAATCGATTTACTGACACCTCATGGACACCAGGCACCAGATTTTCTGAGACAGCAGTGAACAGGATCTTAGCAGATGTTTAATTAAGTTTGCTCACTCAACTCTAAATTGTTTAAAATCAAAACCGGAATTGCATTTTCTTTTCGGCTAAACGTTCCAAGCTGTGGAATTAGCTATGTTGGACTCTTTTCTAAAACATCAGCCTTGAAACAATTTTAATAAAGCTTCTGTAGCCAAAGAAATGAAATTCTCATGAGAAGTCACTAAAACTACGAATGTGAGGTCAAGGAAACTTCCCGAAACTCTAGAATTTAAGTAGGATACGCCATATACACTATTAAAACCCCACTTAGAGAAGTTGGCAACGCTATGCTATTTTCTTTGGGAATAAGGAAATCTAATGCAGACTCTGTCCTCAGAAGGAAACCAGACACAGGATTTTTAAGACAAGAGAGGATTTGGAGCTTAAAGATTTTTCTTTGGATTGATACACTAATGTTGACATTGTTGTGTGATAATTACTAAATTGTAAAATTTTGACTTATTTAAAGAAGCTGTGACTAAAGCCGAGTTTGTGAATATTTTGAAAACATCACTTTTTGCCTACATATTTTTCTCGATACAATTCATCTTCTGGTGAATAAATTCTTCATTGGAACTATGTAAACAAAGTCACTCATGCCGACACTTCTAAATTAAAATTAATTGCACCGGGGATTGAACCCGGGGCCTCATACATGCAAAGCATGCACTCTACCACTGAGCTACATCCCCATTACATTGCTGTAGCATTACAGAACACGACACACAAATAGAACCTCGGCTCATTCGAAAAAATAGCCTTGTCTATTTTTTTTTAATAAAGTTCGTCTGAGGACTGTAGATTGCAAAATAGTTAAAAGCCTCAGATGTATATTAACAGAGGTAATAGTTGGACACATTTAACCACATCCAATGATTGTTTAGGACTCCTAGCCTACGTATGGTAACTTAGTGTCAATTGTTATATCAGATGGCTTAAATGCCCTTCCATTTATGACTTTATTGGTCAAAATATGAAGTTCTTCACTAAGTATATCATCTTCTTATCCAAAAATTATCCTCTTTTACTCGGGGAATGAGGACCTATAATCGATTTACTGACACCTCATGGACACCAGGCACCAGATTTTCTGAGACAGCAGTGAACAGGATCTTAGCAGATGTTTAATTAAGTTTGCTCACTCAACTCTAAATTGTTCAAAATCAAAACCTGAATTGCATTTTCTTTTCGGCTAAACGTTCCAAGCTGTGGAAGTTCCATGTTGGACTCTTTTCTAAAACATCAGCCTTGAAACAATTTTAATAAAGCTTCTGTAGCCAAAGAAATGAAATTCTCATGAGAAGTCACTAAAACTACGAATGTGAGGTCAAGGAAACTTCCCGAAACTCTAGAATTTAAGTAGGATACGCCATATACACTATTAAAAACCCACTTAGAGAAGTTGGCAACGCTATGCTATTTTCTTTGGGAATAAGGAAATCTAATGCAGACTATGTCCTCAGAAGTAAACCAGACACAGGATTTTTAAGACAAGAGAGGATTTGGAGCTTAAAGATTTTTCTTTGGATTGATACACTAATGTTGACATTGTTGTGTGATAATTACTAAATTGTAAAATTTTGACTTATTTAAAGAAGCTGTGACTAAAGCCGAGTTTGTGAATATTTTGAAAACATCACTTTTTGCCTACATATTTTTCTCGATACAATTCATCTTCTGGTGAATAAATTCTTCATTGGAACTATGTAAACAAAGTCACTCATGCCGACTCTTCTAAATTAAAATTAATTGCACCTGGAGATGCCGGGGATTGAACCCAGGGCCTCATACATGCAAAGCATGCGCTCTACCACTGAGCTACATCCCCATTACACTGTTGCAGCATTACAGAACACGACACACAAATGGAACCTCGGCTCATTCGAAAAAATAGCCTTGTCTATTTTTTTTTAATAAAGTTCGTCTGAGGACTGTAGATTGCAAAATAGTTAAAAGCCTCAGATGTATATTAACAGAGGTAATAGTTGGACACATTTAACCACATCCAATGATTGTTTAGGACTCCTAGCCTACGTATGGTAACTTAGTGTCAATTGTTATATGAGATGGCTTAAATGCCCTTCCATTTATGACTTTATTGGTCAAAATATGAAGTTCTTCACTAAGTATATCATCTTCTTATCCAAAAATTATCCTCTTTTACTCGGGGAATGAGGACCTATAATCGATTTACTGACACCTCATGGACACCAGGCACCAGATTTTCTGAGACAGCAGTGAACAGGATCTTAGCAGATGTTTAATTAAGTTTGCTCACTCAACTCTAAATTGTTGAAAATCAAAACCGGAATTGCATTTTCTTTTCGGCTAAACATTCCAAGCTGTGGAAGGAGCTATGTTGGACTCTTTTCTAAAACATCAGCCTTGAAACAATTTTAATAAAGCTTCTGTAGCCAAAGAAATGAAATTCTCATGAGAAGTCACTAAAACTACGAATGTGAGGTCAAGGAAACTTCCCGAAACTCTAGAATTTAAGTAGGATACGCCATATACACTATTAAAACCCCACTTAGAGAAGTTGGCAACGCTATGCTATTTTCTTTGGGAATAAGGAAATCTAATGCAGACTCTGTCCTCAGAAGGAAACCAGACACAGGATTTTTAAGACAAGAGAGGATTTGGAGCTTAAAGATTTTTCTTTGGATTGATACACTAATGTTGACATTGTTGTGTGATAATTACTAAATTGTAAAATTTTGACTTATTTAAAGAAGCTGTGACTAAAGCCGAGTTTGTGAATATTTTGAAAACATCACTTTTTGCCTACATATTTTTCTCGATACAATTCATCTTCTGGTGAATAAATTCTTCATTGGAACTATGTAAACAAAGTCACTCATGCCGACTCTTCTAAATTAAAATCAACTGTACCTGGAGATGCCGGGGATTGAACCCGGGGCCTCATACATGCGAAGCATGCGCTCTACCACTGAGCTACATCCCCATTACATTGTTGCAGCATTACAGAACACGACACACAAATAGAACCTCGGCTCATTCGAAAAAATAGCCTTGTCTATTTTTTTTTAATAAAGTTCGTCTGAGGACTGTAGATTGTAAAATAGTTAAAAGCCTCAGATGTATATTAACAGAGGTAATAGTTGGACACATTTAACCACATCCAATGATTGTTTAGGACTCCTAGCCTACGTATGGTAACTTAGTGTCAATTGTTATATCAGATGGCTTAAATGCCCTTCCATTTATGACTTTATTGGTCAAAATATGAAGTTCTTCACTAAGTATATCATCTTCTTATCCAAAAATTATCCTCTTTTACTCGGGGAATGAGGACCTATAATCGATTTACTGACACCTCATGGACACCAGGCACCAGATTTTCTGAGACAGCAGTGAACAGGATCTTAGCAGATGTTTAATTAAGTTTGCTCACTCAACTCTAAATTGTTCAAAATCAAAACCTGAATTGCATTTTCTTTTCGGCTAAACGTTCCAAGCTGTGGAAGGAGCTATGTTGGACTCTTTTCTAAAACATCAGCCTTGAAACAATTTTAATAAAGCTTCTGTAGCCAAAGAAATGAAATTCTCATGAGAAGTCACTAAAACTACGAATGTGAGGTCAAGGAAACTTCCCGAAACTCTAGAATTTAAGTAGGATACGCCATATACACTATTAAAAACCCACTTAGAGAAGTTGGCAACGCTATGCTATTTTCTTTGGGAATAAGGAAATCTAATGCAGACTCTGTCCTCAGAAGGAAACCAGACACAGGATTTTTAAGACAAGAGAGGATTTGGAGCTTAAAGATTTTTCTTTGGATTGATACACTAATGTTGACATTGTTGTGTGATAATTACTAAATTGTAAAATTTTGACTTATTTAAAGAAGCTGTGACTAAAGCCGAGTGTGTGAATATTTTGAAAACATCACTTTTTGCCTACATATTTTTCTCGATACAATTCATCTTCTGGTGAATAAATTCTTCATTGGAACTATGTAAACAAAGTCACTCATGCCGACTCTTCTAAATTAAAATTAACTGCACCTGGAGATGCCGGGGATTGAACCCGGGGCCTCATACATACCACTGAGCTACATCCCCATTACATTGCTACAGTTGTACAGAACACGACACACAAATAGAACCTCGGCTAATTCGAAAAAATAACCTTGTCTATTTTTTTTTTAATAAAGTTCATCTGAGGACTGTAGATTGCATAGTTAAAAGCCTCAGATGTATATTAACAGAGGTAATAGTTGGACACATTTAACCACATCCAATGATTGTTTAGGACTCCTAGCCTACGTATGGTAACTTAGTGTCAATTGTTATATGAGATGGCTTAAATGCCCTTCCATTTATGACTTTATTGGTCAAAATATGAAGTTCTTCACTAAGTATATCATCTTCTTATCCAAAAATTATCCTCTTTTACTCGGGGAATGAGGACCTATAATCGATTTACTGACACCTCATGGACACCAGGCACCAGATTTTCTGAGACAGCAGTGAACAGGATCTTAGCAGATGTTTAATTAAGTTTGCTCACTCAACTCTAAATTGTTTAAAATCAAAACCGGAATTGCATTTTCTTTTCGGCTAAACGTTCCAAGCTGTGGAATTAGCTATGTTGGACTCTTTTCTAAAACATCAGCCTTGAAACAATTTTAATAAAGCTTCTGTAGCCAAAGAAATGAAATTCTCATGAGAAGTCACTAAAACTACGAATGTGAGGTCAAGGAAACTTCCCGAAACTCTAGAATTTAAGTAGGATACGCCATATACACTATTAAAACCCCACTTAGAGAAGTTGGCAACGCTATGCTATTTTCTTTGGGAATAAGGAAATCTAATGCAGACTCTGTCCTCAGAAGGAAACCAGACACAGGATTTTTAAGACAAGAGAGGATTTGGAGCTTAAAGATTTTTCTTTGGATTGATACACTAATGTTGACATTGTTGTGTGATAATTACTAAATTGTAAAATTTTGACTTATTTAAAGAAGCTGTGACTAAAGCCGAGTTTGTGAATATTTTGAAAACATCACTTTTTGCCTACATATTTTTCTCGATACAATTCATCTTCTGGTGAATAAATTCTTCATTGGAACTATGTAAACAAAGTCACTCATGCCGACTCTTCTAAATTAAAATTAACTGCACCTGGAGATGCCGGGGATTGAACCCGGGGCCTCATACATGCGAAGCATGCGCTCTACCACTGAGCTACATCCCCATTACATTGCTACAGTTGTACAGAACACGACACACAAATAGAACCTCGGCTAATTCGAAAAAATAACCTTGTCTATTTTTTTTTTATAAAGTTCGTCTGAGGACTGTAGATTGCATAGTTAAAAGCCTCAGATGTATATTAACAGAGGTAATAGTTGGACACATTTAACCACATCCAATGATTGTTTAGGACTCCTAGCCTACGTATGGTAACTTAGTGTCAATTGTTATATGAGATGGCTTAAATGCCCTTCCATTTATGACTTTATTGGTCAAAATATGAAGTTCTTCACTAAGTATATCATCTTCTTATCCAAAAATTATCCTCTTTTACTCGGGGAATGAGGACCTATAATCGATTTACTGACACCTCATGGACACCAGGCACCAGATTTTCTGAGACAGCAGTGAACAGGATCTTAGCAGATGTTTAATTAAGTTTGCTCACTCAACTCTAAATTGTTGAAAATCAAAACCGGAATTGCATTTTCTTTTCGGCTAAACGTTCCAAGCTGTGGAAGGAGCTATGTCGGACTCTTTTCTAAAACATCAGCCTTGAAACAATTTTAATAAAGCTTCTGTAGCCAAAGAAATGAAATTCTCATGAGAAGTCACTAAAACTACGAATGTGAGGTCAAGGAAACTTCCCGAAACTCTAGAATTTAAGTAGGATACGCCATATACACTATTAAAACCCCACTTAGAGAAGTTGGCAACGCTATGCTATTTTCTTTGGGAATAAGGAAATCTAATGCAGACTCTGTCCTCAGAAGGAAACCAGACACAGGATTTTTAAGACAAGAGAGGATTTGGAGCTTAAAGATTTTTCTTTGGATTGATACACTAATGTTGACATTGTTGTGTGATAATTACTAAATTGTAAAATTTTGACTTATTTAAAGAAGCTGTGACTAAAGCCGAGTTTGTGAATATTTTGAAAACATCACTTTTAGCCTACATATTTTTCTCGATACAATTCATCTTCTGGTGAATAAATTCTTCATTGGAACTATGTAAACAAAGTCACTCATGCCGACTCTTCTAAATTAAAATTAATTGCACCTGGAGATGCCAGGGATTGAACCCGGGGCCTCATACATGCAAAGCATGCGCTCTACCACTGAGCTACATCCCCATTACACTGTTGCAGCATTACAGAACACGACACACAAATAGAACCTCGGCTCATTCGAAAAAATAGCCTTGTCTATTTTTTTTTAATAAAGTTCGTCTGAGGACTGTAGATTGCAAAATAGTTAAAAGCCTCAGATGTATATTAACAGAGGTAATAGTTGGACACATTTAACCACATCCAATGATTGTTTAGGACTCCTAGCCTACGTATGGTAACTTAGTGTCAATTGTTATATCAGATGGCTTAAATGCCCTTCCATTTATGACTTTATTGGTCAAAATATGAAGTTCTTCACTAAGTATATCATCTTCTTATCCAAAAATTATCCTCTTTTACTCGGGGAATGAGGACCTATAATCGATTTACTGACACCTCATGGACACCAGGCACCAGATTTTCTGAGACAGCAGTGAACAGGATCTTAGCAGATGTTTAATTAAGTTTGCTCACTCAACTCTAAATTGTTCAAAATCAAAACCTGAATTGCATTTTCTTTTTGGCTAAACGTTCCAAGCTGTGGAAGGTCCATGTTGGACTCTTTTCTAAAACATCAGCCTTGAAACAATTTTAATAAAGCTTCTGTAGCCAAAGAAATGAAATTCTCATGAGAAGTCACTAAAACTACGAATGTGAGGTCAAGGAAACTTCCCGAAACTCTAGAATTTAAGTAGGATACGCCATATACACTATTAAAAACCCACTTAGAGAAGTTGGCAACGCTATGCTATTTTCTTTGGGAATAAGGAAATCTAATGCAGACTCTGTCCTCAGAAGGAAACCAGACACAGGATTTTTAAGACAAGAGAGGATTTGGAGCTTAAAGATTTTTCTTTGGATTGATACACTAATGTTGACATTGTTGTGTGATAATTACTAAATTGTAAAATTTTGACTTATTTAAAGAAGCTGTGACTAAAGCCGAGTTTGTGAATATTTTGAAAACATCACTTTTTGCCTACATATTTTTCTCGATACAATTCATCTTCTGGTGAATAAATTCTTAATTGGAACAATGTAAACATAGTCACTCATGCCGACTCTTCTAAATTAAAATTAATTGCACCTGGAGATGCCGGGGATTGAACCCGGGGCCTCATACATGCAAAGCATGCGCTCTACCACTGAGCTACATCCCCATTACATTGCTGCAGCATTACAGAACACGACACACAAATAGAACCTCGGCTCATTCGACAAAAATAGCCTTGTCTATTTTTTTTTAATAAAGTTCGTCTGAGGACTGTAGATTGCAAAATAGTTAAAAGCCTCAGATGTATATTAACAGAGGTAATAGTTGGACACATTTAACCACATCCAATGATTGTTTAGGACTCCTAGCCTACGTATGGTAACTTAGTGTCAATTGTTATATCAGATGGCTTAAATGCCCTTCCATTAATGACTTTATTGGTCAAAATATGAAGTTCTTCACTAAGTATATCATCTTCTTATCCAAAAATTATCCTCTTTTACTCGGGGAATGAGGACCTATAATCGATTTACTGACACCTCATGGACACCAGGTACCAGATTTTCTGAGACAGCAGTGAACAGGATCTTAGCAGATGTTTAATTAAGTTTGCTCACTCAACTCTAAATTGTTCAAAATCAAAACCTGAATTGCATTTTCTTTTCGGCTAAACGTTCCAAGCTGTGGAAGGTCCATGTTGGACTCTTTTCTAAAACATAAGCCTTGAAACAATTTTAATAAAGCTTCTGTAGCCAAAGAAATGAAATTCTCATGAGAAGTCACTAAAACTACGAATGTGAAGTCAGGGAAACTTCCCGAAACTCTAGAATTTAAGTAGGATACGCCATATACACTAATAAAACCCCACTTAGAGAAGTTGGTAACGCTATGCTATTTTCTTTGGGAATAAGGAAATCTAATGCAGACTCTGTCCTCAGAAGGAAACCAGACACAGGATTTTTAAGACAAGAGAGGATTTGGAGCTTAAAGATTTTTCTTTGGATTGATACACTAATGTTGACATTGTTGTGTGATAATTACTAAATTGTAAAATTTTGACTTATTTAAAGAAGCTGTGACTAAAGCCGAGTTTGTGAATATTTTGAAAACATCACTTTTTGCCTACATATTTTTCTCGATACAATTCATCTTCTGGTGAATAAATTCTTCATTGGAACTATGTAAACAAAGTCACTCATGCCGACTCTTCTAAATTAAAATTAATTGCACCTGGAGATGCCGGGGATTGAACCCAGGGCCTCATACATGCAAAGCATGCGCTCTACCACTGAGCTACATCCCCATTACATTGCTGCAGCATTACAGAACACGACACACAAATAGAACCTCGGCTCATTCGAAAAAATAGCCTTGTCTATTTTTTTTTAATAAAGTTCGTCTGAGGACTGTAGATTGCAAAATAGTTAAAAGCCTCAGATGTATATTAACAGAGGTAATAGTTGGACACATTTAACCACATCCAATGATTGTTTAGGACTCCTAGCCTACGTATGGTAACTTAGTGTCAATTGTTATATCAGATGGCTTAAATGCCCTTCCATTTATGACTTTATTGGTCAAAATATGAAGTTCTTCACTAAGTATATCATCTTCTTATCCAAAAATTATCCTCTTTTACTCGGGGAATGAGGACCTATAATCGATTTACTGACACCTCATGGACACCAGGCACCAGATTTTCTGAGACAGCAGTGAACAGGATCTTAGCAGATGTTTAATTAAGTTTGCTCACTCAACTCTAAATTGTTCAAAATCAAAACCTGAATTGCATTTTCTTTTCGGCTAAACGTTCCAAGCTGTGGAAGGTCCATGTTGGACTCTTTTCTAAAACATCAGCCTTTAAACAATTTTAATAAAGCTTCTGTAGCCAAAGAAATGAAATTCTCATGAGAAGTCACTAAAACTACGAATGTGAGGTCAAGGAAACTTCCCGAAACTCTAGAATTTAAGTAGGATACGCCATATACACTATTAAAAACCCACTTAGAGAAGTTGGCAACGCTATGCTATTTTCTTTGGGAATAAGGAAATCTAATGCAGACTCTGTCCTCAGAAGGAAACCAGACACAGGATTTTTAAGACAAGAGAGGATTTGGAGCTTAAAGATTTTTCTTTGGATTGATACACTAATGTTGACATTGTTGTGTGATAATTACTAAATTGTAAAATTTTGACTTATTTAAAGAAGCTGTGACTAAAGCCGAGTTTGTGAATATTTTGAAAACATCACTTTTTGCCTACATATTTTTCTCGATACAATTCATCTTCTGGTGAATAAATTCTTCATTGGAACTATGTAAACAAAGTCACTCATGCCGACTCTTCTAAATTAAAATTAATTGCACCTGGAGATGCCGGGGATTGAACCCGGGGCCTCATACATGCAAAGCATGCGCTCTACCACTGAGCTACATCCCCATTACACTGTCAGCATTACAGAACACGACACACAAATAGAACCTCGGCTCATTCGAAAAAATAGCCTTGTCTATTTTTTTTTAATAAAGTTCGTCTGAGGACTGTAGATTGCAAAATAGTTAAAAGCCTCAGATGTATATTAACAGAGGTAATAGTTGGACACATTTAACCACATCCAATGATTGTTTAGGACTCCTAGCCTACGTATGGTAACTTAGTGTCAATTGTTATATCAGATGGCTTAAATGCCCTTCCATTTATGACTTTATTGGTCAAAATATGAAGTTCTTCACTAAGTATATCATCTTCTTATCCAAAAATTATCCTCTTTTACTCGGGGAATGAGGACCTATAATCGATTTACTGACACCTCATGGACACCAGGCACCAGATTTTCTGAGACAGCAGTGAACAGGATCTTAGCAGATGTTTAATTAAGTTTGCTCACTCAACTCTAAATTGTTCAAAATCAAAACCTGAATTGCATTTTCTTTTCGGCTAAACGTTCCAAGCTGTGGAAGGTCCATGTTGGACTCTTTTCTAAAACATCAGCCTTGAAACAATTTTAATAAAGCTTCTGTAGCCAAAGAAATGAAATTCTCATGAGAAGTCACTAAAACTACGAATGTGAGGTCAAGGAAACTTCCCGAAACTCTAGAATTTAAGTAGGATACGCCATATACACTATTAAAAACCCACTTAGAGAAGTTGGCAACGCTATGCTATTTTCTTTGGGAATAAGGAAATCTAATGCAGACTCTGTCCTCAGAAGGAAACCAGACACAGGATTTTTAAGACAAGAGAGGATTTGGAGCTTAAAGATTTTTCTTTGGATTGATACACTAATGTTGACATTGTTGTGTGATAATTACTAAATTGTAAAATTTTGACTTATTTAAAGAAGCTGTGACTAAAGCCGAGTTTGTGAATATTTTGAAAACATCACTTTTTGCCTACATATTTTTCTCGATACAATTCATCTTCTGGTGAATAAATTCTTAATTGGAACAATGTAAACAAAGTCACTCATGCCGACTCTTCTAAATTAAAATTAATTGCACCTGGAGATGCCGGGGATTGAACCCGGGGCCTCATACATGCAAAGCATGCGCTCTACCACTGAGCTACATCCCCATTACACTGTTGCAGCATTACAGAACACGACACACAAATAGAACCTCGGCTCATTCGAAAAAATAGCCTTGTCTATTTTTTTTTAATAAAGTTCGTCTGAGGACTGTAGATTGCAAAATAGTTAAAGGACCACTCTAGGCACCCAGACCACTTCAGCTTAATGAAGTGGTCTGGGTGCCAGGTCCAGCTAGGGTTAACTAATTTTTTTATAAACATAGCAGTTTCAGAGAAACTGCTATGTTTATCAATTAGTTAAGCCTTCCCCTATTTCCTCTAGTGGCTGTCTCACTGACAGCCGCTAGAGGCGCTTGCGTGATTCTCACTGTGAAAATCACAGTGAGAGCACGCAAGCGTCCATAGGAAAGCATTATGAATGCTTTCCTATGCGACCGGCTGAATGCGCGCGCAGCTCTTGCTGCGCGTGCGCATTCAGCCGACGGGGAGGAACGGAGGCGGAGAGGAGGAGGAGAGCTCCCCGCCCAGCGCTGGAAAAAGGTAAGTTTTACCCCTTTTCCCCTTTCCAGAGCAGGGCGGGAGGGGGTCCCTGAGGGTGGGGGCACCCTCAGGGCACTCTAGTGCCAGGAAAACGAGTATGCTTTCCTGGCACTAGAGTGGTCCTTTAAAAGCCTCAGATGTATATTAACAGAGGTAATAGTTGGACACATTTAACCACATCCAATGATTGTTTAGGACTCCTAGCCTACGTATGGTAACTTAGTGTCAATTGTTATATCAGATGGCTTAAATGCCCTTCCATTTATGACTTTATTGGTCAAAATATGAAGTTCTTCACTAAGTATATCATCTTCTTATCCAAAAATTATCCTCTTTTACTCGGGGAATGAGGACCTATAATCGATTTACTGACACCTCATGGACACCAGGCACCAGATTTTCTGAGACAGCAGTGAACAGGATCTTAGCAGATGTTTAATTAAGTTTGCTCACTCAACTCTAAATTGTTCAAAATCAAAACCTGAATTGCATTTTCTTTTCGGCTAAACGTTCCAAGCTGTGGAAGGTCCATGTTGGACTCTTTTCTAAAACATCAGCCTTTAAACAATTTTAATAAAGCTTCTGTAGCCAAAGAAATGAAATTCTCATGAGAAGTCACTAAAACTACGAATGTGAGGTCAAGGAAACTTCCCGAAACTCTAGAATTTAAGTAGGATACGCCATATACACTATTAAAACCCCACTTAGAGAAGTTGGCAACGCTATGCTATTTTCTTTGGGAATAAGGAAATCTAATGCAGACTCTGTCCTCAGAAGGAAACCAGACACAGGATTTTTAAGACAAGAGAGGATTTGGAGCTTAAAGATTTTTCTTTGGATTGATACACTAATGTTGACATTGTTGTGTGATAATTACTAAATTGTAAAATTTTGACTTTATTGGTCAAAATATGAAGTTCTTCACTAAGTATATCATCTTCTTATCCAAAAATTATCCTCTTTTACTCGGGGAATGAGGACCTATAATCGATTTACTGACACCTCATGGACACCAGGCACCAGATTTTCTGAGACAGCAGTGAACAGGATCTTAGCAGATGTTTAATTAAGTTTGCTCACTCAACTCTAAATTGTTCAAAATCAAAACCTGAATTGCATTTTCTTTTCGGCTAAACGTTCCAAGCTGTGGAAGGTCCATGTTGGACTCTTTTCTAAAACATCAGCCTTGAAACAATTTTAATAAAGCTTCTGTAGCCAAAGAAATGAAATTCTCATGAGAAGTCACTAAAACTACGAATGTGAGGTCAAGGAAACTTCCCGAAACTCTAGAATTTAAGTAGGATACGCCATATACACTATTAAAAACCCACTTAGAGAAGTTGGCAACGCTATGCTATTTTCTTTGGGAATAAGGAAATCTAATGCAGACTCTGTCCTCAGAAGGAAACCAGACACAGGATTTTTAAGACAAGAGAGGATTTGGAGCTTAAAGATTTTTCTTTGGATTGATACACTAATGTTGACATTGTTGTGTGATAATTACTAAATTGTAAAATTTTGACTTATTTAAAGAAGCTGTGACTAAAGCCGAGTTTGTGAATATTTTGAAAACATCACTTTTTGCCTACATATTTTTCTCGATACAATTCATCTTCTGGTGAATAAATTCTTCATTGGAACTATGTAAACAAAGTCACTCATGCCGACTCTTCTAAATTAAAATTAATTGCACCTGGAGATGCCGGGGATTGAACCCGGGGCCTCATACATGCAAAGCATGCGCTCTACCACTGAGCTACATCCCCATTACACTGTTGCAGCATTACAGAACACGACACACAAATAGAACCTCGGCTCATTCGAAAAAATAGCCTTGTCTATTTTTTTTTAATAAAGTTCGTCTGAGGACTGTAGATTGCAAAATAGTTAAAAGCCTCAGATGTATATTAACAGAGGTAATAGTTGGACACATTTAACCACATCCAATGATTGTTTAGGACTCCTAGCCTACGTATGGTAACTTAGTGTCAATTGTTATATGAGATGGCTTAAATGCCCTTCCATTTATGACTTTATTGGTCAAAATATGAAGTTCTTCACTAAGTATATCATCTTCTTATCCAAAAATTATCCTCTTTTACTCGGGGAATGAGGACCTATAATCGATTTACTGACACCTCATGGACACCAGGCACAAGATTTTCTGAGACAGCAGTGAACAGGATCTTAGCAGATGTTTAATTAAGTTTGCTCACTCAACTCTAAATTGTTCAAAATCAAAACCTGAATTGCATTTTCTTTTCGGCTAAACGTTCCAAGCTGTGGAAGGTCCATGTTGGACTCTTTTCTAAAACATCAGCCTTGAAACAATTTTAATAAAGCTTCTGTAGCCAAAGAAATTAAATTCTCATGAGAAGTCACTAAAACTACGAATGTGAGGTCAAGGAAACTTCCCGAAACTCTAGAATTTAAGTAGGATACGCCATATACACTATTAAAAACCCACTTAGAGAAGTTGGCAACGCTATGCTATTTTCTTTGGGAATAAGGAAATCTAATGCAGACTCTGTCCTCAGAAGGAAACCAGACACAGGATTTTTAAGACAAGAGAGGATTTGGAGCTTAAAGATTTTTCTTTGGATTGATACACTAATGTTGACATTGTTGTGTGATAATTACTAAATTGTAAAATTTTGACTTATTTAAAGAAGCTGTGACTAAAGCCGAGTTTGTGAATATTTTGAAAACATCACTTTTTGCCTACATATTTTTCTCGATACAATTCATCTTCTGGTGAATAAATTCTTCATTGGAACTATGTAAACAAAGTCACTCATGCCGACTCTTCTAAATTAAAATTAACTGCACCTGGAGATGCCGGGGATTGAACCCGGGGCCTCATACATGCAAAGCATGCGCTCTACCACTGAGCTACATCCCCATTACATTGCTGCAGCATTACAGAACACGACACACAAATAGAACCTCGGCTCATTCGAAAAAATAGCCTTGTCTATTTTTTTTTAATAAAGTTCGTCTGAGGACTGTAGATTGCAAAATAGTTAAAAGCCTCAGATGTATATTAACAGAGGTAATAGTTGGACACATTTAACCACATCCAATGATTGTTTAGGACTCCTAGCCTACGTATGGTAACTTAGTGTCAATTGTTATATCAGATGGCTTAAATGCCCTTCCATTTATGACTTTATTGGTCAAAATATGAAGTTCTTCACTAAGTATATCATCTTCTTATCCAAAAATTATCCTCTTTTACTCGGGGAGTGAGGACCTATAATCGATTTACTGACACCTCATGGACACCAGGCACCAGATTTTCTGAGACAGCAGTGAACAGGATCTTAGCAGATGTTTAATTAAGTTTGCTCACTCAACTCTAAATTGTTCAAAATCAAAACCTGAATTGCATTTTCTTTTCGGCTAAAGGTTCCAAGCTGTGGAAGGAGCTATGTTGGACTCTTTTCTAAAACATCAGCCTTGAAACAATTTTAATAAATCTTCTGTAGCCAAAGAAATGAAATTCTCATGAGAAGTCACTAAAATTACGAATGTGAGGTCAAGGAAACTTCCCGAAACTCTAGAATTTAAGTAGGATACGCCATATACACTATTAAAATCCCACTTAGAGAAGTTGGCAACGCTATGCTATTTTCTTTGGGAATAAGGAAATCTAATGCAGACTCTGTCCTCAGAAGGAACCCAGACACAGGATTTTTAAGACAAGAGAGGATTTGGAGCTTAAAGATTTTTCTTTGGATTGATACACTAATGTTGACATTGTTGTGTGATAATTACTAAATTGTAAAATTTTGACTTTATTGGACAAAATATGAAGTTCTTCACTAAGTATATCATCTTCTTATCCAAAAATTATCCTCTTTTACTCGGGGAATGAGGACCTATAATCGATTTACTGACACCTCATGGACACCAGGCACCAGATTTTCTGAGACAGCAGTGAACAGGATCTTAGCAGATGTTTAATTAAGTTTGCTCACTCAACTCTAAATTGTTCAAAATCAAAACCTGAATTGCATTTTCTTTTCGGCTAAACGTTCCAAGCTGTGGAAGGTCCATGTTGGACTCTTTTCTAAAACATCAGCCTTCAAACAATTTTAATAAAGCTTCTGTAGCCAAAGAAATGAAATTCTCATGAGAAGTCACTAAAACTACGAATGTGAGGTCAAGGAAACTTCCCGAAACTCTAGAATTTAAGTAGGATACGCCATATACACTATTAAAAACCCACTTAGAGAAGTTGGCAACGCTATGCTATTTTCTTTGGGAATAAGGAAATCTAATGCAGACTCTGTCCTCAGAAGGAAACCAGACACAGGATTTTTAAGACAAGAGAGGATTTGGAGCTTAAAGATTTTTCTTTGGATTGATACACTAATGTTGACATTGTTGTGTGATAATTACTAAATTGTAAAATTTTGACTTATTTAAAGAAGCTGTGACTAAAGCCGAGTTTGTGAATATTTTGAAAACATCACTTTTTGCCTACATATTTTTCTCGATACAATTCATCTTCTGGTGAATAAATTCTTAATTGGAACAATGTAAACATAGTCACTCATGCCGACTCTTCTAAATTAAAATTAATTGCACCTGGAGATGCCGGGGATTGAACCCGGGGCCTCATACATGCAAAGCATGCGCTCTACCACTGAGCTACATCCCCATTACATTGCTGCAGCATTACAGAACACAACACACAAATAGAACCTCGGCTCATTCGAAAAAATAGCCTTGTCTATTTTTTTTAATAAAGTTCGTCTGAGGACTGTAGATTGCAAAATAGTTAAAAGCCTCAGATGTATATTAACAGAGGTAATAGTTGGACACATTTAACCACATCCAATGATTGTTTAGGACTCCTAGCCTACGTATGGTAACTTAGTGTCAATTGTTATATCAGATGGCTTAAATGCCCTTCTATTTATGACTTTATTGGTCAAAATATGAAGTTCTTCACTAAGTATATCATCTTCTTATCCAAAAATTATCCTCTTTTACTCGGGGAATGAGGACCTATAATCGATTTACTGACACCTCATGGACACCAGGTACCAGATTTTCTGAGACAGCAGTGAACAGGATCTTAGCAGATGTTTTATTAAGTTTGCTCACTCAACTCTAAATTGTTCAAAATCAAAACCTGAATTGCATTTTCTTTTCGGCTAAACGTTCCAAGCTGTGGAAGGTCCATGTTGGACTCTTTTCTAAAACATAAGCCTTGAAACAATTTTAATAAAGCTTCTGTAGCCAAAGAAATGAAATTCTCATGAGAAGTCACTAAAACTACGAATGTGAAGTCAGGGAAACTTCCCGAAACTCTAGAATTTAAGTAGGATACGCCATATACACTAATAAAACCCCACTTAGAGAAGTTGGTAACGCTATGCTATTTTCTTTGGGAATAAGGAAATCTAATGCAGACTCTGTCCTCAGAAGGAAACCAGACACAGGATTTTTAAGACAAGAGAGGATTTGGAGCTTAAAGATTTTTCTTTGGATTGATACACTAATGTTGACATTGTTGTGTGATAATTACTAAATTGTAAAATTTTGACTTATTTAAAGAAGCTGTGACTAAAGCCGAGTTTGTGAATATTTTGAAAACATCACTTTTTGCCTACATATTTTTCTCGATACAATTCATCTTCTGGTGAATAAATTCTTCATTGGAACTATGTAAACAAAGTCACTCATGCCGACTCTTCTAAATTAAAATTAATTGCACCTGGAGATGCCGGGGATTGAACCCGGGGCCTCATACATGCAAAGCATGCGCTCTACCACTGAGCTACATCCCCATTACATTGCTGCAGCATTACAGAACACGACACACAAATAGAACCTCGGCTCATTCGAAAAAATAGCCTTGTCTATTTTTTTTTAATAAAGTTCGTCTGAGGACTGTAGATTGCAAAATAGTTAAAAGCCTCAGATGTATATTAACAGAGGTAATAGTTGGACACATTTAACCACATCCAATGATTGTTTAGGACTCCTAGCCTACGTATGGTAACTTAGTGTCAATTGTTATATCAGATGGCTTAAATGCCCTTCCATTTATGACTTTATTGGTCAAAATATGAAGTTCTTCACTAAGTATATCATCTTCTTATCCAAAAATTATCCTCTTTTACTCGGGGAATGAGGACCTATAATCGATTTACTGACACCTCATGGACACCAGGCACCAGATTTTCTGAGACAGCAGTGAACAGGATCTTAGCAGATGTTTAATTAAGTTTGCTTACTCAACTCTAAATTGTTCAAAATCAAAACCTGAATTGCATTTTCTTTTCGGCTAAACGTTCCAAGCTGTGGAAGGTCCATGTTGGACTCTTTTCTAAAACATCAGCCTTTAAACAATTTTAATAAAGCTTCTGTAGCCAAAGAAATGAAATTCTCATGAGAAGTCACTAAAACTACGAATGTGAGGTCAAGGAAACTTCCCGAAACTCTAGAATTTAAGTAGGATACGCCATATACACTATTAAAACCCCACTTAGAGAAGTTGGCAACGCTATGCTATTTTCTTTGGGAATAAGGAAATCTAATGCAGACTCTGTCCTCAGAAGGAAACCAGACACAGGATTTTTAAGACAAGAGAGGATTTGGAGCTTAAAGATTTTTCTTTGGATTGATACACTAATGTTGACATTGTTGTGTGATAATTACTAAATTGTAAAATTTTGACTTTATTGGTCAAAATATGAAGTTCTTCACTAAGTATATCATCTTCTTATCCAAAAATTATCCTCTTTTACTCGGGGAATGAGGACCTATAATCGATTTACTGACACCTCATGGACACCAGGCACCAGATTTTCTGAGACAGCAGTGAACAGGATCTTAGCAGATGTTTAATTAAGTTTGCTCACTCAACTCTAAATTGTTCAAAATCAAAACCTGAATTGCATTTTCTTTTCGGCTAAACGTTCCAAGCTGTGGAAGGTCCATGTTGGACTCTTTTCTAAAACATCAGCCTTGAAACAATTTTAATAAAGCTTCTGTAGCCAAAGAAATGAAATTCTCATGAGAAGTCACTAAAACTACGAATGTGAGGTCAAGGAAACTTACCGAAACTCTAGAATTTAAGTAGGATACGCCATATACACTATTAAAAACCCACTTAGAGAAGTTGGCAACGCTATGCTATTTTCTTTGGGAATAAGGAAATCTAATGCAGACTCTGTCCTCAGAAGGAAACCAGACACAGGATTTTTAAGACAAGAGAGGATTTGGAGCTTAAAGATTTTTCTTTGGATTGATACACTAATGTTGACATTGTTGTGTGATAATTACTAAATTGTAAAATTTTGACTTATTTAAAGAAGCTGTGACTAAAGCCGAGTTTGTGAATATTTTGAAAACATCACTTTTTGCCTACATATTTTTCTCGATACAATTCATCTTCTGGTGAATAAATTCTTCATTGGAACTATGTAAACAAAGTCACTCATGCCGACTCTTCTAAATTAAAATTAATTGCACCTGGAGATGCCGGGGATTGAACCCGGGGCCTCATACATGCAAAGCATGCGCTCTACCACTGAGCTACATCCCCATTACACTGTTGCAGCATTACAGAACACGACACACAAATAGAACCTCGGCTCATTCGAAAAAATAGCCTTGTCTATTTTTTTTTAATAAAGTTCGTCTGAGGACTGTAGATTGCAAAATAGTTAAAAGCCTCAGATGTATATTAACAGAGGTAATAGTTGGACACATTTAACCACATCCAATGATTGTTTAGGACTCCTAGCCTACGTATGGTAACTTAGTGTCAATTGTTATATCAGATGGCTTAAATGCCCTTCCATTTATGACTTTATTGGTCAAAATATGAAGTTCTTCACTAAGTATATCATCTTCTTATCCAAAAATTATCCTCTTTTACTCGGGGAATGAGGACCTATAATCGATTTACTGACACCTCATGGACACCAGGCACCAGATTTTCTGAGACAGCAGTGAACAGGATCTTAGCAGATGTTTAATTAAGTTTGCTCACTCAACTCTAAATTGTTCAAAATCAAAACCTGAATTGCATTTTCTTTTCGGCTAAACGTTCCAAGCTGTGGAAGGTCCATGTTGGACTCTTTTCTAAAACATCAGCCTTGAAACAATTTTAATAAAGCTTCTGTAGCCAAAGAAATGAAATTCTCATGAGAAGTCACTAAAACTACGAATGTGAGGTCAAGGAAACTTCCCGAAACTCTAGAATTTAAGTAGGATACGCCATATACACTATTAAAAACCCACTTAGAGAAGTTGGCAACGCTATGCTATTTTCTTTGGGAATAAGGAAATCTAATGCAGACTCTGTCCTCAGAAGGAAACCAGACACAGGATTTTTAAGACAAGAGAGGATTTGGAGCTTAAAGATTTTTCTTTGGATTGATACACTAATGTTGACATTGTTGTGTGATAATTACTAAATTGTAAAATTTTGACTTATTTAAAGAAGCTGTGACTAAAGCCGAGTTTGTGAATATTTTGAAAACATCACTTTTTGCCTACATATTTTTCTCGATACAATTCATCTTCTGGTGAATAAATTCTTAATTGGAACAATGTAAACAAAGTCACTCATGCCGACTCTTCTAAATTAAAATTAATTGCACCTGGAGATGCCGGGGATTGAACCCGGGGCCTCATACATGCAAAGCATGCGCTCTACCACTGAGCTACATCCCCATTACACTGTTGCAGCATTACAGAACACGACACACAAATAGAACCTCGGCTCATTCGAAAAAATAGCCTTGTCTATTTTTTTTAATAAAGTTCGTCTGAGGACTGTAGATTGCAAAATAGTTAAAAGCCTCAGATGTATATTAACAGAGGTAATAGTTGGACACATTTAACCACATCCAATGATTGTTTAGGACTCCTAGCCTACGTATGGTAACTTAGTGTCAATTGTTATATCAGATGGCTTAAATGCCCTTCCATTTATGACTTTATTGGTCAAAATATGAAGTTCTTCACTAAGTATATCATCTTCTTATCCAAAAATTATCCTCTTTTACTCGGGGAATGAGGACCTATAATCGATTTACTGACACCTCATGGACACCAGGCACCAGATTTTCTGAGACAGCAGTGAACAGGATCTTAGCAGATGTTTAATTAAGTTTGCTCACTCAACTCTAAATTGTTCAAAATCAAAACCTGAATTGCATTTTCTTTTCGGCTAAAGGTTCCAAGCTGTGGAAGGAGCTATGTTGGACTCTTTTCTAAAACATCAGCCTTGAAACAATTTTAATAAATCTTCTGTAGCCAAAGAAATGAAATTCTCATGAGAAGTCACTAAAACTACGAATGTGAGGTCAAGGAAACTTCCCGAAACTCTAGAATTTAAGTAGGATACGCCATATACACTATTAAAATCCCACTTAGAGAAGTTGGCAACGCTATGCTATTTTCTTTGGGAATAAGGAAATCTAATGCAGACTCTGTCCTCAGAAGGAACCCAGACACAGGATTTTTAAGACAAGAGAGGATTTGGAGCTTAAAGATTTTTCTTTGGATTGATACACTAATGTTGACATTGTTGTGTGATAATTCCTAAATTGTAAAATTTTGACTTTATTGGACAAAATATGAAGTTCTTCACTAAGTATATCATCTTCTTATCCAAAAATTATCCTCTTTTACTCGGGGAATGAGGACCTATAATCGATTTACTGACACCTCATGGACACCAGGCACCAGATTTTCTGAGACAGCAGTGAACAGGATCTTAGCAGATGTTTAATTAAGTTTGCTCACTCAACTCTAAATTGTTCAAAATCAAAACCTGAATTGCATTTTCTTTTCGGCTAAACGTTCCAAGCTGTGGAAGGTCCATGTTGGACTCTTTTCTAAAACATCAGCCTTCAAACAATTTTAATAAAGCTTCTGTAGCCAAAGAAATGAAATTCTCATGAGAAGTCACTAAAACTACGAATGTGAGGTCAAGGAAACTTCCCGAAACTCTAGAATTTAAGTAGGATACGCCATATACACTATTAAAAACCCACTTAGAGAAGTTGGCAACGCTATGGTATTTTCTTTGGGAATAAGGAAATCTAATGCAGACTCTGTCCTCAGAAGGAAACCAGACACAGGATTTTTAAGACAAGAGAGGATTTGGAGCTTAAAGATTTTTCTTTGGATTGATACACTAATGTTGACATTGTTGTGTGATAATTACTAAATTGTAAAATTTTGACTTATTTAAAGAAGCTGTGACTAAAGCCGAGTTTGTGAATATTTTGAAAACATCACTTTTTGCCTACATATTTTTCTCGATACAATTCATCTTCTGGTGAATAAATTCTTCATTGGAACTATGTAAACAAAGTCACTCATGCCGACTCTTCTAAATTAAAATTAATTGCACCTGGAGATGCCGGGGATTGAACCCGGGGCCTCATACATGCAAAGCATGCGCTCTACCACTGAGCTACATCCCCATTACACTGTTGCAGCATTACAGAACACGACACACAAATAGAATCTCGGCTCATTCGAAAAAATAGCCTTGTCTATTTTTTTTTAATAAAGTTCGTCTGAGGACTGTAGATTGCAAAATAGTTAAAAGCCTCAGATGTATATTAACAGAGGTAATAGTTGGACACATTTAACCACATCCAATGATTGTTTAGGACTCCTAGCCTACGTATGGTAACTTAGTGTCAATTGTTATATCAGATGGCTTAAATGCCCTTCCATTTATGACTTTATTGGTCAAAATATGAAGTTCTTCACTAAGTATATCATCTTCTTATCCAAAAATTATCCTCTTTTACTCGGGGAATGAGGACCTATAATCGATTTACTGACACCTCATGGACACCAGGCACCAGATTTTCTGAGACAGCAGTGAACAGGATCTTAGCAGATGTTTAATTAAGTTTGCTCACTCAACTCTAAATTGTTCAAAATCAAAACCTGAATTGCATTTTCTTTTCGGCTAAACGTTCCAAGCTGTGGAAGGTCCATGTTGGACTCTTTTCTAAAACATCAGCCTTGAAACAATTTTAATAAAGCTTCTGTAGCCAAAGAAATGAAATTCTCATGAGAAGTCACTAAAACTACGAATGTGAGGTCAAGGAAACTTCCCGAAACTCTAGAATTTAAGTAGGATACGCCATATACACTATTAAAAACCCACTTAGAGAAGTTGGCAACGCTATGCTATTTTCTTTGGGAATAAGGAAATCTAATGCAGACTCTGTCCTCAGAAGGAAACCAGACACAGGATTTTTAAGACAAGAGAGGATTTGGAGCTTAAAGATTTTTCTTTGGATTGATACACTAATGTTGACATTGTTGTGTGATAATTACTAAATTGTAAAATTTTGACTTATTTAAAGAAGCTGTGACTAAAGCCGAGTTTGTGAATATTTTGAAAACATCACTTTTTGCCTACATATTTTTCTCGATACAATTCATCTTCTGGTGAATAAATTCTTAATTGGAACAATGTAAACAAAGTCACTCTTGCCGACTCTTCTAAATTAAAATTTATTGCACCTGGAGATGCCGGGGATTGAACCCGGGGCCTCATACATGCAAAGCATGCGCTCTACCACTGAGCTACATCCCCATTACACTGTTGCAGCATTACAGAACACGACACACAAATAGAACCTCGGCTCATTCGAAAAAATAGCCTTGTCTATTTTTTTTAATAAAGTTCGTCTGAGGACTGTAGATTGCAAAATAGTTAAAAGCCTCAGATGTATATTAACAGAGGTAATAGTTGGACACATTTAACCACATCCAATGATTGTTTAGGACTCCTAGCCTACGTATGGTAACTTAGTGTCAATTGTTATATCAGATGGCTTAAATGCCCTTCCATTTATGACTTTATTGGTCAAAATATGAAGTTCTTCACTAAGTATATCATCTTCTTATCCAAAAATTATCCTCTTTTACTCGGGGAATGAGGACCTATAATCGATTTACTGACACCTCATGGACACCAGGCACCAGATTTTCTGAGACAGCAGTGAACAGGATCTTAGCAGATGTTTAATTAAGTTTGCTCACTCAACTCTAAATTGTTCAAAATCAAAACCTGAATTGCATTTTCTTTTCGGCTAAAGGTTCCAAGCTGTGGAAGGAGCTATGTTGGACTCTTTTCTAAAACATCAGCCTTGAAACAATTTTAATAAATCTTCTGTAGCCAAAGAAATGAAATTCTCATGAGAAGTCACTAAAACTACGAATGTGAGGTCAAGGAAACTTCCCGAAACTCTAGAATTTAAGTAGGATACGCCATATACACTATTAAAATCCCACTTAGAGAAGTTGGCAACGCTATGCTATTTTCTTTGGGAATAAGGAAATCTAATGCAGACTCTGTCCTCAGAAGGAACCCAGACACAGGATTTTTAAGACAAGAGAGGATTTGGAGCTTAAAGATTTTTCTTTGGATTGATACACTAATGTTGACATTGTTGTGTGATAATTACTAAATTGTAAAATTTTGACTTTATTGGACAAAATATGAAGTTCTTCACTAAGTATATCATCTTCTTATCCAAAAATTATCCTCTTTTACTCGGGGAATGAGGACCTATAATCGATTTACTGACACCTCATGGACACCAGGCACCAGATTTTCTGAGACAGCAGTGAACAGGATCTTAGCAGATGTTTAATTAAGTTTGCTCACTCAACTCTAAATTGTTCAAAATCAAAACCTGAATTGCATTTTCTTTTCGGCTAAACGTTCCAAGCTGTGGAAGGTCCATGTTGGACTCTTTTCTAAAACATCAGCCTTCAAACAATTTTAATAAAGCTTCTGTAGCCAAAGAAATGAAATTCTCATGAGAAGTCACTAAAACTACGAATGTGAGGTCAAGGAAACTTCCCGAAACTCTAGAATTTAAGTAGGATACGCCATATACACTATTAAAAACCCACTTAGAGAAGTTGGCAACGCTATGCTATTTTCTTTGGGAATAAGGAAATCTAATGCAGACTCTGTCCTCAGAAGGAAACCAGACACAGGATTTTTAAGACAAGAGAGGATTTGGAGCTTAAAGATTTTTCTTTGGATTGATACACTCATGTTGACATTGTTGTGTGATAATTACTAAATTGTAAAATTTTGACTTATTTAAAGAAGCTGTGACTAAAGCCGAGTTTGTGAATATTTTGAAAACATCACTTTTTGCCTACATATTTTTCTCGATACAATTCATCTTCTGGTGAATAAATTCTTCATTGGAACTATGTAAACAAAGTCACTCATGCCGACTCTTCTAAATTAAAATTAATTGCACCTGGAGATGCCGGGGATTGAACCCGGGGCCTCATACATGCAAAGCATGCGCTCTACCACTGAGCTACATCCCCATTACACTGTTGCAGCATTACAGAACACGACACACAAATAGAACCTCGGCTCATTCGAAAAAATAGCCTTGTCTATTTTTTTTTAATAAAGTTCGTCTGAGGACTGTAGATTGCAAAATAGTTAAAAGCCTCAGATGTATATTAACAGAGGTAATAGTTGGACACATTTAACCACATCCAATGATTGTTTAGGACTCCTAGCCTACGTATGGTAACTTAGTGTCAATTGTTATATCAGATGGCTTAAATGCCCTTCCATTTATGACTTTATTGGTCAAAATATGAAGTTCTTCACTAAGTATATCATCTTCTTATCCAAAAATTATCCTCTTTTACTCGGGGAATGAGGACCTATAATCGATTTACTGACACCTCATGGACACCAGGCACCAGATTTTCTGAGACAGCAGTGAACAGGATCTTAGCAGATGTTTAATTAAGTTTGCTTACTCAACTCTAAATTGTTCAAAATCAAAACCTGAATTGCATTTTCTTTTCGGCTAAACGTTCCAAGCTGTGGAAGGTCCATGTTGGACTCTTTTCTAAAACATCAGCCTTCAAACAATTTTAATAAAGCTTCTGTAGCCAAAGAAATGAAATTCTCATGAGAAGTCACTAAAACTACGAATGTGAGGTCAAGGAAACTTCCCGAAACTCTAGAATTTAAGTAGGATACGCCATATACACTATTAAAAACCCACTTAGAGAAGTTGGCAACGCTATGCTATTTTCTTTGGGAATAAGGAAATCTAATGCAGACTCTGTCCTCAGAAGGAAACCAGACACAGGATTTTTAAGACAAGAGAGGATTTGGAGCTTAAAGATTTTTCTTTGGATTGATACACTCATGTTGACATTGTTGTGTGATAATTACTAAATTGTAAAATTTTGACTTATTTAAAGAAGCTGTGACTAAAGCCGAGTTTGTGAATATTTTGAAAACATCACTTTTTGCCTACATATTTTTCTCGATACAATTCATCTTCTGGTGAATAAATTCTTCATTGGAACTATGTAAACAAAGTCACTCATGCCGACTCTTCTAAATTAAAATTAATTGCACCTGGAGATGCCGGGGATTGAACCCGGGGCCTCATACATGCAAAGCATGCGCTCTACCACTGAGCTACATCCCCATTACACTGTTGCAGCATTACAGAACACGACACACAAATAGAACCTCGGCTCATTCGAAAAAATAGCCTTGTCTATTTTTTTTTAATAAAGTTCGTCTGAGGACTGTAGATTGCAAAATAGTTAAAAGCCTCAGATGTATATTAACAGAGGTAATAGTTGGACACATTTAACCACATCCAATGATTGTTTAGGACTCCTAGCCTACGTATGGTAACTTAGTGTCAATTGTTATATCAGATGGCTTAAATGCCCTTCCATTTATGACTTTATTGGTCAAAATATGAAGTTCTTCACTAAGTATATCATCTTCTTATCCAAAAATTATCCTCTTTTACTCGGGGAATGAGGACCTATAATCGATTTACTGACACCTCATGGACACCAGGCACCAGATTTTCTGAGACAGCAGTGAACAGGATCTTAGCAGATGTTTAATTAAGTTTGCTTACTCAACTCTAAATTGTTCAAAATCAAAACCTGAATTGCATTTTCTTTTCGGCTAAACGTTCCAAGCTGTGGAAGGTCCATGTTGGACTCTTTTCTAAAACATCAGCCTTTAAACAATTTTAATAAAGCTTCTGTAGCCAAAGAAATGAAATTCTCATGAGAAGTCACTAAAACTACGAATGTGAGGTCAAGGAAACTTCCCGAAACTCTAGAATTTAAGTAGGATACGCCATATACACTATTAAAACCCCACTTAGAGAAGTTGGCAACGCTATGCTATTTTCTTTGGGAATAAGGAAATCTAATGCAGACTCTGTCCTCAGAAGGAAACCAGACACAGGATTTTTAAGACAAGAGAGGATTTGGAGCTTAAAGATTTTTCTTTGGATTGATACACTAATGTTGACATTGTTGTGTGATAATTACTAAATTGTAAAATTTTGACTTTATTGGTCAAAATATGAAGTTCTTCACTAAGTATATCATCTTCTTATCCAAAAATTATCCTCTTTTACTCGGGGAATGAGGACCTATAATCGATTTACTGACACCTCATGGACACCAGGCACCAGATTTTCTGAGACAGCAGTGAACAGGATCTTAGCAGATGTTTAATTAAGTTTGCTCACTCACCCGCTGTGCTGAACGCTCCTGGAGGAAGTCCCGCACCCAGGCAGACTATCTTCATTATAGATTCATGTTGCTTTCGTACAGCGCAGCCCTTGCCCTCGCCAAACAGTCCTACTTTTCCTCTCTCATTAGTTCATGCTCCCGCAATCCCAGACGTCTCTTTGACACTTTTAATTCCCTTCTCCGCCCTGTTGTGGCCACCCCCCAAACTAACCTTACAGCTGATAGCTTTGCATATTACTTTACTGACAAGATTGAACAGCTAAGGAAACAATTCTCCCCTCCTTGCCTTTCTCTTTCTCAACCACACATAAATCATGCTTTCCCTACCCTTCAGACTTTCTCCCCAGCTACTGAACAAGAGGTGGCTGCACTTCTCCATTCCTCTCGCCCCACCACTTGCCCACTTGATCCTGTCCCATCTCACCTCATCAGATCTCTCTCCCCTTGTCTTGTGCCTATCCTAACACACATCTTTAACTGCTCTCTCTCTTCTGGCACTGTTCCTGCTAACCTTAAACATGCCACTGTAATACCTATCCTGAAAAAACCATCTCTTGACCCGTCCTCCCCCTCTAACTATCGTCCCATATCCCTGCTCCCTTACTCATCAAAGCTTTTGGAAAGACTTGTCTTCACCCGTGTGTCTCACTTCCTTAATTCCAACTCTCTCCTTGACCCTCTTCAGTCTGGCTTCCGCCCTCTCCACTCTACTGAGACCGCTCTTATCAAAGTGACTAATGACCTAATCTCCGCTAAATCCAAAGGTCACTACTCCATATTAATTCTCCTTGACCTCTCTGCTGCCTTTGACACAGTTGATCATGCTCTCCTCCTTCAAACTCTTCAATCACTCGGTCTCTGTGACTCTGTCCTCTCTTGGTTTTCCTCCTATCTCTCCCAACGCTCATTTAGTGTCTCCTTTTCCAAGGATACCTCCTCCCCTCGCCCTGTCTCGGTTGGAGTTCCCCAAGGCTCTGTCCTTGGTCCCCTTCTATTTTCTCTTTATACTGCCTCTCTTGGAAAACTTATTGCCTCTTTTGGATTCAACTACCACCTGTACGCTGATGACACTCAGATATACCTCTCCTCACCGGACCTCTCCCCGGCCGTCCTGCAACGTGTCACTGCTTGCCTCTCTTCCATCTCTGACTGGATGTCGTCACGCTTTCTCAAACTTAACCTCTCAAAAACTGAACTCCTTGTCTTTCCTCCTCCTAATACTGATCCTCCTCTCTCACTCTCCCTTCAAGTCAGTGATATCCACATAAGTCCATCCCTACAAGCGCGCTGTCTTGGCGTCATACTTGACTCTGGTCTCACCTTTGAGTCTCACATCCAGTTTGTTGCCAAGTCCTGTAGGTTCCAACTCAAAAACATAGCCCGCATCCGCCCCTTTCTTACGCAAGATGCTACCAAGGAGCTTGTCCATGCTCTAGTAATTTCCCGCATGGATTACTGTAACCCTCTCCTGATTGGTCTCCCCAAAAGCCGTACTGCCCCACTACAGTCTGTAATGAATGCTGCAGCTAGACTGATTTTCCTATCCAGTCGGTCCTCTCACACCTCGCCCCTCTGCCAGTCCTTACATTGGCTCCCTGTATCCTATAGGAGTCAATTCAAAGTGCTAACCCATACATTTAAAGCACTGAACAATTCCAGCCCCTCTTATATCTCTTCACTGATCCAGAGGTATGCCCCTCCTCGTACCCTCCGCTCTGCCCGCGACCACCTCCTGACCGCTGCTCGCACCCGTACAGCCAACTCACGCTTGCAGGACTTCTCACGGGCGGCTCCTCTCCTATGGAATAACTTGCCTACTGCCATCAGACTCTCTCCTAGTCTTCAATCATTTAAGAAGGGCCTTAAAACCCATCTCTTCAGGAAAGCGTATGGCCTCCCAGAGTAATCTCTCCCTTACATACCTGTCGCTTGCTCTCCTATGGGATAGTGCTTTGCTCTCTCCTCCAGCTCTGCTTCACTCCTACTTGATATTTCCTATCCTAATGTTTCTAATACCCCACCTCCTATAGACTGTAAGCTCATTTGAGCAGGGTCCTCTTCAACCTATCATTCCTGTAAGTTTTCTTGTAATTGTCTTATTTATTGTTACATCCCCCCCTCTCAAAATATTGTAAAGCGCTACGGAATCTGTTGGCGCTATATAAATGGCAATAATAATAATAATAATAACTCTAAATTGTTGAAAATCAAAACCGGAATTGCATTTTCTTTTCGGCTAAACGTTCCAAGCTGTGGAAGGAGCTATGTTGGACTCTTTTCTAAAACATCAGCCTTGAAACAATTTTAATAAAGCTTCTGTAGCCAAAGAAATGAAATTCTCATGAGAAGTCACTAAAACTACGAATGTGAGGTCAAGGAAACTTCCCGAAACTCTAGAATTTAAGTAGGATACGCCATATACACTATTAAAACCCCACTTAGAGAAGTTGGCAACGCTATGCTATTTTCTTTGGGAATAAGGAAATCTAATGCAGACTCTGTCCTCAGAAGGAAACCAGACACAGGATTTTTAAGACAAGAGAGGATTTGGAGCTTAAAGATTTTTCTTTGGATTGATACACTAATGTTGACATTGTTGTGTGATAATTACTAAATTGTAAAATTTTGACTTATTTAAAGAAGCTGTGACTAAAGCCGAGTTTGTGAATATTTTGAAAACATCACTTTTTGCCTACATATTTTTCTCGATACAATTCATCTTCTGGTGAATAAATTCTTAATTGGAACAATGTAAACAAAGTCACTCATGCCGACTCTTCTAAATTAAAATTAATTGCACCTGGAGATGCCGGGGATTGAACCCGGGGCCTCATACATGCAAAGCATGCGCTCTACCACTGAGCTACATCCCCATTACACTGTTGCAGTATTACAGAACACGACACACAAATAGAACCTCGGCTCATTCGAAAAAATAGCCTTGTCTATTTTTTTTAATAAAGTTCGTCTGAGGACTGTAGATTGCAAAATAGTTAAAAGCCTCAGATGTATATTAACAGAGGTAATAGTTGGACACATTTAACCACATCCAATGATTGTTTAGGACTCCTAGCCTACGTATGGTAACTTAGTGTCAATTGTTATATCAGATGGCTTAAATGCCCTTCCATTTATGACTTTATTGGTCAAAATATGAAGTTCTTCACTAAGTATATCATCTTCTTATCCAAAAATTATCCTCTTTTACTCGGGGAATGAGGACCTATAATCGATTTACTGACACCTCATGGACACCAGGCACCAGATTTTCTGAGACAGCAGTGAACAGGATCTTAGCAGATGTTTAATTAAGTTTGCTCACTCAACTCTAAATTGTTCAAAATCAAAACCTGAATTGCATTTTCTTTTCGGCTAAAGGTTCCAAGCTGTGGAAGGAGCTATGTTGGACTCTTTTCTAAAACATCAGCCTTGAAACAATTTTAATAAATCTTCTGTAGCCAAAGAAATGAAATTCTCATGAGAAGTCACTAAAACTACGAATGTGAGGTCAAGGAAACTTCCCGAAACTCTAGAATTTAAGTAGGATACGCCATATACACTATTAAAATCCCACTTAGAGAAGTTGGCAACGCTATGCTATTTTCTTTGGGAATAAGGAAATCTAATGCAGACTCTGTCCTCAGAAGGAACCCAGACACAGGATTTTTAAGACAAGAGAGGATTTGGAGCTTAAAGATTTTTCTTTGGATTGATACACTAATGTTGACATTGTTGTAAAATTTTGACTTTATTGGACAAAATATGAAGTTCTTCACTAAGTATATCATCTTCTTATCCAAAAATTATCCTCTTTTACTCGGGGAATGAGGACCTATAATCGATTTACTGACACCTCATGGACACCAGGCACCAGATTTTCTGAGACAGCAGTGAACAGGATCTTAGCAGATGTTTAATTAAGTTTGCTCACTCAACTCTAAATTGTTCAAAATCAAAACCTGAATTGCATTTTCTTTTCGGCTAAACGTTCCAAGCTGTGGAAGGTCCATGTTGGACTCTTTTCTAAAACATCAGCCTTCAAACAATTTTAATAAAGCTTCTGTAGCCAAAGAAATGAAATTCTCATGAGAAGTCACTAAAACTACGAATGTGAGGTCAAGGAAACTTCCCGAAACTCTAGAATTTAAGTAGGATACGCCATATACACTATTAAAAACCCACTTAGAGAAGTTGGCAACGCTATGCTATTTTCTTTGGGAATAAGGAAATCTAATGCAGACTCTGTCCTCAGAAGGAAACCAGACACAGGATTTTTAAGACAAGAGAGGATTTGGAGCTTAAAGATTTTTCTTTGGATTGATACACTAATGTTGACATTGTTGTGTGATAATTACTAAATTGTAAAATTTTTACTTATTTAAAGAAGCTGTGACTAAAGCCGAGTTTGTGAATATTTTGAAAACATCACTTTTTGCCTACATATTTTTCTCGATACAATTCATCTTCTGGTGAATAAATTCTTCATTGGAACTATGTAAACAAAGTCACTCATGCCGACTCTTCTAAATTAAAATTAATTGCACCTGGAGATGCCGGGGATTGAACCCGGGGCCTCATACATGCAAAGCATGCGCTCTACCACTGAGCTACATCCCCATTACACTGTTGCAGCATTACAGAACACGACACACAAATAGAATCTCGGCTCATTCGAAAAAATAGCCTTGTCTATTTTTTTTTAATAAAGTTCGTCTGAGGACTGTAGATTGCAAAATAGTTAAAAGCCTCAGATGTATATTAACAGAGGTAATAGTTGGACACATTTAACCACATCCAATGATTGTTTAGGACTCCTAGCCTACGTATGGTAACTTAGTGTCAATTGTTATATCAGATGGCTTAAATGCCCTTCCATTTATGACTTTATTGGTCAAAATATGAAGTTCTTCACTAAGTATATCATCTTCTTATCCAAAAATTATCCTCTTTTACTCGGGGAATGAGGACCTATAATCGATTTACTGACACCTCATGGACACCAGGCACCAGATTTTCTGAGACAGCAGTGAACAGGATCTTAGCAGATGTTTAATTAAGTTTGCTCACTCAACTCTAAATTGTTCAAAATCAAAACCTGAATTGCATTTTCTTTTCGGCTAAACGTTCCAAGCTGTGGAAGGTCCATGTTGGACTCTTTTCTAAAACATCAGCCTTGAAACAATTTTAATAAAGCTTCTGTAGCCAAAGAAATGAAATTCTCATGAGAAGTCACTAAAACTACGAATGTGAGGTCAAGGAAACTTCCCGAAACTCTAGAATTTAAGTAGGATACGCCATATACACTATTAAAAACCCACTTAGAGAAGTTGGCAACGCTATGCTATTTTCTTTGGGAATAAGGAAATCTAATGCAGACTCTGTCCTCAGAAGGAAACCAGACACAGGATTTTTAAGACAAGAGAGGATTTGGAGCTTAAAGATTTTTCTTTGGATTGATACACTAATGTTGACATTGTTGTGTGATAATTACTAAATTGTAAAATTTTGACTTATTTAAAGAAGCTGTGACTAAAGCCGAGTTTGTGAATATTTTGAAAACATCACTTTTTGCCTACATATTTTTCTCGATACAATTCATCTTCTGGTGAATAAATTCTTAATTGGAACAATGTAAACAAAGTCACTCATGCCGACTCTTCTAAATTAAAATTAATTGCACCTGGAGATGCCGGGGATTGAACCCGGGGCCTCATACATGCAAAGCATGCGCTCTACCACTGAGCTACATCCCCATTACAGAACACGACACACAAATAGAACCTCGGCTCATTCGAAAAAATAGCCTTGTCTATTTTTTTTAATAAAGTTCGTCTGAGGACTGTAGATTGCAAAATAGTTAAAAGCCTCAGATGTATATTAACAGAGGTAATAGTTGGACACATTTAACCACATCCAATGATTGTTTAGGACTCCTAGCCTACGTATGGCAACTTAGTGTCAATTGTTATATCAGATGGCTTAAATGCCCTTCCATTTATGACTTTATTGGTCAAAATATGAAGTTCTTCACTAAGTATATCATCTTCTTATCCAAAAATTATCCTCTTTTACTCGGGGAATGAGGACCTATAATCGATTTACTGACACCTCATGGACACCAGGCACCAGATTTTCTGAGACAGCAGTGAACAGGATCTTAGCAGATGTTTAATTAAGTTTGCTCACTCAACTCTAAATTGTTCAAAATCAAAACCTGAATTGCATTTTCTTTTCGGCTAAAGGTTCCAAGCTGTGGAAGGAGCTATGTTGGACTCTTTTCTAAAACATCAGCCTTGAAACAATTTTAATAAATCTTCTGTAGCCAAAGAAATGAAATTCTCATGAGAAGTCACTAAAACTACGAATGTGAGGTCAAGGAAACTTCCCGAAACTCTAGAATTTAAGTAGGATACGCCATATACACTATTAAAATCCCACTTAGAGAAGTTGGCAACGCTATGCTATTTTCTTTGGGAATAAGGAAATCTAATGCAGACTCTGTCCTCAGAAGGAACCCAGACACAGGATTTTTAAGACAAGAGAGGATTTGGAGCTTAAAGATTTTTCTTTGGATTGATACACTAATGTTGACATTGTTGTGTGATAATTACTAAATTGTAAAATTTTGACTTTATTGGACAAAATATGAAGTTCTTCACTAAGTATATCATCTTCTTATCCAAAAATTATCCTCTTTTACTCGGGGAATGAGGACCTATAATCGATTTACTGACACCTCATGGACACCAGGCACCAGATTTTCTGAGACAGCAGTGAACAGGATCTTAGCAGATGTTTAATTAAGTTTGCTCACTCAACTCTAAATTGTTCAAAATCAAAACCTGAATTGCATTTTCTTTTCGGCTAAACGTTCCAAGCTGTGGAAGGTCCATGTTGGACTCTTTTCTAAAACATCAGCCTTTAAACAATTTTAATAAAGCTTCTGTAGCCAAAGAAATGAAATTCTCATGAGAAGTCACTAAAACTACGAATGTGAGGTCAAGGAAACTTCCCGAAACTCTAGAATTTAAGTAGGATACGCCATATACACTATTAAAAACCCACTTAGAGAAGTTGGCAACGCTATGCTATTTTCTTTGGGAATAAGGAAATCTAATGCAGACTCTGTCCTCAGAAGGAAACCAGACACAGGATTTTTAAGACAAGAGAGGATTTGGAGCTTAAAGATTTTTCTTTGGATTGATACACTCATGTTGACATTGTTGTGTGATAATTACTAAATTGTAAAATTTTGACTTATTTAAAGAAGCTGTGACTAAAGCCGAGTTTGTGAATATTTTGAAAACATCACTTTTTGCCTACATATTTTTCTCGATACAATTCATCTTCTGGTGAATAAATTCTTCATTGGAACTATGTAAACAAAGTCACTCATGCCGACTCTTCTAAATTAAAATTAATTGCACCTGGAGATGCCGGGGATTGAACCCGGGGCCTCATACATGCAAAGCATGCGCTCTACCACTGAGCTACATCCCCATTACACTGTTGCAGCTTTACAGAACACGACACACAAATAGAACCTCGGCTCATTCGAAAAAATAGCCTTGTCTATTTTTTTTTAATAAAGTTCGTCTGAGGACTGTAGATTGCAAAATAGTTAAAAGCCTCAGATGTATATTAACAGAGGTAATAGTTGGACACATTTAACCACATCCAATGATTGTTTAGGACTCCTAGCCTACGTATGGTAACTTAGTGTCAATTGTTATATCAGATGGCTTAAATGCCCTTCCATTTATGACTTTATTGGTCAAAATATGAAGTTCTTCACTAAGTATATCATCTTCTTATCCAAAAATTATCCTCTTTTACTCGGGGAATGAGGACCTATAATCGATTTACTGACACCTCATGGACACCAGGCACCAGATTTTCTGAGACAGCAGTGAACAGGATCTTAGCAGATGTTTAATTAAGTTTGCTCACTCAACTCTAAATTGTTCAAAATCAAAACCTGAATTGCATTTTCTTTTTGGCTAAACGTTCCAAGCTGTGGAAGGTCCATGTTGGACTCTTTTCTAAAACATCAGCCTTGAAACAATAAAGCTTCTGTAGCCAAAGAAATGAAATTCTCATGAGAAGTCACTAAAACTACGAATGTGAGGTCAAGGAAACTTCCCGAAACTCTAGAATTTAAGTAGGATACGCCATATACACTATTAAAAACCCACTTAGAGAAGTTGGCAACGCTATGCTATTTTCTTTGGGAATAAGGAAATCTAATGCAGACTCTGTCCTCAGAAGGAAACCAGACACAGGATTTTTAAGACAAGAGAGGATTTGGAGCTTAAAGATTTTTCTTTGGATTGATACACTAATGTTGACATTGTTGTGTGATAATTACTAAATTGTAAAATTTTGACTTTATTGGTCAAAATATGAAGTTCTTCACTAAGTATATCATCTTCTTATCCAAAAATTATCCTCTTTTACTCGGGGAATGAGGACCTATAATCGATTTACTGACACCTCATGGACACCAGGCACCAGATTTTCTGAGACAGCAGTGAACAGGATCTTAGCAGATGTTTAATTAAGTTTGCTCACTCAACTCTAAATTGTTCAAAATCAAAACCTGAATTGCATTTTCTTTTCGGCTAAACGTTCCAAGCTGTGGAAGGTCCATGTTGGACTATTTTCTAAAACATCAGCCTTGAAACAATTTTAATAAAGCTTCTGTAGCCAAAGAAATGGAATTCTCATGAGAAGTCACTAAAACTACGAATGTGAGGTCAAGGAAACTTCCCGAAACTCTAGAATTTAAGTAGGATACGCCATATACACTATTAAAAACCCACTTAGAGAAGTTGGCAACGCTATGCTATTTTCTTTGGGAATAAGGAAATCTAATGCAGACTCTGTCCTCAGAAGGAAACCAGACACAGGATTTTTAAGACAAGAGAGGATTTGGAGCTTAAAGATTTTTCTTTGGATTGATACACTAATGTTGACATTGTTGTGTGATAATTACTAAATTGTAAAATTTTGACTTATTTAAAGAAGCTGTGACTAAAGCCGAGTTTGTGAATATTTTGAAAACATCACTTTTTGCCTACATATTTTTCTCGATACAATTCATCTTCTGGTGAATAAATTCTTCATTGGAACTATGTAAACAAAGTCACTCATGCCGACTCTTCTAAATTAAAATTAATTGCACCTGGAGATGCCGGGGATTGAACCCGGGGCCTCATACATGCAAAGCATGCGCTCTACCACTGAGCTACATCCCCATTACATTGCTGCAGCATTACAGAACACAACACACAAATAGAACCTCGGCTCATTCGAAAAAATAGCCTTGTCTATTTTTTTTAATAAAGTTCGTCTGAGGACTGTAGATTGCAAAATAGTTAAAAGCCTCAGATGTATATTAACAGAGGTAATAGTTGGACACATTTAACCACATCCAATAATTGTTTAGGACTCCTAGCCTACGTATGGTAACTTAGTGTCAATTGTTATATCAGATGGCTTAAATGCCCTTCTATTTATGACTTTATTGGTCAAAATATGAAGTTCTTCACTAAGTATATCATCTTCTTATCCAAAAATTATCCTCTTTTACTCGGGGAATGAGGACCTATAATCGATTTACTGACACCTCATGGACACCAGGTACCAGATTTTCTGAGACAGCAGTGAACAGAATCTTAGCAGATGTTTAATTAAGTTTGCTCACTCAACTCTAAATTGTTCAAAATCAAAACCTGAATTGCATTTTCTTTTCGGCTAAACGTTCCAAGCTGTGGAAGGTCCATGTTGGACTCTTTTCTAAAACATAAGCCTTGAAACAATTTTAATAAAGCTTCTGTAGCCAAAGAAATGAAATTCTCATGAGAAGTCACTAAAACTACGAATGTGAAGTCAGGGAAACTTCCCGAAACTCTAGAATTTAAGTAGGATACGCCATATACACTAATAAAACCCCACTTAGAGAAGTTGGTAACGCTATGCTATTTTCTTTGGGAATAAGGAAATCTAATGCAGACTCTGTCCTCAGAAGGAAACCAGACACAGGATTTTTAAGACAAGAGAGGATTTGGAGCTTAAAGATTTTTCTTTGGATTGATACACTAATGTTGACATTGTTGTGTGATAATTACTAAATTGTAAAATTTTGACTTATTTAAAGAAGCTGTGACTAAAGCCGAGTTTGTGAATATTTTGAAAACATCACTTTTTGCCTACATATTTTTCTCGATACAATTCATCTTCTGGTGAATAAATTCTTCATTGGAACTATGTAAACAAAGTCACTCATGCCGACTCTTCTAAATTAAAATTAATTGCACCTGGAGATGCCGGGGATTGAACCCGGGGCCTCATACATGCAAAGCATGCGCTCTACCACTGAGCTACATCCCCATTACATTGCTGCAGCATTACAGAACACGACACACAAATAGAACCTCGGCTCATTCGAAAAAATAGCCTTGTCTATTTTTTTTTAATAAAGTTCGTCTGAGGACTGTAGATTGCAAAATAGTTAAAAGCCTCAGATGTATATTAACAGAGGTAATAGTTGGACACATTTAACCACATCCAATGATTGTTTAGGACTCCTAGCCTACGTATGGTAACTTAGTGTCAATTGTTATATCAGATGGCTTAAATGCCCTTCCATTTATGACTTTATTGGTCAAAATATGAAGTTCTTCACTAAGTATATCATCTTCTTATCCAAAAATTATCCTCTTTTACTCGGGGAATGAGGACCTATAATCGATTTACTGACACCTCATGGACACCAGGCACCAGATTTTCTGAGACAGCAGTGAACAGGATCTTAGCAGATGTTTAATTAAGTTTGCTTACTCAACTCTAAATTGTTCAAAATCAAAACCTGAATTGCATTTTCTTTTCGGCTAAACGTTCCAAGCTGTGGAAGGTCCATGTTGGACTCTTTTCTAAAACATCAGCCTTTAAACAATTTTAATAAAGCTTCTGTAGCCAAAGAAATGAAATTCTCATGAGAAGTCACTAAAACTACGAATGTGAGGTCAAGGAAACTTCCCGAAACTCTAGAATTTAAGTAGGATACGCCATATACACTATTAAAACCCCACTTAGAGAAGTTGGCAACGCTATGCTATTTTCTTTGGGAATAAGGAAATCTAATGCAGACTCTGTCCTCAGAAGGAAACCAGACACAGGATTTTTAAGACAAGAGAGGATTTGGAGCTTAAAGATTTTTCTTTGGATTGATACACTAATGTTGACATTGTTGTGTGATAATTACTAAATTGTAAAATTTTGACTTTATTGGTCAAAATATGAAGTTCTTCACTAAGTATATCATCTTCTTATCCAAAAATTATCCTCTTTTACTCGGGGAATGAGGACCTATAATCGATTTACTGACACCTCATGGACACCAGGCACCAGATTTTCTGAGACAGCAGTGAACAGGATCTTAGCAGATGTTTAATTAAGTTTGCTCACTCAACTCTAAATTGTTCAAAATCAAAACCTGAATTGCATTTTCTTTTCGGCTAAACGTTCCAAGCTGTGGAAGGTCCATGTTGGACTCTTTTCTAAAACATCAGCCTTGAAACAATTTTAATAAAGCTTCTGTAGCCAAAGAAATGAAATTCTCATGAGAAGTCACTAAAACTACGAATGTGAGGTCAAGGAAACTTCCCGAAACTCTAGAATTTAAGTAGGATACGCCATATACACTATTAAAAACCCACTTAGAGAAGTTGGTAACGCTATGCTATTTTCTTTGGGAATAAGGAAATCTAATGCAGACTCTGTCCTCAGAAGGAAACCAGACACAGGATTTTTAAGACAAGAGAGGATTTGGAGCTTAAAGATTTTTCTTTGGATTGATACACTAATGTTGACATTGTTGTGTGATAATTACTAAATTGTAAAATTTTGACTTATTTAAAGAAGCTGTGACTAAAGCCGAGTTTGTGAATATTTTGAAAACATCACTTTTTGCCTACATATTTTTCTCGATACAATTCATCTTCTGGTGAATAAATTCTTCATTGGAACTATGTAAACAAAGTCACTCATGCCGACTCTTCTAAATTAAAATTAATTGCACCTGGAGATGCCGGGGATTGAACCCGGGGCCTCATACATGCAAAGCATGCGCTCTACCACTGAGCTACATCCCCATTACACTGTTGCAGCATTACAGAACACGACACACAAATAGAACCTCGGCTCATTCGAAAAAATAGCCTTGTCTATTTTTTTTTAATAAAGTTCGTCTGAGGACTGTAGATTGCAAAATAGTTAAAAGCCTCACATGTATATTAACAGAGGTAATAGTTGGACACATTTAACCACATCCAATGATTGTTTAGGACTCCTAGCCTACGTATGGTAACTTAGTGTCAATTGTTATATCAGATGGCTTAAATGCCCTTCCATTTATGACTTTATTGGTCAAAATATGAAGTTCTTCACTAAGTATATCATCTTCTTATCCAAAAATTATCCTCTTTTACTCGGGGAATGAGGACCTATAATCGATTTACTGACACCTCATGGACACCAGGCACCAGATTTTCCGAGACAGCAGTGAACAGGATCTTAGCAGATGTTTAATTAAGTTTGCTCACTCAACTCTAAATTGTTCAAAATCAAAACCTGAATTGCATTTTCTTTTCGGCTAAACGTTCCAAGCTGTGGAAGGTCCATGTTGGACTCTTTTCTAAAACATCAGCCTTGAAACAATTTTAATAAAGCTTCTGTAGCCAAAGAAATGAAATTCTCATGAGAAGTCACTAAAACTACGAATGTGAGGTCAAGGAAACTTCCCGAAACTCTAGAATTTAAGTAGGATACGCCATATACACTATTAAAAACCCACTTAGAGAAGTTGGTAACGCTATGCTATTTTCTTTGGGAATAAGGAAATCTAATGCAGACTCTGTCCTCAGAAGGAAACCAGACACAGGATTTTTAAGACAAGAGAGGATTTGGAGCTTAAAGATTTTTCTTTGGATTGATACACTAATGTTGACATTGTTGTGTGATAATTACTAAATTGTAAAATTTTGACTTATTTAAAGAAGCTGTGACTAAAGCCGAGTTTGTGAATATTTTGAAAACATCACTTTTTGCCTACATATTTTTCTCGATACAATTCATCTTCTGGTGAATAAATTCTTCATTGGAACTATGTAAACAAAGTCACTCATGCCGACTCTTCTAAATTAAAATTAATTGCACCTGGAGATGCCGGGGATTGAACCCGGGGCCTCATACATGCAAAGCATGCGCTCTACCACTGAGCTACATCCCCATTACACTGTTGCAGCATTACAGAACACGACACACAAATAGAACCTCGGCTCATTCGAAAAAATAGCCTTGTCTATTTTTTTTTAATAAAGTTCGTCTGAGGACTGTAGATTGCAAAATAGTTAAAATCCTCAGATGTATATTAACAGAGGTAATAGTTGGACACATTTAACCACATCCAATGATTGTTTAGGACTCCTAGCCTACGTATGGTAACTTAGTGTCAATTGTTATATCAGATGGCTTAAATGCCCTTCCATTTATGACTTTATTGGTCAAAATATGAAGTTCTTCACTAAGTATATCATCTTCTTATCCAAAAATTATCCTCTTTTACTCGGGGAATGAGGACCTATAATCGATTTACTGACACCTCATGGACACCAGGCACCAGATTTTCTGAGACAGCAGTGAACAGGATCTTAGCAGATGTTTAATTAAGTTTGCTTACTCAACTCTAAATTGTTCAAAATCAAAACCTGAATTGCATTTTCTTTTCGGCTAAACGTTCCAAGCTGTGGAAGGTCCATGTTGGACTCTTTTCTAAAACATCAGCCTTGAAACAATTTTAATAAAGCTTCTGTAGCCAAAGAAATGAAATTCTCATGAGAAGTCACTAAAACTACGAATGTGAGGTCAAGGAAACTTCCCGAAACTCTAGAATTTAAGTAGGATACGCCATATACACTATTAAAAACCCACTTAGAGAAGTTGGCAACGCTATGAAATTTTCTTTGGGAATAAGGAAATCTAATGCAGACTCTGTCCTCAGAAGGAAACCAGACACAGGATTTTTAAGACAAGAGAGGATTTGGAGCTTAAAGATTTTTCTTTGGATTGATACACTAATGTTGACATTGTTGTGTGATAATTACTAAATTGTAAAATTTTGACTTATTTAAAGAAGCTGTGACTAAAGCCGAGTTTGTGAATATTTTGAAAACATCACTTTTTGCCTACATATTTTTCTCGATACAATTCATCTTCTGGTGAATAAATTCTTCATTGGAACTATGTAAACAAAGTCACTCATGCCGACTCTTCTAAATTAAAATTAATTGCACCTGGAGATGCCGATTGAACCCGGGGCCTCATACATGCAAAGCATGCGCTCTACCACTGAGCTACATCCCCATTACACTGTTGCAGCATTACAGAACACGACACACAAATAGAACCTCGGCTCATTCGAAAAAATAGCCTTGTCTATTTTTTTTTAATTAAGTTCGTCTGAGGACTGTAGATTGCAAAATAGTTAAAAGCCTCAGATGTATATTAACAGAGGTAATAGTTGGACACATTTAACCACATCCAATGATTGTTTAGGACTCCTAGCCTACGTATGGTAACTTAGTGTCAATTGTTATATCAGATGGCTTAAATGCCCTTCCATTTATGACTTTATTGGTCAAAATATGAAGTTCTTCACTAAGTATATCATCTTCTTATCCAAAAATTATCCTCTTTTACTCGGGGAATGAGGACCTATAATCGATTTACTGACACCTCATGGACACCAGGCACCAGATTTTCTGAGACAGCAGTGAACAGGATCTTAGCAGATGTTTAATTAAGTTTGCTCACTCAACTCTAAATTGTTCAAAATCAAAACCTGAATTGCATTTTCTTTTCGGCTAAACGTTCCAAGCTGTGGAAGGTCCATGTTGGACTCTTTTCTAAAACATCAGCCTTGAAACAATTTTAATAAAGCTTCTGTAGCCAAAGAAATGAAATTCTCATGAGAAGTCACTAAAACTACGAATGTGAGGTCAAGGAAACTTCCCGAAACTCTAGAATTTAAGTAGGATACGCCATATACACTATTAAAAACCCACTTAGAGAAGTTGGCAACGCTATGCTATTTTCTTTGGGAATAAGGAAATCTAATGCAGACTCTGTCCTCAGAAGGAAACCAGACACAGGATTTTTAAGACAAGAGAGGATTTGGAGCTTAAAGATTTTTCTTTGGATTGATACACTAATGTTGACATTGTTGTGTGATAATTACTAAATTGTAAAATTTTGACTTATTTAAAGAAGCTGTGACTAAAGCCGAGTTTGTGAATATTTTGAAAACATCACTTTTTGCCTACATATTTTTCTCGATACAATTCATCTTCTGGTGAATAAATTCTTCATTGGAACTATGTAAACAAAGTCACTCATGCCGACTCTTCTAAATTAAAATTAATTGCACCTGGAGATGCCGGGGATTGAACCCGGGGCCTCATACATGCAAAGCATGCGCTCTACCACTGAGCTACATCCCCATTACACTGTTGCACTATTACAGAACACGACACACAAATAGAACCTCGGCTCATTCGAAAAAATAGCCTTGTCTATTTTTTTTTAATTAAGTTCGTCTGAGGACTGTAGATTGCAAAATAGTTAAAAGCCTCAGATGTATATTAACAGAGGTAATAGTTGGACACATTTAACCACATCCAATGATTGTTTAGGACTCCTAGCCTACGTATGGTAACTTAGTGTCAATTGTTATATCAGATGGCTTAAATGCCCTTCCATTTATGACTTTATTGGTCAAAATATGAAGTTCTTCACTAAGTATATCATCTTCTTATCCAAAAATTATCCTCTTTTACTCGGGGAATGAGGACCTATAATCGATTTACTGACACCTCATGGACACCAGGCACCAGATTTTCTGAGACAGCAGTGAACAGGATCTTAGCAGATGTTTAATTAAGTTTGCTCACTCAACTCTAAATTGTTCAAAATCAAAACCTGAATTGCATTTTCTTTTCGGCTAAACGTTCCAAGCTGTGGAAGGTCCATGTTGGACTCTTTTCTAAAACATCAGCCTTGAAACAATTTTAATAAAGCTTCTGTAGCCAAAGAAATGAAATTCTCATGAGAAGTCACTAAAACTACGAATGTGAGGTCAAGGAAACTTCCCGAAACTCTAGAATTTAAGTAGGATACGCCATATACACTATTAAAAACCCACTTAGAGAAGTTGGCAACGCTATGCTATTTTCTTTGGGAATAAGGAAATCTAATGCAGACTCTGTCCTCAGAAGGAAACCAGACACAGGATTTTTAAGACAAGAGAGGATTTGGAGCTTAAAGATTTTTCTTTGGATTGATACACTAATGTTGACATTGTTGTGTGATAATTACTAAATTGTAAAATTTTGACTTATTTAAAGAAGCTGTGACTAAAGCCGAGTTTGTGAATATTTTGAAAACATCACTTTTTGCCTACATATTTTTCTCGATACAATTCATCTTCTGGTGAATAAATTCTTAATTGGAACAATGTAAACAAAGTCACTCATGCCGACTCTTCTAAATTAAAATTAATTGCACCTGGAGATGCCGGGGATTGAACCCGGGGCCTCATACATGCAAAGCATGCGCTCTACCACTGAGCTACATCCCCATTACATTGCTGCAACATTACAGAACACGACACACAAATAGAACCTCGGCTCATTCGACAAAAATAGCCTTGTCTATTTTTTTTTAATAAAGTTCGTCTGAGGACTGTAGATTGCAAAATAGTTAAAAGCCTCAGATGTATATTAACAGAGGTAATAGTTGGACACATTTAACCACATCCAATGATTGTTTAGGACTCCTAGCCTACGTATGGTAACTTAGTGTCAATTGTTATATCAGATGGCTTAAATGCCCTTCCATTTATGACTTTATTGGTCAAAATATGAAGTTCTTCACTAAGTATATCATCTTCTTATCCAAAAATTATCCTCTTTTACTCGGGGAATGAGGACCTATAATCGATTTACTGACACCTCATGGACACCAGGCACCAGATTTTCCGAGACAGCAGTGAACAGGATCTTAGCAGATGTTTAATTAAGTTTGCTCACTCAACTCTAAATTGTTCAAAATCAAAACCTGAATTGCATTTTCTTTTCGGCTAAACGTTCCAAGCTGTGGAAGGTCCATGTTGGACTCTTTTCTAAAACATCAGCCTTGAAACAATTTTAATAAAGCTTCTGTAGCCAAAGAAATTAAATTCTCATGAGAAGTCACTAAAACTACGAATGTGAGGTCAAGGAAACTTCCCGAAACTCTAGAATTTAAGTAGGATACGCCATATACACTATTAAAAACCCACTTAGAGAAGTTGGTAACGCTATGCTATTTTCTTTGGGAATAAGGAAATCTAATGCAGACTCTGTCCTCAGAAGGAAACCAGACACAGGATTTTTAAGACAAGAGAGGATTTGGAGCTTAAAGATTTTTCTTTGGATTGATACACTAATGTTGACATTGTTGTGTGATAATTACTAAATTGTAAAATTTTGACTTATTTAAAGAAGCTGTGACTAAAGCCGAGTTTGTGAATATTTTGAAAACATCACTTTTTGCCTACATATTTTTCTCGATACAATTCATCTTCTGGTGAATAAATTCTTCATTGGAACTATGTAAACAAAGTCACTCATGCCGACTCTTCTAAATTAAAATTAATTGCACCTGGAGATGCCGGGGATTGAACCCGGGGCCTCATACATGCAAAGCATGCGCTCTACCACTGAGCTACATCCCCATTACACTGTTGCAGCATTACAGAACACGACACACAAATAGAACCTCGGCTCATTCGAAAAAATAGCCTTGTCTATTTTTTTTTAATAAAGTTCGTCTGAGGACTGTAGATTGCAAAATAGTTAAAAGCCTCAGATGTATATTAACAGAGGTAATAGTTGGACACATTTAACCACATCCAATGATTGTTTAGGACTCCTAGCCTACGTATGGTAACTTAGTGTCAATTGTTATATCAGATGGCTTAAATGCCCTTCCATTTATGACTTTATTGGTCAAAATATGAAGTTCTTCACTAAGTATATCATCTTCTTATCCAAAAATTATCCTCTTTTACTCGGGGAATGAGGACCTATAATCGATTTACTGACACCTCATGGACACCAGGCACCAGATTTTCTGAGACAGCAGTGAACAGGATCTTAGCAGATGTTTAATTAAGTTTGCTTACTCAACTCTAAATTGTTCAAAATCAAAACCTGAATTGCATTTTCTTTTCGGCTAAACGTTCCAAGCTGTGGAAGGTCCATGTTGGACTCTTTTCTAAAACATCAGCCTTGAAACAATTTTAATAAAGCTTCTGTAGCCAAAGAAATGAAATTCTCATGAGAAGTCACTAAAACTACGAATGTGAGGTCAAGGAAACTTCCCGAAACTCTAGAATTTAAGTAGGATACGCCATATACACTATTAAAAACCCACTTAGAGAAGTTGGCAACGCTATGAAATTTTCTTTGGGAATAAGGAAATCTAATGCAGACTCTGTCCTCAGAAGGAAACCAGACACAGGATTTTTAAGACAAGAGAGGATTTGGAGCTTAAAGATTTTTCTTTGGATTGATACACTAATGTTGACATTGTTGTGTGATAATTACTAAATTGTAAAATTTTGACTTATTTAAAGAAGCTGTGACTAAAGCCGAGTTTGTGAATATTTTGAAAACATCACTTTTTGCCTACATATTTTTCTCGATACAATTCATCTTCTGGTGAATAAATTCTTCATTGGAACTATGTAAACAAAGTCACTCATGCCGACTCTTCTAAATTAAAATTAATTGCACCTGGAGATGCCGGGGATTGAACCCGGGGCCTCATACATGCAAAGCATGCGCTCTACCACTGAGCTACATCCCCATTACACTGTTGCAGCATTACAGAACACGACACACAAATAGAACCTCGGCTCATTCGAAAAAATAGCCTTGTCTATTTTTTTTTAATTAAGTTCGTCTGAGGACTGTAGATTGCAAAATAGTTAAAAGCCTCAGATGTATATTAACAGAGGTAATAGTTGGACACATTTAACCACATCCAATGATTGTTTAGGACTCCTAGCCTACGTATGGTAACTTAGTGTCAATTGTTATATCAGATGGCTTAAATGCCCTTCCATTTATGACTTTATTGGTCAAAATATGAAGTTCTTCACTAAGTATATCATCTTCTTATCCAAAAATTATCCTCTTTTACTCGGGGAATGAGGACCTATAATCGATTTACTGACACCTCATGGACACCAGGCACCAGATTTTCTGAGACAGCAGTGAACAGGATCTTAGCAGATGTTTAATTAAGTTTGCTCACTCAACTCTAAATTGTTCAAAATCAAAACCTGAATTGCATTTTCTTTTCGGCTAAACGTTCCAAGCTGTGGAAGGTCCATGTTGGACTCTTTTCTAAAACATCAGCCTTGAAACAATTTTAATAAAGCTTCTGTAGCCAAAGAAATGAAATTCTCATGAGAAGTCACTAAAACTACGAATGTGAGGTCAAGGAAACTTCCCGAAACTCTAGAATTTAAGTAGGATACGCCATATACACTATTAAAAACCCACTTAGAGAAGTTGGCAACGCTATGCTATTTTCTTTGGGAATAAGGAAATCTAATGCAGACTCTGTCCTCAGAAGGAAACCAGACACAGGATTTTTAAGACAAGAGAGGATTTGGAGCTTAAAGATTTTTCTTTGGATTGATACACTAATGTTGACATTGTTGTGTGATAATTACTAAATTGTAAAATTTTGACTTATTTAAAGAAGCTGTGACTAAAGCCGAGTTTGTGAATATTTTGAAAACATCACTTTTTGCCTACATATTTTTCTCGATACAATTCATCTTCTGGTGAATAAATTCTTCATTGGAACTATGTAAACAAAGTCACTCATGCCGACTCTTCTAAATTAAAATTAATTGCACCTGGAGATGCCGGGGATTGAACCCGGGGCCTCATACATGCAAAGCATGCGCTCTACCACTGAGCTACATCCCCATTACACTGTTGCACTATTACAGAACACGACACACAAATAGAACCTCGGCTCATTCGAAAAAATAGCCTTGTCTATTTTTTTTTAATTAAGTTCGTCTGAGGACTGTAGATTGCAAAATAGTTAAAAGCCTCAGATGTATATTAACAGAGGTAATAGTTGGACACATTTAACCACATCCAATGATTGTTTAGGACTCCTAGCCTACGTATGGTAACTTAGTGTCAATTGTTATATCAGATGGCTTAAATGCCCTTCCATTTATGACTTTATTGGTCAAAATATGAAGTTCTTCACTAAGTATATCATCTTCTTATCCAAAAATTATCCTCTTTTACTCGGGGAATGAGGACCTATAATCGATTTACTGACACCTCATGGACACCAGGCACCAGATTTTCTGAGACAGCAGTGAACAGGATCTTAGCAGATGTTTAATTAAGTTTGCTCACTCAACTCTAAATTGTTCAAAATCAAAACCTGAATTGCATTTTCTTTTCGGCTAAACGTTCCAAGCTGTGGAAGGTCCATGTTGGACTCTTTTCTAAAACATCAGCCTTGAAACAATTTTAATAAAGCTTCTGTAGCCAAAGAAATGAAATTCTCATGAGAAGTCACTAAAACTACGAATGTGAGGTCAAGGAAACTTCCCGAAACTCTAGAATTTAAGTAGGATACGCCATATACACTATTAAAAACCCACTTAGAGAAGTTGGCAACGCTATGCTATTTTCTTTGGGAATAAGGAAATCTAATGCAGACTCTGTCCTCAGAAGGAAACCAGACACAGGATTTTTAAGACAAGAGAGGATTTGGAGCTTAAAGATTTTTCTTTGGATTGATACACTAATGTTGACATTGTTGTGTGATAATTACTAAATTGTAAAATTTTGACTTATTTAAAGAAGCTGTGACTAAAGCCGAGTTTGTGAATATTTTGAAAACATCACTTTTTGCCTACATATTTTTCTCGATACAATTCATCTTCTGGTGAATAAATTCTTAATTGGAACAATGTAAACAAAGTCACTCATGCCGACTCTTCTAAATTAAAATTAATTGCACCTGGAGATGCCGGGGATTGAACCCGGGGCCTCATACATCACTTTTTGCCTACATATTTTTCTCGATACAATTCATCTTCTGGTGAATAAATTCTTAATTGGAACAATGTAAACAAAGTCACTCATGCCGACTCTTCTAAATTAAAATTAATTGCACCTGGAGATGCCGGGGATTGAACCCGGGGCCTCATACATGCAAAGCATGCGCTCTACCACTGAGCTACATCCCCATTACATTGCTGCAGCATTACAGAACACGACACACAAATAGAACCTCGGCTCATTCGACAAAAATAGCCTTGTCTATTTTTTTTTAATAAAGTTCGTCTGAGGACTGTAGATTGCAAAATAGTTAAAAGCCTCAGATGTATATTAACAGAGGTAATAGTTGGACACATTTAACCACATCCAATGATTGTTTAGGACTCCTAGCCTACGTATGGTAACTTAGTGTCAATTGTTATATCAGATGGCTTAAATGCCCTTCCATTTATGACTTTATTGGTCAAAATATGAAGTTCTTCACTAAGTATATCATCTTCTTATCCAAAAATTATCCTCTTTTACTCGGGGAATGAGGACCTATAATCGATTTACTGACACCTCATGGACACCAGGCACCAGATTTTCTGAGACAGCAGTGAACAGGATCTTAGCAGATGTTTAATTAAGTTTGCTCACTCAACTCTAAATTGTTCAAAATCAAAACCTGAATTGCATTTTCTTTTCGGCTAAACGTTCCAAGCTGTAGAAGGTCCATGTTGGACTCTTTTCTAAAACATCAGCCTTGAAACAATTTTAATAAAGCTTCTGTAGCCAAAGAAATGAAATTCTCATGAGAAGTCACTAAAACTACGAATGTGAGGTCAAGGAAACTTCCCGAAACTCTAGAATTTAAGTAGGATACGCCATATACACTATTAAAAACCCACTTAGAGAAGTTGGCAACGCTATGCTATTTTCTTTGGGAATAAGGAAATCTAATGCAGACTCTGTCCTCAGAAGGAAACCAGACACAGGATTTTTAAGACAAGAGAGGATTTGGAGCTTAAAGATTTTTCTTTGGATTGATACACTAATGTTGACATTGTTGTGTGATAATTACTAAATTGTAAAATTTTGACTTATTTAAAGAAGCTGTGACTAAAGCCGAGTTTGTGAATATTTTGAAAACATCACTTTTTGCCTACATATTTTTCTCGATACAATTCATCTTCTGGTGAATAAATTCTTCATTGGAACTATGTAAACAAAGTCACTCATGCCGACTCTTCTAAATTAAAATTAATTGCACCTGGAGATGCCGGGGATTGAACCCGGGGCCTCATACATCACTTTTTGCCTACATATTTTTCTCGATACAATTCATCTTCTGGTGAATAAATTCTTAATTGGAACAATGTAAACAAAGTCACTCATGCCGACTCTTCTAAATTAAAATTAATTGCACCTGGAGATGCCGGGGATTGAACCCGGGGCCTCATACATGCAAAGCATGCGCTCTACCACTGAGCTACATCCCCATTACACTGTTGCAGCATTACAGAACACGACACACAAATAGAACCTCGGCTCATTCGAAAAAATAGCCTTGTCTATTTTTTTTTAATAAAGTTCGTCTGAGGACTGTAGATTGCAAAATAGTTAAAAGCCTCACATGTATATTAACAGAGGTAATAGTTGGACACATTTAACCACATCCAATGATTGTTTAGGACTCCTAGCCTACGTATGGTAACTTAGTGTCAATTGTTATATCAGATGGCTTAAATGCCCTTCCATTTATGACTTTATTGGTCAAAATATGAAGTTCTTCACTAAGTATATCATCTTCTTATCCAAAAATTATCCTCTTTTACTCGGGGAATGAGGACCTATAATCGATTTACTGACACCTCATGGACACCAGGCACCAGATTTTCCGAGACAGCAGTGAACAGGATCTTAGCAGATGTTTAATTAAGTTTGCTCACTCAACTCTAAATTGTTCAAAATCAAAACCTGAATTGCATTTTCTTTTCGGCTAAACGTTCCAAGCTGTGGAAGGTCCATGTTGGACTCTTTTCTAAAACATCAGCCTTGAAACAATTTTAATAAAGCTTCTGTAGCCAAAGAAATGAAATTCTCATGAGAAGTCACTAAAACTACGAATGTGAGGTCAAGGAAACTTCCCGAAACTCTAGAATTTAAGTAGGATACGCCATATACACTATTAAAAACCCACTTAGAGAAGTTGGTAACGCTATGCTATTTTCTTTGGGAATAAGGAAATCTAATGCAGACTCTGTCCTCAGAAGGAAACCAGACACAGGATTTTTAAGACAAGAGAGGATTTGGAGCTTAAAGATTTTTCTTTGGATTGATACACTAATGTTGACATTGTTGTGTGATAATTACTAAATTGTAAAATTTTGACTTATTTAAAGAAGCTGTGACTAAAGCCGAGTTTGTGAATATTTTGAAAACATCACTTTTTGCCTACATATTTTTCTCGATACAATTCATCTTCTGGTGAATAAATTCTTCATTGGAACTATGTAAACAAAGTCACTCATGCCGACTCTTCTAAATTTAAATTAATTGCACCTGGAGATGCCGGGGATTGAACCCGGGGCCTCATACATGCAAAGCATGCGCTCTACCACTGAGCTACATCCCCATTACACTGTTGCAGCATTACAGAACACGACACACAAATAGAACCTCGGCTCATTCGAAAAAATAGCCTTGTCTATTTTTTTTTAATAAAGTTCGTCTGAGGACTGTAGATTGCAAAATAGTTAAAAGCCTCAGATGTATATTAACAGAGGTAATAGTTGGACACATTTAACCACATCCAATGATTGTTTAGGACTCCTAGCCTACGTATGGTAACTTAGTGTCAATTGTTATATCAGATGGCTTAAATGCCCTTCCATTTATGACTTTATTGGTCAAAATATGAAGTTCTTCACTAAGTATATCATCTTCTTATCCAAAAATTATCCTCTTTTACTCGGGGAATGAGGACCTATAATCGATTTACTGACACCTCATGGACACCAGGCACCAGATTTTCTGAGACAGCAGTGAACAGGATCTTAGCAGATGTTTAATTAAGTTTGCTTACTCAACTCTAAATTGTTCAAAATCAAAACCTGAATTGCATTTTCTTTTCGGCTAAACGTTCCAAGCTGTGGAAGGTCCATGTTGGACTCTTTTCTAAAACATCAGCCTTGAAACAATTTTAATAAAGCTTCTGTAGCCAAAGAAATGAAATTCTCATGAGAAGTCACTAAAACTACGAATGTGAGGTCAAGGAAACTTCCCGAAACTCTAGAATTTAAGTAGGATACGCCATATACACTATTAAAAACCCACTTAGAGAAGTTGGCAACGCTATGAAATTTTCTTTGGGAATAAGGAAATCTAATGCAGACTCTGTCCTCAGAAGGAAACCAGACACAGGATTTTTAAGACAAGAGAGGATTTGGAGCTTAAAGATTTTTCTTTGGATTGATACACTAATGTTGACATTGTTGTGTGATAATTACTAAATTGTAAAATTTTGACTTATTTAAAGAAGCTGTGACTAAAGCCGAGTTTGTGAATATTTTGAAAACATCACTTTTTGCCTACATATTTTTCTCGATACAATTCATCTTCTGGTGAATAAATTCTTCATTGGAACTATGTAAACAAAGTCACTCATGCCGACTCTTCTAAATTAAAATTAATTGCACCTGGAGATGCCGATTGAACCCGGGGCCTCATACATGCAAAGCATGCGCTCTACCACTGAGCTACATCCCCATTACACTGTTGCAGCATTACAGAACACGACACACAAATAGAACCTCGGCTCATTCGAAAAAATAGCCTTGTCTATTTTTTTTTAATTAAGTTCGTCTGAGGACTGTAGATTGCAAAATAGTTAAAAGCCTCAGATGTATATTAACAGAGGTAATAGTTGGACACATTTAACCACATCCAATGATTGTTTAGGACTCCTAGCCTACGTATGGTAACTTAGTGTCAATTGTTATATCAGATGGCTTAAATGCCCTTCCATTTATGACTTTATTGGTCAAAATATGAAGTTCTTCACTAAGTATATCATCTTCTTATCCAAAAATTATCCTCTTTTACTCGGGGAATGAGGACCTATAATCGATTTACTGACACCTCATGGACACCAGGCACCAGATTTTCTGAGACAGCAGTGAACAGGATCTTAGCAGATGTTTAATTAAGTTTGCTCACTCAACTCTAAATTGTTCAAAATCAAAACCTGAATTGCATTTTCTTTTCGGCTAAACGTTCCAAGCTGTGGAAGGTCCATGTTGGACTCTTTTCTAAAACATCAGCCTTGAAACAATTTTAATAAAGCTTCTGTAGCCAAAGAAATGAAATTCTCATGAGAAGTCACTAAAACTACGAATGTGAGGTCAAGGAAACTTCCCGAAACTCTAGAATTTAAGTAGGATACGCCATATACACTATTAAAAACCCACTTAGAGAAGTTGGCAACGCTATGCTATTTTCTTTGGGAATAAGGAAATCTAATGCAGACTCTGTCCTCAGAAGGAAACCAGACACAGGATTTTTAAGACAAGAGAGGATTTGGAGCTTAAAGATTTTTCTTTGGATTGATACACTAATGTTGACATTGTTGTGTGATAATTACTAAATTGTAAAATTTTGACTTATTTAAAGAAGCTGTGACTAAAGCCGAGTTTGTGAATATTTTGAAAACATCACTTTTTGCCTACATATTTTTCTCGATACAATTCATCTTCTGGTGAATAAATTCTTCATTGGAACTATGTAAACAAAGTCACTCATGCCGACTCTTCTAAATTAAAATTAATTGCACCTGGAGATGCCGGGGATTGAACCCGGGGCCTCATACATGCAAAGCATGCGCTCTACCACTGAGCTACATCCCCATTACACTGTTGCACTATTACAGAACACGACACACAAATAGAACCTCGGCTCATTCGAAAAAATAGCCTTGTCTATTTTTTTTTAATAAAGTTCGTCTGAGGACTGTAGATTGCAAAATAGTTAAAAGCCTCAGATGTATATTAACAGAGGTAATAGTTGGACACATTTAACCACATCCAATGATTGTTTAGGACTCCTAGCCTACGTATGGTAACTTAGTGTCAATTGTTATATCAGATGGCTTAAATGCCCTTCCATTTATGACTTTATTGGTCAAAATATGAAGTTCTTCACTAAGTATATCATCTTCTTATCCAAAAATTATCCTCTTTTACTCGGGGAATGAGGACCTATAATCGATTTACTGACACCTCATGGACACCAGGCACCAGATTTTCTGAGACAGCAGTGAACAGGATCTTAGCAGATGTTTAATTAAGTTTGCTCACTCAACTCTAAATTGTTCAAAATCAAAACCTGAATTGCATTTTCTTTTCGGCTAAACGTTCCAAGCTGTGGAAGGTCCATGTTGGACTCTTTTCTAAAACATCAGCCTTGAAACAATTTTAATAAAGCTTCTGTAGCCAAAGAAATGAAATTCTCATGAGAAGTCACTAAAACTACGAATGTGAGGTCAAGGAAACTTCCCGAAACTCTAGAATTTAAGTAGGATACGCCATATACACTATTAAAAACCCACTTAGAGAAGTTGGCAACGCTATGCTATTTTCTTTGGGAATAAGGAAATCTAATGCAGACTCTGTCCTCAGAAGGAAACCAGACACAGGATTTTTAAGACAAGAGAGGATTTGGAGCTTAAAGATTTTTCTTTGGATTGATACACTAATGTTGACATTGTTGTGTGATAATTACTAAATTGTAAAATTTTGACTTATTTAAAGAAGCTGTGACTAAAGCCGAGTTTGTGAATATTTTGAAAACATCACTTTTTGCCTACATATTTTTCTCGATACAATTCATCTTCTGGTGAATAAATTCTTAATTGGAACAATGTAAACAAAGTCACTCATGCCGACTCTTCTAAATTAAAATTAATTGCACCTGGAGATGCCGGGGATTGAACCCGGGGCCTCATACATGCAAAGCATGCGCTCTACCACTGAGCTACATCCCCATTACATTGCTGCAGCATTACAGAACACGACACACAAATAGAACCTCGGCTCATTCGACAAAAATAGCCTTGTCTATTTTTTTTTAATAAAGTTCGTCTGAGGACTGTAGATTGCAAAATAGTTAAAAGCCTCAGATGTATATTAACAGAGGTAATAGTTGGACACATTTAACCACATCCAATGATTGTTTAGGACTCCTAGCCTACGTATGGTAACTTAGTGTCAATTGTTATATCAGATGGCTTAAATGCCCTTCCATTTATGACTTTATTGGTCAAAATATGAAGTTCTTCACTAAGTATATCATCTTCTTATCCAAAAATTATCCTCTTTTACTCGGGGAATGAGGACCTATAATCGATTTACTGACACCTCATGGACACCAGGCACCAGATTTTCTGAGACAGCAGTGAACAGGATCTTAGCAGATGTTTAATTAAGTTTGCTCACTCAACTCTAAATTGTTCAAAATCAAAACCTGAATTGCATTTTCTTTTCGGCTAAACGTTCCAAGCTGTGGAAGGTCCATGTTGGACTCTTTTCTAAAACATCAGCCTTGAAACAATTTTAATAAAGCTTCTGTAGCCAAAGAAATGAAATTCTCATGAGAAGTCACTAAAACTACGAATGTGAGGTCAAGGAAACTTCCCGAAACTCTAGAATTTAAGTAGGATACGCCATATACACTATTAAAAACCCACTTAGAGAAGTTGGCAACGCTATGCTATTTTCTTTGGGAATAAGGAAATCTAATGCAGACTCTGTCCTCAGAAGGAAACCAGACACAGGATTTTTAAGACAAGAGAGGATTTGGAGCTTAAAGATTTTTCTTTGGATTGATACACTAATGTTGACATTGTTGTGTGATAATTACTAAATTGTAAAATTTTGACTTATTTAAAGAAGCTGTGACTAAAGCCGAGTTTGTGAATATTTTGAAAACATCACTTTTTGCCTACATATTTTTCTCGATACAATTCATCTTCTGGTGAATAAATTCTTCATTGGAACTATGTAAACAAAGTCACTCATGCCGACTCTTCTAAATTAAAATTAATTGCACCTGGAGATGCCAGGGATTGAACCCGGGGCCTCATACATGCAAAGCATGCGCTCTACCACTGAGCTACATCCCCATTACACTATTGCAGCATTACAGAACACGACACACAAATAGAACCTCGGCTCATTCGAAAAAATAGCCTTGTCTATTTTTTTTTAATAAAGTTCGTCTGAGGACTGTAGATTGCAAAATAGTTAAAAGCCTCACATGTATATTAACAGAGGTAATAGTTGGACACATTTAACCACATCCAATGATTGTTTAGGACTCCTAGCCTACGTATGGTAACTTAGTGTCAATTGTTATATCAGATGGCTTAAATGCCCTTCCATTTATGACTTTATTGGTCAAAATATGAAGTTCTTCACTAAGTATATCATCTTCTTATCCAAAAATTATCCTCTTTTACTCGGGGAATGAGGACCTATAATCGATTTACTGACACCTCATGGACACCAGGCACCAGATTTTCCGAGACAGCAGTGAACAGGATCTTAGCAGATGTTTAATTAAGTTTGCTCACTCAACTCTAAATTGTTCAAAATCAAAACCTGAATTGCATTTTCTTTTCGGCTAAACGTTCCAAGCTGTGGAAGGTCCATGTTGGACTCTTTTCTAAAACATCAGCCTTGAAACAATTTTAATAAAGCTTCTGTAGCCAAAGAAATGAAATTCTCATGAGAAGTCACTAAAACTACGAATGTGAGGTCAAGGAAACTTCCCGAAACTCTAGAATTTAAGTAGGATACGCCATATACACTATTAAAAACCCACTTAGAGAAGTTGGTAACGCTATGCTATTTTCTTTGGGAATAAGGAAATCTAATGCAGACTCTGTCCTCAGAAGGAAACCAGACACAGGATTTTTAAGACAAGAGAGGATTTGGAGCTTAAAGATTTTTCTTTGGATTGATACACTAATGTTGACATTGTTGTGTGATAATTACTAAATTGTAAAATTTTGACTTATTTAAAGAAGCTGTGACTAAAGCCGAGTTTGTGAATATTTTGAAAACATCACTTTTTGCCTACATATTTTTCTCGATACAATTCATCTTCTGGTGAATAAATTCTTCATTGGAACTATGTAAACAAAGTCACTCATGCCGACTCTTCTAAATTAAAATTAATTGCACCTGGAGATGCCGGGGATTGAACCCGGGGCCTCATACATGCAAAGCATGCGCTCTACCACTGAGCTACATCCCCATTACACTGTTGCAGCATTACAGAACACGACACACAAATAGAACCTCGGCTCATTCGAAAAAATAGCCTTGTCTATTTTTTTTAATAAAGTTCGTCTGAGGACTGTAGATTGCAAAATAGTTAAAAGCCTCAGATGTATATTAACAGAGGTAATAGTTGGACACATTTAACCACATCCAATGATTGTTTAGGACTCCTAGCCTACGTATGGTAACTTAGTGTCAATTGTTATATCAGATGGCTTAAATGCCCTTCCATTTATGACTTTATTGGTCAAAATATGAAGTTCTTCACTAAGTATATCATCTTCTTATCCAAAAATTATCCTCTTTTACTCGGGGAATGAGGACCTATAATCGATTTACTGACACCTCATGGACACCAGGCACCAGATTTTCTGAGACAGCAGTGAACAGGATCTTAGCAGATGTTTAATTAAGTTTGCTCACTCAACTCTAAATTGTTCAAAATCAAAACCTGAATTGCATTTTCTTTTCGGCTAAACGTTCCAAGCTGTGGAAGGTCCATGTTGGACTCTTTTCTAAAACATCAGCCTTGAAACAATTTTAATAAAGCTTCTGTAGCCAAAGAAATGAAATTCTCATGAGAAGTCACTAAAACTACGAATGTGAGGTCAAGGAAACTTCCCGAAACTCTAGAATTTAAGTAGGATACGCCATATACACTATTAAAAACCCACTTAGAGAAGTTGGCAACGCTATGCTATTTTCTTTGGGAATAAGGAAATCTAATGCAGACTCTGTCCTCAGAAGGAAACCAGACACAGGATTTTTAAGACAAGAGAGGATTTGGAGCTTAAAGATTTTTCTTTGGATTGATACACTAATGTTGACATTGTTGTGTGATAATTACTAAATTGTAAAATTTTGACTTATTTAAAGAAGCTGTGACTAAAGCCGAGTTTGTGAATATTTTGAAAACATCACTTTTTGCCTACATATTTTTCTCGATACAATTCATCTTCTGGTGAATAAATTCTTCATTGGAACTATGTAAACAAAGTCACTCATGCCGACTCTTCTAAATTAAAATTAATTGCACCTGGAGATGCCGGGGATTGAACCCGGGGCCTCATACATGCAAAGCATGCGCTCTACCACTGAGCTACATCCCCATTACACTGTTGCACTATTACAGAACACGACACACAAATAGAACCTCGGCTCATTCGAAAAAATAGCCTTGTCTATTTTTTTTTAATTAAGTTCGTCTGAGGACTGTAGATTGCAAAATAGTTAAAAGCCTCAGATGTATATTAACAGAGGTAATAGTTGGACACATTTAACCACATCCAATGATTGTTTAGGACTCCTAGCCTACGTATGGTAACTTAGTGTCAATTGTTATATCAGATGGCTTAAATGCCCTTCCATTTATGACTTTATTGGTCAAAATATGAAGTTCTTCACTAAGTATATCATCTTCTTATCCAAAAATTATCCTCTTTTACTCGGGGAATGAGGACCTATAATCGATTTACTGACACCTCATGGACACCAGGCACCAGATTTTCTGAGACAGCAGTGAACAGGATCTTAGCAGATGTTTAATTAAGTTTGCTCACTCAACTCTAAATTGTTCAAAATCAAAACCTGAATTGCATTTTCTTTTCGGCTAAACGTTCCAAGCTGTGGAAGGTCCATGTTGGACTCTTTTCTAAAACATCAGCCTTGAAACAATTTTAATAAAGCTTCTGTAGCCAAAGAAATGAAATTCTCATGAGAAGTCACTAAAACTACGAATGTGAGGTCAAGGAAACTTCCCGAAACTCTAGAATTTAAGTAGGATACGCCATATACACTATTAAAAACCCACTTAGAGAAGTTGGCAACGCTATGCTATTTTCTTTGGGAATAAGGAAATCTAATGCAGACTCTGTCCTCAGAAGGAAACCAGACACAGGATTTTTAAGACAAGAGAGGATTTGGAGCTTAAAGATTTTTCTTTGGATTGATACACTAATGTTGACATTGTTGTGTGATAATTACTAAATTGTAAAATTTTGACTTATTTAAAGAAGCTGTGACTAAAGCCGAGTTTGTGAATATTTTGAAAACATCACTTTTTGCCTACATATTTTTCTCGATACAATTCATCTTCTGGTGAATAAATTCTTAATTGGAACAATGTAAACAAAGTCACTCATGCCGACTCTTCTAAATTAAAATTAATTGCACCTGGAGATGCCGGGGATTGAACCCGGGGCCTCATACATCACTTTTTGCCTACATATTTTTCTCGATACAATTCATCTTCTGGTGAATAAATTCTTAATTGGAACAATGTAAACAAAGTCACTCATGCCGACTCTTCTAAATTAAAATTAATTGCACCTGGAGATGCCGGGGATTGAACCCGGGGCCTCATACATGCAAAGCATGCGCTCTACCACTGAGCTACATCCCCATTACATTGCTGCAGCATTACAGAACACGACACACAAATAGAACCTCGGCTCATTCGACAAAAATAGCCTTGTCTATTTTTTTTTAATAAAGTTCGTCTGAGGACTGTAGATTGCAAAATAGTTAAAAGCCTCAGATGTATATTAACAGAGGTAATAGTTGGACACATTTAACCACATCCAATGATTGTTTAGGACTCCTAGCCTACGTATGGTAACTTAGTGTCAATTGTTATATCAGATGGCTTAAATGCCCTTCCATTTATGACTTTATTGGTCAAAATATGAAGTTCTTCACTAAGTATATCATCTTCTTATCCAAAAATTATCCTCTTTTACTCGGGGAATGAGGACCTATAATCGATTTACTGACACCTCATGGACACCAGGCACCAGATTTTCTGAGACAGCAGTGAACAGGATCTTAGCAGATGTTTAATTAAGTTTGCTCACTCAACTCTAAATTGTTCAAAATCAAAACCTGAATTGCATTTTCTTTTCGGCTAAACGTTCCAAGCTGTGGAAGGTCCATGTTGGACTCTTTTCTAAAACATCAGCCTTGAAACAATTTTAATAAAGCTTCTGTAGCCAAAGAAATGAAATTCTCATGAGAAGTCACTAAAACTACGAATGTGAGGTCAAGGAAACTTCCCGAAACTCTAGAATTTAAGTAGGATACGCCATATACACTATTAAAAACCCACTTAGAGAAGTTGGCAACGCTATGCTATTTTCTTTGGGAATAAGGAAATCTAATGCAGACTCTGTCCTCAGAAGGAAACCAGACACAGGATTTTTAAGACAAGAGAGGATTTGGAGCTTAAAGATTTTTCTTTGGATTGATACACTAATGTTGACATTGTTGTGTGATAATTACTAAATTGTAAAATTTTGACTTATTTAAAGAAGCTGTGACTAAAGCCGAGTTTGTGAATATTTTGAAAACATCACTTTTTGCCTACATATTTTTCTCGATACAATTCATCTTCTGGTGAATAAATTCTTCATTGGAACTATGTAAACAAAGTCACTCATGCCGACTCTTCTAAATTAAAATTAATTGCACCTGGAGATGCCGGGGATTGAACCCGGGGCCTCATACATGCAAAGCATGCGCTCTACCACTGAGCTACATCCCCATTACACTGTTGCAGCATTACAGAACACGACACACAAATAGAACCTCGGCTCATTCGAAAAAATAGCCTTGTCTATTTTTTTTTAATTAAGTTCGTCTGAGGACTGTAGATTGCAAAATAGTTAAAAGCCTCAGATGTATATTAACAGAGGTAATAGTTGGACACATTTAACCACATCCAATGATTGTTTAGGACTCCTAGCCTACGTATGGTAACTTAGTGTCAATTGTTATATCAGATGGCTTAAATGCCCTTCCATTTATGACTTTATTGGTCAAAATATGAAGTTCTTCACTAAGTATATCATCTTCTTATCCAAAAATTATCCTCTTTTACTCGGGGAATGAGGACCTATAATCGATTTACTGACACCTCATGGACACCAGGCACCAGATTTTCTGAGACAGCAGTGAACAGGATCTTAGCAGATGTTTAATTAAGTTTGCTCACTCAACTCTAAATTGTTCAAAATCAAAACCTGAATTGCATTTTCTTTTCGGCTAAACGTTCCAAGCTGTGGAAGGTCCATGTTGGACTCTTTTCTAAAACATCAGCCTTGAAACAATTTTAATAAAGCTTCTGTAGCCAAAGAAATGAAATTCTCATGAGAAGTCACTAAAACTACGAATGTGAGGTCAAGGAAACTTCCCGAAACTCTAGAATTTAAGTAGGATACGCCATATACACTATTAAAAACCCACTTAGAGAAGTTGGCAACGCTATGCTATTTTCTTTGGGAATAAGGAAATCTAATGCAGACTCTGTCCTCAGAAGGAAACCAGACACAGGATTTTTAAGACAAGAGAGGATTTGGAGCTTAAAGATTTTTCTTTGGATTGATACACTAATGTTGACATTGTTGTGTGATAATTACTAAATTGTAAAATTTTGACTTATTTAAAGAAGCTGTGACTAAAGCCGAGTTTGTGAATATTTTGAAAACATCACTTTTTGCCTACATATTTTTCTCGATACAATTCATCTTCTGGTGAATAAATTCTTCATTGGAACTATGTAAACAAAGTCACTCATGCCGACTCTTCTAAATTAAAATTAATTGCACCTGGAGATGCCGGGGATTGAACCCGGGGCCTCATACATGCAAAGCATGCGCTCTACCACTGAGCTACATCCCCATTACATTGCTGCAGCATTACAGAACACGACACACAAATAGAACCTCGGCTCATTCGAAAAAATAGCCTTGTCTATTTTTTTTTAATAAAGTTCGTCTGAGGACTGTAGATTGCAAAATAGTTAAAAGCCTCAGATGTATATTAACAGAGGTAATAGTTGGACACATTTAACCACATCCAATGATTGTTTAGGACTCCTAGCCTACGTATGGTAACTTAGTGTCAATTGTTATATCAGATGGCTTAAATGCCCTTCCATTTATGACTTTATTGGTCAAAATATGAAGTTCTTCACTAAGTATATCATCTTCTTATCCAAAAATTATCCTCTTTTACTCGGGGAATGAGGACCTATAATCGATTTACTGACACCTCATGGACACCAGGCACCAGATTTTCTGAGACAGCAGTGAACAGGATCTTAGCAGATGTTTAATTAAGTTTGCTTACTCAACTCTAAATTGTTCAAAATCAAAACCTGAATTGCATTTTCTTTTCGGCTAAACGTTCCAAGCTGTGGAAGGTCCATGTTGGACTCTTTTCTAAAACATCAGCCTTGAAACAATTTTAATAAAGCTTCTGTAGCCAAAGAAATGAAATTCTCATGAGAAGTCACTAAAACTACGAATGTGAGGTCAAGGAAACTTCCCGAAACTCTAGAATTTAAGTAGGATACGCCATATACACTATTAAAACCCCACTTAGAGAAGTTGGCAACGCTATGCTATTTTCTTTGGGAATAAGGAAATCTAATGCAGACTCTGTCCTCAGAAGGAAACCAGACACAGGATTTTTAAGACAAGAGAGGATTTGGAGCTTAAAGATTTTTCTTTGGATTGATACACTAATGTTGACATTGTTGTGTGATAATTACTAAATTGTAAAATTTTGACTTTATTGGTCAAAATATGAAGTTCTTCACTAAGTATATCATCTTCTTATCCAAAAATTATCCTCTTTTACTCGGGGAATGAGGACCTATAATCGATTTACTGACACCTCATGGACACCAGGCACCAGATTTTCTGAGACAGCAGTGAACAGGATCTTAGCAGATGTTTAATTAAGTTTGCTCACTCAACTCTAAATTGTTCAAAATCAAAACCTGAATTGCATTTTCTTTTCGGCTAAACGTTCCAAGCTGTGGAAGGTCCATGTTGGACTCTTTTCTAAAACATCAGCCTTGAAACAATTTTAATAAAGCTTCTGTAGCCAAAGAAATGAAATTCTCATGAGAAGTCACTAAAACTACGAATGTGAGGTCAAGGAAACTTCCCGAAACTCTAGAATTTAAGTAGGATACGCCATATACACTATTAAAAACCCACTTAGAGAAGTTGGCAACGCTATGCTATTTTCTTTGGGAATAAGGAAATCTAATGCAGACTCTGTCCTCAGAAGGAAACCAGACACAGGATTTTTAAGACAAGAGAGGATTTGGAGCTTAAAGATTTTTCTTTGGATTGATACACTAATGTTGACATTGTTGTGTGATAATTACTAAATTGTAAAATTTTGACTTATTTAAAGAAGCTGTGACTAAAGCCGAGTTTGTGAATATTTTGAAAACATCACTTTTTGCCTACATATTTTTCTCGATACAATTCATCTTCTGGTGAATAAATTCTTCATTGGAACTATGTAAACAAAGTCACTCATGCCGACTCTTCTAAATTAAAATTAATTGCACCTGGAGATGCCGGGGATTGAACCCGGGGCCTCATACATGCAAAGCATGCGCTCTACCACTGAGCTACATCCCCATTACACTGTTGCAGCATTACAGAACACGACACACAAATAGAACCTCGGCTCATTCGAAAAAATAGCCTTGTCTATTTTTTTTTAATAAAGTTCGTCTGAGGACTGTAGATTGCAAAATAGTTAAAAGCCTCAGATGTATATTAACAGAGGTAATAGTTGGACACATTTAACCACATCCAATGATTGTTTAGGACTCCTAGCCTACGTATGGTAACTTAGTGTCAATTGTTATATCAGATGGCTTAAATGCCCTTCCATTTACGACTTTATTGGTCAAAATATGAAGTTCTTCACTAAGTATATCATCTTCTTATCCAAAAATTATCCTCTTTTACTCGGGGAATGAGGACCTATAATCGATTTACTGACACCTCATGGACACCAGGCACCAGATTTTCTGAGACAGCAGTGAACAGGATCTTAGCAGATGTTTAATTAAGTTTGCTCACTCAACTCTAAATTGTTCAAAATCAAAACCTGAATTGCATTTTCTTTTCGGCTAAACGTTCCAAGCTGTGGAAGGTCCATGTTGGACTCTTTTCTAAAACATAAGCCTTAAAACAATTTTAATAAAGCTTCTGTAGCCAAAGAAATGAAATTCTCATGAGAAGTCACTAAAACTACGAATGTGAGGTCAAGGAAACTTCCCGAAACTCTAGAATTTAAGTAGGATACGCCATATACACTATTAAAACCCCACTTAGAGAAGTTGGTAACGCTATGCTATTTTCTTTGGGAATAAGGAAATCTAATGCAGACTCTGTCCTCAGAAGGAAACCAGACACAGGATTTTTAAGACAAGAGAGGATTTGGAGCTTAAAGATTTTTCTTTGGATTGATACACTAATGTTGACATTGTTGTGTGATAATTACTAAATTGTAAAATTTTGACTTATTTAAAGAAGCTGTGACTAAAGCCGAGTTTGTGAATATTTTGAAAACATCACTTTTTGCCTACATATTTTTCTCGATACAATTCATCTTCTGGTGAATAAATTCTTCATTGGAACTATGTAAACAAAGTCACTCATGCCGACTCTTCTAAATTAAAATTAATTGCACCTGGAGATGCCGGGGATTGAACCCGGGGCCTCATACATGCAAAGCATGCGCTCTACCACTGAGCTACATCCCCATTACACTGTTGCAGCATTACAGAACACGACACACAAATAGAACCTCGGCTCATTCGAAAAAATAGCCTTGTCTATTTTTTTTTAATAAAGTTCGTCTGAGGACTGTAGATTGCAAAATAGTTAAAAGCCTCACATGTATATTAACAGAGGTAATAGTTGGACACATTTAACCACATCCAATGATTGTTTAGGACTCCTAGCCTACGTATGGTAACTTAGTGTCAATTGTTATATCAGATGGCTTAAATGCCCTTCCATTTATGACTTTATTGGTCAAAATATGAAGTTCTTCACTAAGTATATCATCTTCTTATCCAAAAATTATCCTCTTTTACTCGGGGAATGAGGACCTATAATCGATTTACTGACACCTCATGGACACCAGGCACCAGATTTTCCGAGACAGCAGTGAACAGGATCTTAGCAGATGTTTAATTAAGTTTGCTCACTCAACTCTAAATTGTTCAAAATCAAAACCTGAATTGCATTTTCTTTTCGGCTAAACGTTCCAAGCTGTGGAAGGTCCATGTTGGACTCTTTTCTAAAACATCAGCCTTGAATCAATTTTAATAAAGCTTCTGTAGCCAAAGAAATGAAATTCTCATGAGAAGTCACTAAAACTACGAATGTGAGGTCAAGGAAACTTCCCGAAACTCTAGAATTTAAGTAGGATACGCCATATACACTATTAAAAACCCACTTAGAGAAGTTGGTAACGCTATGCTATTTTCTTTGGGAATAAGGAAATCTAATGCAGACTCTGTCCTCAGAAGGAAACCAGACACAGGATTTTTAAGACAAGAGAGGATTTGGAGCTTAAAGATTTTTCTTTGGATTGATACACTAATGTTGACATTGTTGTGTGATAATTACTAAATTGTAAAATTTTGACTTATTTAAAGAAGCTGTGACTAAAGCCGAGTTTGTGAATATTTTGAAAACATCACTTTTTGCCTACATATTTTTCTCGATACAATTCATCTTCTGGTGAATAAATTCTTCATTGGAACTATGTAAACAAAGTCACTCATGCCGACTCTTCTAAATTAAAATTAATTGCACCTGAAGATGCCGGGGATTGAACCCGGGGCCTCATACATGCAAAGCATGCGCTCTACCACTGAGCTACATCCCCATTACACTGTTGCAGCATTACAGAACACGACACACAAATAGAACCTCGGCTCATTCGAAAAAATAGCCTTGTCTATTTTTTTTTAATAAAGTTCGTCTGAGGACTGTAGATTGCAAAATAGTTAAAAGCCTCACATGTATATTAACAGAGGTAATAGTTGGACACATTTAACCACATCCAATGATTGTTTAGGACTCCTAGCCTACGTATGGTAACTTAGTGTCAATTGTTATATCAGATGGCTTAAATGCCCTTCCATTTATGACTTTATTGGTCAAAATATGAAGTTCTTCACTAAGTATATCATCTTCTTATCCAAAAATTATCCTCTTTTACTCGGGGAATGAGGACCTATAATCGATTTACTGACACCTCATGGACACCAGGCACCAGATTTTCTGAGACAGCAGTGAACAGGATCTTAGCAGATGTTTAATTAAGTTTGCTTACTCAACTCTAAATTGTTCAAAATCAAAACCTGAATTGCATTTTCTTTTCGGCTAAACGTTCCAAGCTGTGGAAGGTCCATGTTGGACTCTTTTCTAAAACATCAGCCTTGAAACAATTTTAATAAAGCTTCTGTAGCCAAAGAAATGAAATTCTCATGAGAAGTCACTAAAACTACGAATGTGAGGTCAAGGAAACTTCCCGAAACTCTAGAATTTAAGTAGGATACGCCATATACACTATTAAAAACCCACTTAGAGAAGTTGGCAACGCTATGAAATTTTCTTTGGGAATAAGGAAATCTAATGCAGACTCTGTCCTCAGAAGGAAACCAGACACAGGATTTTTAAGACAAGAGAGGATTTGGAGCTTAAAGATTTTTCTTTGGATTGATACACTAATGTTGACATTGTTGTGTGATAATTACTAAATTGTAAAATTTTGACTTATTTAAAGAAGCTGTGACTAAAGCCGAGTTTGTGAATATTTTGAAAACATCACTTTTTGCCTACATATTTTTCTCGATACAATTCATCTTCTGGTGAATAAATTCTTCATTGGAACTATGTAAACAAAGTCACTCATGCCGACTCTTCTAAATTAAAATTAATTGCACCTGGAGATGCCGGGGATTGAACCCGGGGCCTCATACATGCAAAGCATGCGCTCTACCACTGAGCTACATCCCCATTACACTGTTGCAGCATTACAGAACACGACACACAAATAGAACCTCGGCTCATTCGAAAAAATAGCCTTGTCTATTTTTTTTTAATAAAGTTCGTCTGAGGACTGTAGATTGCAAAATAGTTAAAAGCCTCAGATGTATATTAACAGAGGTAATAGTTGGACACATTTAACCACATCCAATGATTGTTTAGGACTCCTAGCCTACGTATGGTAACTTAGTGTCAATTGTTATATCAGATGGCTTAAATGCCCTTCCATTTATGACTTTATTGGTCAAAATATGAAGTTCTTCACTAAGTATATCATCTTCTTATCCAAAAATTATCCTCTTTTACTCGGGGAATGAGGACCTATAATCGATTTACTGACACCTCATGGACACCAGGCACCAGATTTTCTGAGACAGCAGTGAACAGGATCTTAGCAGATGTTTAATTAAGTTTGCTTACTCAACTCTAAATTGTTCAAAATCAAAACCTGAATTGCATTTTCTTTTCGGCTAAACGTTCCAAGCTGTGGAAGGTCCATGTTGGACTCTTTTCTAAAACATCAGCCTTGAAACAATTTTAATAAAGCTTCTGTAGCCAAAGAAATGAAATTCTCATGAGAAGTCACTAAAACTACGAATGTGAGGTCAAGGAAACTTCCCGAAACTCTAGAATTTAAGTAGGATACGCCATATACACTATTAAAAACCCACTTAGAGAAGTTGGCAACGCTATGAAATTTTCTTTGGGAATAAGGAAATCTAATGCAGACTCTGTCCTCAGAAGGAAACCAGACACAGGATTTTTAAGACAAGAGAGGATTTGGAGCTTAAAGATTTTTCTTTGGATTGATACACTAATGTTGACATTGTTGTGTGATAATTACTAAATTGTAAAATTTTGACTTATTTAAAGAAGCTGTGACTAAAGCCGAGTTTGTGAATATTTTGAAAACATCACTTTTTGCCTACATATTTTTCTCGATACAATTCATCTTCTGGTGAATAAATTCTTCATTGGAACTATGTAAACAAAGTCACTCATGCCGACTCTTCTAAATTAAAATTAATTGCACCTGGAGATGCCGGGGATTGAACCCGGGGCCTCATACATGCAAAGCATGCGCTCTACCACTGAGCTACATCCCCATTACACTGTTGCAGCATTACAGAACACGACACACAAATAGAACCTCGGCTCATTCGAAAAAATAGCCTTGTCTATTTTTTTTTAATAAAGTTCGTCTGAGGACTGTAGATTGCAAAATAGTTAAAAGCCTCAGATGTATATTAACAGAGGTAATAGTTGGACACATTTAACCACATCCAATGATTGTTTAGGACTCCTAGCCTACGTATGGTAACTTAGTGTCAATTGTTATATCAGATGGCTTAAATGCCCTTCCATTTATGACTTTATTGGTCAAAATATGAAGTTCTTCACTAAGTATATCATCTTCTTATCCAAAAATTATCCTCTTTTACTCGGGGAATGAGGACCTATAATCGATTTACTGACACCTCATGGACACCAGGCACCAGATTTTCTGAGACAGCAGTGAACAGGATCTTAGCAGATGTTTAATTAAGTTTGCTTACTCAACTCTAAATTGTTCAAAATCAAAACCTGAATTGCATTTTCTTTTCGGCTAAACGTTCCAAGCTGTGGAAGGTCCATGTTGGACTCTTTTCTAAAACATCAGCCTTGAAACAATTTTAATAAAGCTTCTGTAGCCAAAGAAATGAAATTCTCATGAGAAGTCACTAAAACTACGAATGTGAGGTCAAGGAAACTTCCCGAAACTCTAGAATTTAAGTAGGATACGCCATATACACTATTAAAAACCCACTTAGAGAAGTTGGCAACGCTATGAAATTTTCTTTGGGAATAAGGAAATCTAATGCAGACTCTGTCCTCAGAAGGAAACCAGACACAGGATTTTTAAGACAAGAGAGGATTTGGAGCTTAAAGATTTTTCTTTGGATTGATACACTAATGTTGACATTGTTGTGTGATAATTACTAAATTGTAAAATTTTGACTTATTTAAAGAAGCTGTGACTAAAGCCGAGTTTGTGAATATTTTGAAAACATCACTTTTAGCCTACATATTTTTCTCGATACAATTCATCTTCTTGTGAATAAATTCTTCATTGGAACTATGTAAACAAAGTCACTCATGCCGACTCTTCTAAATTAAAATTAATTGCACCTGGAGATGCCGGGGATTGAACCCGGGGCCTCATACATGCAAAGCATGCGCTCTACCACTGAGCTACATCCCCATTACACTGTTGCAGCATTACAGAACACGACACACAAATAGAACCTCGGCTCATTCGAAAAAATAGCCTTGTCTATTTTTTTTTAATAAAGTTCGTCTGAGGACTGTAGATTGCAAAATAGTTAAAAGCCTCAGATGTATATTAACAGAGGTAATAGTTGGACACATTTAACCACATCCAATGATTGTTTAGGACTCCTAGCCTACGTATGGTAACTTAGTGTCAATTGTTATATCAGATGGCTTAAATGCCCTTCCATTTATGACTTTATTGGTCAAAATATGAAGTTCTTCACTAAGTATATCATCTTCTTATCCAAAAATTATCCTCTTTTACTCGGGGAATGAGGACCTATAATCGATTTACTGACACCTCATGGACACCAGGCACCAGATTTTCTGAGACAGCAGTGAACAGGATCTTAGCAGATGTTTAATTAAGTTTGCTCACTCAACTCTAAATTGTTCAAAATCAAAACCTGAATTGCATTTTCTTTTCGGCTAAACGTTCCAAGCTGTGGAAGGTCCATGTTGGACTCTTTTCTAAAACATCAGCCTTGAAACAATTTTAATAAAGCTTCTGTAGCCAAAGAAATGAAATTCTCATGAGAAGTCACTAAAACTACGAATGTGAGGTCAAGGAAACTTCCCGAAACTCTAGAATTTAAGTAGGATACGCCATATACACTATTAAAAACCCACTTAGAGAAGTTGGCAACGCTATGCTATTTTCTTTGGGAATAAGGAAATCTAATGCAGACTCTGTCCTCAGAAGGAAACCAGACACAGGATTTTTAAGACAAGAGAGGATTTGGAGCTTAAAGATTTTTCTTTGGATTGATACACTAATGTTGACATTGTTGTGTGATAATTACTAAATTGTAAAATTTTGACTTATTTAAAGAAGCTGTGACTAAAGCCGAGTTTGTGAATATTTTGAAAACATCACTTTTTGCCTACATATTTTTCTCGATACAATTCATCTTCTGGTGAATAAATTCTTCATTGGAACTATGTAAACAAAGTCACTCATGCCGACTCTTCTAAATTAAAATTAATTGCACCTGGAGATGCCGGGGATTGAACCCGGGGCCTCATACATGCAAAGCATGCGCTCTACCACTGAGCTACATCCCCATTACACTGTTGCACTATTACAGAACACGACACACAAATAGAACCTCGGCTCATTCGAAAAAATAGCCTTGTCTATTTTTTTTTAATTAAGTTCGTCTGAGGACTGTAGATTGCAAAATAGTTAAAAGCCTCAGATGTATATTAACAGAGGTAATAGTTGGACACATTTAACCACATCCAATGATTGTTTAGGACTCCTAGCCTACGTATGGTAACTTAGTGTCAATTGTTATATCAGATGGCTTAAATGCCCTTCCATTTATGACTTTATTGGTCAAAATATGAAGTTCTTCACTAAGTATATCATCTTCTTATCCAAAAATTATCCACTTTTACTCGGGGAATGAGGACCTATAATCGATTTACTGACACCTCATGGACACCAGGCACCAGATTTTCTGAGACAGCAGTGAACAGGATCTTAGCAGATGTTTAATTAAGTTTGCTCACTCAACTCTAAATTGTTCAAAATCAAAACCTGAATTGCATTTTCTTTTCGGCTAAACGTTCCAAGCTGTGGAAGGTCCATGTTGGACTCTTTTCTAAAACATCAGCCTTGAAACAATTTTAATAAAGCTTCTGTAGCCAAAGAAATGAAATTCTCATGAGAAGTCACTAAAACTACGAATGTGAGGTCAAGGAAACTTCCCGAAACTCTAGAATTTAAGTAGGATACGCCATATACACTATTAAAAACCCACTTAGAGAAGTTGGCAACGCTATGCTATTTTCTTTGGGAATAAGGAAATCTAATGCAGACTCTGTCCTCAGAAGGAAACCAGACACAGGATTTTTAAGACAAGAGAGGATTTGGAGCTTAAAGATTTTTCTTTGGATTGATACACTAATGTTGACATTGTTGTGTGATAATTACTAAATTGTAAAATTTTGACTTATTTAAAGAAGCTGTGACTAAAGCCGAGTTTGTGAATATTTTGAAAACATCACTTTTTGCCTACATATTTTTCTCGATACAATTCATCTTCTGGTGAATAAATTCTTAATTGGAACAATGTAAACAAAGTCACTCATGCCGACTCTTCTAAATTAAAATTAATTGCACCTGGAGATGCCGGGGATTGAACCCGGGGCCTCATACATCACTTTTTGCCTACATATTTTTCTCGATACAATTCATCTTCTGGTGAATAAATTCTTAATTGGAACAATGTAAACAAAGTCACTCATGCCGACTCTTCTAAATTAAAATTAATTGCACCTGGAGATGCCGGGGATTGAACCCGGGGCCTCATACATGCAAAGCATGCGCTCTACCACTGAGCTACATCCCCATTACATTGCTGCAGCATTACAGAACACGACACACAAATAGAACCTCGGCTCATTCGACAAAAATAGCCTTGTCTATTTTTTTTTAATAAAGTTCGTCTGAGGACTGTAGATTGCAAAATAGTTAAAAGCCTCAGATGTATATTAACAGAGGTAATAGTTGGACACATTTAACCACATCCAATGATTGTTTAGGACTCCTAGCCTACGTATGGTAACTTAGTGTCAATTGTTATATCAGATGGCTTAAATGCCCTTCCATTTATGACTTTATTGGTCAAAATATGAAGTTCTTCACTAAGTATATCATCTTCTTATCCAAAAATTATCCTCTTTTACTCGGGGAATGAGGACCTATAATCGATTTACTGGCACCTCATGGACACCAGGCACCAGATTTTCTGAGACAGCAGTGAACAGGATCTTAGCAGATGTTTAATTAAGTTTGCTCACTCAACTCTAAATTGTTCAAAATCAAAACCTGAATTGCATTTTCTTTTCGGCTAAACGTTCCAAGCTGTGGAAGGTCCATGTTGGACTCTTTTCTAAAACATCAGCCTTGAAACAATTTTAATAAAGCTTCTGTAGCCAAAGAAATGAAATTCTCATGAGAAGTCACTAAAACTACGAATGTGAGGTCAAGGAAACTTCCCGAAACTCTAGAATTTAAGTAGGATACGCCATATACACTATTAAAAACCCACTTAGAGAAGTTGGCAACGCTATGCTATTTTCCTTGGGAATAAGGAAATCTAATGCAGACTCTGTCCTCAGAAGGAAACCAGACACAGGATTTTTAAGACAAGAGAGGATTTGGAGCTTAAAGATTTTTCTTTGGATTGATACACTAATGTTGACATTGTTGTGTGATAATTACTAAATTGTAAAATTTTGACTTATTTAAAGAAGCTGTGACTAAAGCCGAGTTTGTGAATATTTTGAAAACATCACTTTTTGCCTACATATTTTTCTCGATACAATTCATCTTCTGGTGAATAAATTCTTCATTGGAACTATGTAAACAAAGTCACTCATGCCGACTCTTCTAAATTAAAATTAATTGCACCTGGAGATGCCGGGGATTGAACCCGGGGCCTCATACATGCAAAGCATGCGCTCTACCACTGAGCTACATCCCCATTACATTGCTGCAGCATTACAGAACACGACACACAAATAGAACCTCGGCTCATTCGAAAAAATAGCCTTGTCTATTTTTTTTTAATAAAGTTCGTCTGAGGACTGTAGATTGCAAAATAGTTAAAAGCCTCAGATGTATATTAACAGAGGTAATAGTTGGACACATTTAACCACATCCAATGATTGTTTAGGACTCCTAGCCTACGTATGGTAACTTAGTGTCAATTGTTATATCAGATGGCTTAAATGCCCTTCCATTTATGACTTTATTGGTCAAAATATGAAGTTCTTCACTAAATATATCATCTTCTTATCCAAAAATTATCCTCTTTTACTCGGGGAATGAGGACCTATAATCGATTTACTGACACCTCATGGACACCAGGCACCAGATTTTCTGAGACAGCAGTGAACAGGATCTTAGCAGATGTTTAATTAAGTTTGCTCACTCAACTCTAAATTGTTCAAAATCAAAACCTGAATTGCATTTTCTTTTCGGCTAAACGTTCCAAGCTGTGGAAGGTCCATGTTGGACTCTTTTCTAAAACATCAGCCTTGAAACAATTTTAATAAAGCTTCTGTAGCCAAAGAAATGAAATTCTCATGAGAAGTCACTAAAACTACGAATGTGAGGTCAAGGAAACTTCCCGAAACTCTAGAATTTAAGTAGGATACGCCATATACACTATTAAAAACCCACTTAGAGAAGTTGGCAACGCTATGCTATTTTCCTTGGGAATAAGGAAATCTAATGCAGACTCTGTCCTCAGAAGGAAACCAGACACAGGATTTTTAAGACAAGAGAGGATTTGGAGCTTAAAGATTTTTCTTTGGATTGATACACTAATGTTGACATTGTTGTGTGATAATTACTAAATTGTAAAATTTTGACTTATTTAAAGAAGCTGTGACTAAAGCCGAGTTTGTGAATATTTTGAAAACATCACTTTTTGCCTACATATTTTTCTCGATACAATTCATCTTCTGGTGAATAAATTCTTCATTGGAACTATGTAAACAAAGTCACTCATGCCGACTCTTCTAAATTAAAATTAATTGCACCTGGAGATGCCGGGGATTGAACCCGGGGCCTCATACATGCAAAGCATGCGCTCTACCACTGAGCTACATCCCCATTACACTGTTGCAGCATTACAGAACACGACACACAAATAGAACCTCGGCTCATTCGAAAAAATAGCCTTGTCTATTTTTTTTTAATTAAGTTCGTCTGAGGACTGTAGATTGCAAAATAGTTAAAAGCCTCAGATGTATATTAACAGAGGTAATAGTTGGACACATTTAACCACATCCAATGATTGTTTAGGACTCCTAGCCTACGTATGGTAACTTAGTGTCAATTGTTATATCAGATGGCTTAAATGCCCTTCCATTTATGACTTTATTGGTCAAAATATGAAGTTCTTCACTAAGTATATCATCTTCTTATCCAAAAATTATCCTCTTTTACTCGGGGAATGAGGACCTATAATCGATTTACTGACACCTCATGGACACCAGGCACCAGATTTTCTGAGACAGCAGTGAACAGGATCTTAGCAGATGTTTAATTAAGTTTGCTCACTCAACTCTAAATTGTTCAAAATCAAAACCTGAATTGCATTTTCTTTTCGGCTAAACGTTCCAAGCTGTGGAAGGTCCATGTTGGACTCTTTTCTAAAACATCAGCCTTGAAACAATTTTAATAAAGCTTCTGTAGCCAAAGAAATGAAATTCTCATGAGAAGTCACTAAAACTACGAATGTGAGGTCAAGGAAACTTCCCGAAACTCTAGAATTTAAGTAGGATACGCCATATACACTATTAAAAACCCACTTAGAGAAGTTGGCAACGCTATGCTATTTTCTTTGGGAATAAGGAAATCTAATGCAGACTCTGTCCTCAGAAGGAAACCAGACACAGGATTTTTAAGACAAGAGAGGATTTGGAGCTTAAAGATTTTTCTTTGGATTGATACACTAATGTTGACATTGTTGTGTGATAATTACTAAATTGTAAAATTTTGACTTATTTAAAGAAGCTGTGACTAAAGCCGAGTTTGTGAATATTTTGAAAACATCACTTTTTGCCTACATATTTTTCTCGATACAATTCATCTTCTGGTGAATAAATTCTTAATTGGAACAATGTAAACAAAGTCACTCATGCCGACTCTTCTAAATTAAAATTAATTGCACCTGGAGATGCCGGGGATTGAACCGGGGGCCTCATACATGCAAAGCATGCGCTCTACCACTGAGCTACATCCCCATTACATTGCTGCAGCATTACAGAACACGACACACAAATAGAACCTCGGCTCATTCGACAAAAATAGCCTTGTCTATTTTTTTTTAATAAAGTTCGTCTGAGGACTGTAGATTGCAAAATAGTTAAAAGCCTCAGATGTATATTAACAGAGGTAATAGTTGGACACATTTAACCACATCCAATGATTGTTTAGGACTCCTAGCCTACGTATGGTAACTTAGTGTCAATTGTTATATCAGATGGCTTAAATGCCCTTCCATTTATGACTTTATTGGTCAAAATATGAAGTTCTTCACTAAGTATATCATCTTCTTATCCAAAAATTATCCTCTTTTACTCGGGGAATGAGGACCTATAATCGATTTACTGACACCTCATGGACACCAGGCACCAGATTTTCTGAGACAGCAGTGAACAGGATCTTAGCAGATGTTTAATTAAGTTTGCTCACTCAACTCTAAATTGTTCAAAATCAAAACCTGAATTGCATTTTCTTTTCGGCTAAACGTTCCAAGCTGTGGAAGGAGCTATGTTGGACTCTTTTCTAAAACATCAGCCTTGAAACAATTTTAATAAAGCTTCTGTAGCCAAAGAAATGAAATTCTCATGAGAAGTCACTAAAACTACGAATGTGAGGTCAAGGAAACTTCCCAAAACTCTAGATTTTAAGTAGGATACGCCATATACACTATTATAACCCCACTTAGAGAAGTTTGCAACGCTATGCTATTTTCTTTGGGAATAAGGAAATCTAATGCAGACTCTGTCCTCAGAAGGAAACCAGACACAGGATTTTTAAGACAAGAGAGGATTTGGAGCTTAAAGATTTTTCTTTGGATTGATACACTAATGTTGACATTGTTGTGTGATAATTACTAAATTGTAAAATTTTGACTTATTTAAAGAAGCTGTGACTAAAGCCGAGTTTGTGAATATTTTGAAAACATCACTTTTTGCCTACATATTTTTCTCGATACAATTCATCTTCTGGTGAATAAATTCTTCATTGGAACTATGTAAACAAAGTCACTCATGCCGACTCTTCTAAATTAAAATTAATTTCACCTGGAGATGCCGGGGATTGAACCCGGGGCCTCATACATGCAAAGCATGCGCTCTACCACTGAGCTACATCCCCATTACATTGCTGCAGCATTACAGAACACAACACACAAATAGAACCTCGGCTCATTCGAAAAAATAGCCTTGTCTATTTTTTTTTAATAAAGTTCGTCTGAGGACTGTAGATTGCAAAATAGTTAAAAGCCTCAGATGTATATTAACAGAGGAAATAGTTGGTCACATTTAACCACATCCAATGATTGTTTAGGACTCCTGGCCTACGTATGGTAACTTAGTGTCAATTGTTATATGAGATGGCTTAAATGCCCTTCCATTTATGACTTTATTGGTCAAAATATGAAGTTCTTCACTAAGTATATCATCTTCTTATCCAAAAATTATCCTCTTTTACTCGGGGAATGAGGACCTATAATCAATTTACTGACACCTCATGGACACCAGGCACCAGAATTTCTGAGACAGCAGTGAACAGGATCTTAGCAGATGTTTAATTAAGTTTTCTCACTCAACTCTAAATTGTTCAAAATCAAAACCTGAATTGCATTTTCTTTTCGGCTAAAGGTTCCAAGCTGTGGAAGGAGCTATGTTGGACTCTTTTCTAAAACATCAGCCTTGAAACAATTTTACTAAAGCTTCTGTAGCCAAAGAAATGAAATTCTCATGAGAAGTCACTAAAACTACGAATGTGAGGTCAAGGAAACTTCCCGAAACTCTAGAATTTAAGTAGGATACGCCATATACACTATTAAAAACCCACTTAGAGAAGTTGGCAACGCTATGCTATTTTCTTTGGGAATAAGGAAATCTAATGCAGACTCTGTCCTCAGAAGGAAACCAGACACAGGATTTTTAAGACAAGAGAGGATTTGGAGCTTAAAGATTTTTCTTTGGATTGATACACGAATGTTGACATTGTTGTGATAATTACTAAATTGTAAAATTTTGACTTATTTAAAGAAGCTGTGACTAAAGCCGAGTTTGTGAATATTTTGAAAACATCACTTTTTGCCTACATATTTTTCTCGATACAATTCATCTTCTGGTGAATAAATTCTTCATTGGAACTATGTAAACAAAGTCACTCATGCCGACTCTTCTAAATTAAAATTAATTGCACCTGGAGATGCCAGGGATTGAACCCGGGGCCTCACACATGCAAAGCATGCGCTCTACCACTGAGCTACATCCCCGAAACTCTAGAATTTAAGTAGGATACGCCATATACACTATTAAAAACCCACTTAGAGAAGTTGGCAACGCTATGCTATTTTCTTTGGGAATAAGGAAATCTAATGCAGACTCTGTCCTCAGAAGGAAACCAGACACAGGATTTTTAAGACAAGAGAGGATTTGGAGCTTAAAGATTTTTCTTTGGATTGATACACTAATGTTGACATTGTTGTGTGATAATTACTAAATTGTAAAATTTTGACTTATTTAAAGAAGCTGTGACTAAAGCCGAGTTTGTGAATATTTTGAAAACAGCACTTTTTGCCTACATATTTTTCTCGATACAATTCATCTTCTGGTGAATAAATTCTTCATTGGAACTATGTAAACAAAGTCACTCATGCCGACTCTTCTAAATGAAAATTAATTGCACCTGGAGATGCCGGGGATTGAACCCGGGGCCTCATACATGCAAAGCATGCGCTCTACCACTGAGCTACATCCCCATATTACTGTTGGAGCATTACAGAACACGACACACAAATAGAACCTCGGCTCATTCGAAAAAATAGCCTTGTCTATTTTTTTTAATAAAGTTCGTCTGAGGACTGTAGATTGCAAAATAGTTAAAAGCCTCAGATGTATATTAACAGAGGTAATAGTTGGACACATTTAACCACATCCAATGATTGTTTAGGACTCCTAGCCTACGTATGGTAACTTAGTGTCAATTGTTATATCAGATGGCTTAAATGCCCTTCCATTTATGACTTTATTGGTCAAAATATGAAGTTCTTCACTAAGTATATCATCTTCTTATCCAAAAATTATCATCTTTTACTCGGGGAATGAGGACCTATAATCGATTTACTGACACCTCATGGACACCAGGCACCAGATTTTCTGAGACAGCAGTGAACAGGATCTTAGCAGATGTTCAATTAAGTTTGCTCACTCAACTCTAAATTGTTCAAAATCAAAACCTGAATTGCATTTTCTTTTCGGCTAAACGTTCCAAGCTGTGGAAGGTCCATGTTGGACTCTTTTCTAAAACATCAGCCTTGAAACAATTTTAATAAAGCTTCTGTAGCCAAAGAAATGAAATTCTCATGAGAAGTCACTAAAACTACGAATGTGAGGTCAAGGAAACTTCCCGAAACTCTAGAATTTAAGTAGGATACGCCATATACACTATTAAAAACCTACTTAGAGAAGTTGGCAACGCTATGCTATTTTCTTTGGGAATAAGGAAATCTAATGCAGACTCTGTCCTCAGAAGGAAACCAGACACAGGATTTTTAAGACAAGAGAGGATTTGGAGCTTAATGATTTTTCTTTGGATTGATACACTAATGTTGACATTGTTGTGTGATAATTACTAAATTGTAAAATTTTGACTTATTTAAAGAAGCTTTGACTAAAGCCGAGTTTGTGAATATTTTGAAAACATCACTTTTTGCCTACATATTTTTCTCGATACAATTCATCTTCTGGTGAATAAATTCTTCATTGGAACTATGTAAACAAAGTCACTCATGCCGACTCTTCTAAATTAAAATTAATTGCACCTGGAGATGTCGGGGCCTCATACATGCAAAGCATGCGCTCTACCACTGAGCTACATCCCCATTACATTGCTGCAGCATTACAGAACACGACACACAAATAGAACCTCGGCTCATTCGAAAAAATAGCCTTGTCTATTTTTTTTTTATAAAGTTCGTCTGAGGACTGTAGATTGTAAAATAGTTAAAAGCCTCAGATGTATATTAACAGAGGTAATAATTGGACACATTTAACCACATCCAATGATTGTTTAGGACTCCTAGCCTACGTATGGTAACTTAGTGTCAATTGTTATATCAGATGGCTTAAATGCCCTTCCATTTATGACTTTATTGGTCAAAATATGAAGTTCTTCACTAAGTATATCATCTTCTTATCCAAAAATTATCCTCTTTTACTCGGGGAATGAGGACCTATAATCGATTTACTGACACCTCATGGACACCAGGCACCAGATTTTCTGAGACAGCAGTGAACAGGATCTTAGCAGATGTTTAATTAAGTTTGCTCACTCAACTCTAAATTGTTCAAAATCAAAACCTGAATAGCATTTTCTTTTCGGCTAAACGTTCCAAGCTGTGGAAGGAGCTATGTTGGACTCTTTTCTAAAACATCAGCCTTGAAACAATTTTAATAAAGCTTCTGTAGCCAAAGAAATGAAATTCTCATGAGAAGTCACTAAAACTACGAATGTGAGGTCAAGGAAACTTCCCGAAACTCTAGAATTTAAGTAGGATACGCCATATACACTATTAAAACCCCACTTAGAGAAGTTGGCAACGCTATGCTATTTTCTTTGGGAATATTTTCTGAGAGCAGACTCTGTCCTCAGAAGGAAACCAGACACAGGATTTTTAAGACAAGAGAGGATTTGGAGCTTAAAGATTTTTCTTTGGATTGATACACTAATGTTGACATTGTTGTGTGATAATTACTAAATTGTAAAATTTTGACTTATTTAAAGAAGCTGTGACTAAAGCCGAGTTTGTGAATATTTTGAAAACATCACTTTTTGCCTACATATTTTTCTCGATACAATTCATCTTCTGGTGAATAAATTCTTCATTGGAACTATGTAAACAAAGTCACTCATGCCGACTCTTCTAAATTAAAATTAATTGCACCTGGAGATGCCGGGGATTGAACCCAGGGCCTCATACATGCAAAGCATGCGCTCTACCACTAAGCTACATCCCCATTACATTGCTGCAGCATTACAGAACACGACACACAAATAGAACCTCGGCTCATTCGAAAAAATAGCCTTGTCTATTTTTTTTTTATAAAGTTCGTCTGAGGACTGTAGATTGTAAAATAGTTAAAAGCCTCAGATGTATATTAACAGAGGTAATAATTGGACACATTTAACCACATCCAATGATTGTTTAGGACTCCTAGCCTACGTATGGTAACTTAGTGTCAATTGTTATATCAGATGGCTTAAATGCCCTTCCATTTATGACTTTATTGGTCAAAATATGAAGTTCTTCACTAAGTATATCATCTTCTTATCCAAAAATTATCCTCTTTTACTCGGGGAATGAGGACCTATAATCGATTTACTGACACCTCATGGACACCAGGCACCAGATTTTCTGAGACAGCAGTGAACAGGATCTTAGCAGATGTTTAATTAAGTTTGCTCACTCAACTCTAAATTGTTCAAAATCAAAACCTGAATAGCATTTTCTTTTCGGCTAAACGTTCCAAGCTGTGGAAGGAGCTATGTTGGACTCTTTTCTAAAACATCAGCCTTGAAACTATTTTAATAAAGCTTCTGTAGCCAAAGAAATGAAATTCTCATGAGAAGTCACTAAAACTACGAATGTGAGGTCAAGGAAACTTCCCGAAACTCTAGAATTTAAGTAGGATACGCCATATACACTATTAAAACCCCACTTAGAGAAGTTGGCAACGCTATGCTATTTTCTTTGGGAATATTTTCTGAGAGCAGACTCTGTCCTCAGAAGGAAACCAGACACAGGATTTTTAAGACAAGAGAGGATTTGGAGCTTAAAGATTTTTCTTTGGATTGATACACTAATGTTGACATTGTTGTGTGATAATTACTAAATTGTAAAATTTTGACTTATTTAAAGAAGCTGTGACTAAAGCCGAGTTTGTGAATATTTTGAAAACATCACTTTTTGCCTACATATTTTTCTCGATACAATTCATCTTCTGGTGAATAAATTCTTCATTGGAACTATGTAAACAAAGTCACTCATGCCGACTCTTCTAAATTAAAATTAATTGCACCTGGAGATGCCGGGGATTGAACCCGGGGCCTCATACATGCAAAGCATGCGCTCTACCACTGAGCTACATCCCCATTACACTGTTGCAGCATTACAGAACACGACACACAAATAGAACCTCGGCTCATTCGAAAAAATAGCCTTGTCTATTTTTTTTTAATAAAGTTCGTCTGAGGACTGTAGATTGCAAAATAGTTAAAAACCTCAGATGTATATTAACAGAGGTAATAGTTGGACACATTTAACCACATCCAATGATTGTTTAGGACTCCTAGCCTACGTATGGTAACTTAGTGTCAATTGTTATATCAGATGGCTTAAATGCCCTTCCATTTATGACTTTATTGGTCAAAATATGAAGTTCTTCACTAAGTATATCATCTTCTTATCCCAAAATTATCCTCTTTTACTCGGGGAATGAGGACCTATAATCGATTTACTGACACCTCATGGACACCAGGCACCAGATTTTCTGAGACAGCAGTGAACAGGATCTTAGCAGATGTTTAATTAAGTTTGCTCACTCAACTCTAAATTGTTCAAAATCAAAACCTGAATTGCATTTTCTTTTCGGCTAAACGTTCCAAGCTGTGGAAGGAGCTATGTTGGACTCTTTTCTAAAACATCAGCCTTGAAACAATTTTAATAAAGCTTCTGTAGCCAAAGAAATGAAATTCTCATGAGAAGTCACTAAAACTACGAATGTGAGGTCAAGGAAACTTCCCGAAACTCTAGAATTTAAGTAGGATACGCCATATACACTATTAAAACCCCACTTAGAGAAGTTGGCAACGCTATGCTATTTTCTTTGGGAATATTTTCTGAGGGCAGACTCTGTCCTCAGAAGGAAACCAGACACAGGATTTTTAAGACAAGAGAGGATTTGGAGCTTAAAGATTTTTCTTTGGATTGATACACTAATGTTGACATTGTTGTGTGATAATTACTAAATTGTAAAATTTTGACTTATTTAAAGAAGCTGTGACTAAAGCAGAGTTTGTGAATATTTTGAAAACATCACTTTTTGCCTACATATTTTTCTCGATACAATTCATCTTCTGGTGAATAAATTCTTCATTGGAACTATGTAAACAAAGTCACTCATGCCGACTCTTCTAAATTAAAATTAATTGCACCTGGAGATGCCGGGGATTGAACCTGGGGCCTCATACATGCAAAGCATGCGCTCTACCACTGAGCTACATCCCCATATTACTGTTGCAGCTTTACAGAACACGACACACAAATAGAACCTCGGCTCATTCGAAAAAATAGCCTTGTCTATTTTTTTTTAATAAAGTTCGTCTGAGGACTGTAGATTGCAAAATAGTTAAAAGCCTCAGATGTATATTAACAGAGGTAATAGTTGGACACATTTAACCACATCCAATGATTGTTTAGGACTCCTAGCCTACGTATGGTAACTTAGTGTCAATTGTTATATCAGATGGCTTAAATGCCCTTCCATTTATGACTTTATTGGTCAAAATATGAAGTTCTTCACTAAGTATATCATCTTCTTATCCAAAAATTATCCTCTTTTACTCGGGGAATGAGGACCTATAATCGATTTACTGACACCTCATGGACACCAGGCACCAGATTTTCTGAGACAGCAGTGAACAGGATCTTAGCAGATGTTTAATTAAGTTTGCTCACTCAACTCTAAATTGTTCAAAATCAAAACCTGAATAGCATTTTCTTTTCGGCTAAACGTTCCAAGCTGTGGAAGGAGCTATGTTGGACTCTTTTCTAAAACATCAGCCTTGAAACAATTTTAATAAAGCTTCTGTAGCCAAAGAAATGAAATTCTCATGAGAAGTCACTAAAACTACGAATGTGAGGTCAAGGAAACTTCCCGAAACTCTAGAATTTAAGTAGGATACGCCATATACACTATTAAAACCCCACTTAGAGAAGTTGGCAACGCTATGCTATTTTCTTTGGGAATATTTTCTGAGAGCAGACTCTGTCCTCAGAAGGAAACCAGACACAGGATTTTTAAGACAAGAGAGGATTTGGAGCTTAAAGATTTTTCTTTGGATTGATACACTAATGTTGACATTGTTGTGTGATAATTACTAAATTGTAAAATTTTGACTTATTTAAAGAAGCTGTGACTAAAGCCGAGTTTGTGAATATTTTGAAAACATCACTTTTTGCCTACATATTTTTCTCGATACAATTCATCTTCTGGTGAATAAATTCTTCATTGGAACTATGTAAACAAAGTCACTCATGCCGACTCTTCTAAATTAAAATTAATTGCACCTGGAGATGCCAGGGATTGAACCCGGGGCCTCATACATGCAAAGCATGCGCTCTACCACTGAGCTACATCCCCATTATACTGTTGCAGCATTACAGAACACGACACACAAATAGAACCTCGGCTCATTCGAAAAAATAGCCTTGTCTATTTTTTTTTAATAAAGTTCGTCTGAGGACTGTAGATTGCAAAATAGTTAAAAGCCTCAGATGTATATTAACAGAGGTAATAGTTGGACACATTTAACCACATCCAATGATTGTTTAGGACTCCTAGCCTACGTATGGTAACTTAGTGTCAATTGTTATATCAGATGGCTTAAATGCCCTTCCATTTATGACTTTATTGGTCAAAATATGAAGTTCTTCACTAAGTATATCATCTTCTTATCCAAAAATTATCCTCTTTTACTCGGGGAGTGAGGACCTATAATCGATTTACTGACACCTCATGGACACCAGGCACCAGATTTTCTGAGACAGCAGTGAACAGGATCTTAGCAGATGTTTAATTAAGTTTGCTTACTCAACTCTAAATTGTTCAAAATCAAAACCTGAATTGCATTTTCTTTTCGGCTAAAGGTTCCAAGCTGTGGAAGGAGCTATGTTGGACTCTTTTCTAAAACATCAGCCTTGAAACAATTTTAATAAAGCTTCTGTAGCCAAAGAAATGAAATTCTCATGAGAAGTCACTAAAACTACGAATGTGAGGTCAAGGAAACTTCCCGAAACTCTAGAATTTAAGTAGGATACGCCATATACACTATTAAAACCCCACTTAGAGAAGTTGGAAACGCTATGCTATTTTCTTTGGGAATAAGGAAATCTAATGCAGACTCTGTCCTCAGAAGGAAACCAGACACAGGATTTTTAAGACAAGAGAGGATTTGGAGCTTAAAGATTTTTCTATGGATTGATACACTAATGTTGACATTGTTGTGTGATAATTACTAAATTGTAAAATTTTGACTTTATTGGTCAAAATATGAAGTTCTTTACTAAGTATATCATCTTCTTATCCAAAAATTATCCTCTTTTACTCGGGGAATGAGGACCTATAATCGATTTACTGACACCTCATGGACACCAGGCACCAGATTTTCTGAGACAGCAGTGAACAGGATCTTAGCAGATGTTTAATTAAGTTTGCTCACTCAACTCTAAA